>NW_008245488.1:0-953 GCF_000691975.1 Corvus brachyrhynchos
TCCTCCTGAAGTTTTGTCTCAAAAACTGAGACAGTAACCTTAATGGAGAAGGCATCACAAAGCTGATTTGCCAGGATCATTCTGATTTTCCTGATATTTTTGTACACTGGCTGAAACAGAAGCATTTAAAAATAATGCTCTTTTAATCCACGAGCATAATACTTCCAGATTATGTTCAAGCATAGCTAAGACTCTCTGAGTGTTCTGCTGTATCTTGGTTCTTTCAGTGTCTGACACAAAGAAGACAATGATTGTTTCCAGGAAAATGTAGAAGCTATGTTAAAGAAAACTTTCTGCAATATTTTGCTTTCAATATTTCACTAATTTTTAGGGAGGAAATAAAAATCCAGTAAATTGTAATAAAACACTTCCCTTTTGACAATGAAAGTTGTCATTTCACCCCCAATGTTACTTTTATAGTTTCAAAACTTGTTCTTGGCCATGTTTCAAATATTTATAGCTCTCATATAATGTGTCTCAAGCAAATAGTTGGTCTTGCCAACTCTTGCACATGTGCTAAACTCTGCAGTGTGAGGTAGTTAAGCATGGGAGCGTTAGCAACAGCAGAACCCCAACATAAGAAGACTACAACTTAAATCACATTGACAGACCAAAGCAGTTGCTGCATATTTCACAGAAATACGTGGAGATCTGTGCAGGACTGGAACCTTTACAAGGTGAGAAGAAAGGGAAATAATGCAAGTCCACATGGAAGAAGTCCAGCATAAAGCTGGAACATTGGATAAAGTGATTTGACAAATTAGTTCATGCAGTCTGTACTTATGTTGCTGTTTATTTTCCCTTTTTTCCATGGTCCAAAGTAAGCTTGTCCCCTTTCAGCATTATAAGGCACTCAGAGAAGAGCAAGCTCAATTTCTCATAAGCCACTGAGGATTTTGGAACTGACATTCAGGACAGTCAGATCTCTGCAACAGAGAAAAAAAAAAAAAAAA
>NW_008245489.1:0-888 GCF_000691975.1 Corvus brachyrhynchos
GCTTTTCGCAGTGAAGTTCTTGCATGCTGACGCAGCGTCATGAAGTGTTTACTGCTGTTGCAATATGTTCTCTAAGACACAGGATATCATCCAGTTCCATGGGTTTGTCACTCCAGCATCTCTCCAAGAGGAAAACCTGAAAGCCTGATATGGCAGTATTCAATTATTCTTACTGTACAAGGTACAAGCAAAACATCTACTGTTAATCATGGATGTTTTAAAACCATAAACTCATTGTCCATATTCTTTAACAGTTGGGGAAGAAAGTTGATCTTTCCTGAAAATATTGAAGCAGATGGGAGCGGTGTATATGCCAGAATAACCCTACAAATTCTACTAACGGAAACCTTTTTGGACAGTTCAGAACATCTGGAGTGAATATGGGAGAGGGAAATGAAAAATTTCTTGAATGTACTTAAAGGCTGAAGTAGAATTACAGTGGCACAGACATGCAGAAACTGAATGAAATACACACATGGATATGGCAGAAGGCTTAAAAGGAAGTCAGCCTGCTAGGAGCAGAACTATTTTTAGTCTCCTAATGAAGAAAGCAGCTGTATTTGAGAAAGCTACTCACTGCTTGGAAAATCAGCTGGAACTCTTTCTGGGTCCTGGTGTTCTGGTTGTGAGAGGAAAATCTTATGTGTAAGCTCTTTCAGCCCTGGAGAGCCTTAAATGGCAGTCATCTTGGCTTTTGAAGCACAGTTGGGAGCTTCTTGGGAACAGATTCACAGACTTCTGTCGGAGCCCATGGTCACTTTGTGGTGTTCAACCATTCTTGGAATGAGTGTTTCTTCAGGAGACAGCAAGGATATGGCAAAGTCCTCTGAGATGTGCACTGAATATAACATTGAATTCTGCCTTTTTTTTTTTTTTTTTTTTTTTTTT
>NW_008245490.1:0-953 GCF_000691975.1 Corvus brachyrhynchos
TTCAATTACGGTGTGGAGACCTGGGAAGCTTACAAGAGAGGAGGTTTGTCCAAAGACCTGGTTGAAGAGCAGAAGAAGGTGCAGGAAGCAGACCTGCTGATTTTTCAGGTCATTATTTTAAACAGAATTCAGTTGGGATGGTCATTTTATCTCTAGGTAATAGTACAGTAAAAGTTACAGATCAGTAGTACAATTACCTGGGTCACTATTACAGCAAATCCAGTAACTGAGTAGCAAAGTGATGCAGGTTGAAACAACAGCAACCCCAGGAACTCCCCAACACGGGGCCAAACTTCCTGTCTCAATGCACAATGTCGTATGTGACCATGGATGTCAGGCAGGCTGGCAGAAAGCAGAGCAAGGATTATTTTCTGGGCAAGGAGCTGGGGGCAGCCAGCAAGGTCAGGGAATTGGGCTTTCCCAAGCAGACTGTTCTCATTTGTTGCCAAGTTGCAGAAGCACTACTGGGAATTGCTAATGGATCTTTACAGCCCATCTCTATTGCCCGCTGTGCCAGCAGTGTCCCCAGTGTCTGCAAACCCCAAAGAACTGTGAAGGGAAATAGTAGCCTTACATTTCTTAGTGTGCCTGTTGGCCTTAGACATCTCTAGATATATTCCTCTGTCCAGTGTTAGATTAAATTTAGGATGGGGCCATATCTCAATGAAGCATTTCACTGTAAGTCATTGTCATTTTCACACTCTTGCTTCCCAGATGAGAACAGTAAGGCATGCCCTGAAGGAAGTGGTTGCTTGCTACTTTCTGTCTGTAGAATGCTCTGAAGAGTTGAGTGGGTTCTGGTGCAGAAAAAAAACAAGAAAAGAAAGAGATTTAAAAAGCCTCTAAGGGACATCATAAAGGAATTCAAAATTTGCTACAGACTAAACTCACCACTTGTAGTGACTGTGGTGTTTGCCCTGTGTCCACATTGTTTCCACCTTGAATTAAGCCAC
>NW_008245491.1:0-957 GCF_000691975.1 Corvus brachyrhynchos
CTTGAAAGAGGTAGAGGCCTGTGCTCCCAGCATTGGGCTTCACCAGCAGCTAACCTGAGGTGAAAATGGCACACTAGCCTTGTGTGTTAGGAGTTTTGTAAGGTTTGGGTCCCGCCCATGACTGCCCATTGTCCAGCCTCCATAGTCCTGGATGATTGGTGGTCTCTTGAGGTGAGGTAATCTCAGTCTGCCAAGGGCTTGCTGTTGTCTAGGGGAGCATCATCTAGGTGATGTCATTGGCTCCAAAGGCAGGAAAAGTCTTCATTAAAATTCCAGGTTGCCACGGAGCTAAGTTGCACGGTAACGGACAGGTACTAAAAATAGCTTCTAGAGAGCTTGATCTTCAGCAAGGCTTAAAACTTATTAAAACTTTAGAGATCAAAAACACTTGGTGAAATGAACATTGAACTTGATTACACATATTTCAGAGAACTTTTAAAAACAGGGTAATAATACACTTGGACATAGGCTGGGACTAAAACATTGTAGGTTTAACACTTTCTAGGGACTAAAAAGGGGAAATAACTTGTGGGTCTTTTATCAACAAGAGATTTTAACAAAGAACTGTATAAAACACTCTTTAATTAATTATGGGAATAACTTTGAAACTTGGTAGCTCAACCGGGTTTATGGGAAATTTGAATATGTAGTAAATAAACAATTAACAATCAGAAGTTAAAACCACTTAACATGCAAAGGCCAACACTCAATTTCATATATAACAGATAAGAAAATCTTAATGTTTTAAAAATTGACACTTTTACTACTAAAGCTTTCTAAATGTCAGCCTGTAGCAGGATGCTCTGCCTAAGCCTGCATACAGCAGCTTGAACTTAGTCATATTGACGTGCTATCAGTGATGAACCAAGCAGGGAGGGCCTGCTGTTCAGGGATCCATTGAGCAAGGAGGGTCTGCTTATCAGCGACAAGATGGAGCAAAGAGGATCTGCTGGTTTT
>NW_008245492.1:0-954 GCF_000691975.1 Corvus brachyrhynchos
TGCAAATGAAATGCCATCTCTCAGGTGTTCAGAGCTGTGTCACTGGGGGTCACACAGGGCAGTTTCTCCAGGGCCTTGTCTCACTCAGGGCCTGTTCAGCACATGACCCCAAGCTTAGTTTTTTCAGAGAACACCCTCAGAACTACAAAATTTAATTATTCCTAGTGTTGGGACCACCCTCAGAGTGTTTCACAGAATGCTAATGAGTCTAAGTGATTTATGACAGTAATTTGTGATAATGAATTTAGCCATGAGTTCAACCACCGGACTCAAGGACTGCTGGCACTCTTCAAGGTGCTTTGCTAATTTCAATGTCCTGAGGCTGCTTGGACCTGGCTTTTCTCTAACAAAACCAGAACCCTTCCAGGACATCCCCTCATGTCCTACACAGGTTCAGCTTTCATCTGCAGATGTAAAAAATCCCAGCTTTCCCTTCGCTGCCAAAGGTGCACAGTCTGGTTGATGTCAAGGTCCCCATCCCACAGGAACACAGCTGGACAAGCAGCAACAGAAACTATTCCCACCTTCATAAAGTGCCCCTCTTTCCTTCTTACACATGTTCACATTTCCCAATTTAAACAGTGAATAAACAAGGCCATAATCTCTTTCATTCTTTCTCTCTTGTGAAGACTGAACTGCTTTCAAAGTTCAGAGCAGACCTGTTGAACCCACTTTGGGTTTTCAATGTTTTTGCATAGGGAACTGCTCTTAGAACCCCCCTCTCCCCATGCAGTAGTTATAAAGCACCACTAGGTCACCTGTGCAGTGTAAACAGGGAGAAATTCCTCTACACATCACTGTGAAATAGATTTTTCAGCCTTTGAGTTTTTCTTGTACCTCTGAGCTTTTCCACCTTTACAGCAGTCTTTCTGAATACATGACCTGGCCAGAAATGCCCATCCAGGAGATGCACCAACTCCAGTTCTCTACTCCTGAATGTCCTCTGAGCCATTA
>NW_008245493.1:0-959 GCF_000691975.1 Corvus brachyrhynchos
GGACAGTTCCAGGCAGGAAAATTTAAATCCTAACTTGCAGTGAGGATGTTCAGGTCCCTTCCAGGCTCTGAGGTTTTGTATCCTGATGGAGACTAATTGCTGCTTCTCCCTCTTGGAATCTTCATTCCCTGCTGCTCCAGGGAGAGGCTGAAGTGAAAAACCCACACTGGAGAGGTTTTCCAAGTCCCTTTGGATGAAGTCATCGCTCCCAGGGGAGCTGAGGGGTCACAAATGGATTCACCTCTCCCTCATGACTTCATCAACACTCCCAGGCCATTCCCAGGGAATGTCACTCCTCAGAGCTCAAATTTCCATTCCATGGATTATGACATTTCTGAGGGAGGGCATTAGAGGCCACTTAGCTCCCTTCTGAGGGGGAATATTGATCCCTGTGAGTGCCTGCCAGATGTGGATCCAATCCCACCAAACCCAAGCTCCTCAAATCTCCAGGCACCAAAAAAGAATCAGCCAAGGGTTGTTGTCACTGCAGTGCTGAGCCCTGAGCCACAAGTGAGCATCACACAAAGAATTAAAACCTTATTTTAACTCCTTTCATGAGGGTGAAACCAAAGTAATTTAAAACTGGGCTTTAAAATGCCAACTCCAGATGCCAGGCCAAGGCTTCTTTGTGTTGCTTTCAATAAATACCCATTTTTATGAGGAAAAAAATGCCAGAGGAAGGAAATCTGGGTGGGTACTCACCTGCAGGAGGGTCTGCAGGGCCAGGGCAGCAACCCAGGGAGAAGAGGAGGGAAAGAAAAATAAATTAGTCGATGTTTCTGCAACCTTCAGGTTGGGAATCGTCGCCAAGGGTGGAAAATCTGAGCCCAGGTTAATCAGAGATGCTTCCTCACTGAAGGCTCAGCTTAAAGATTTTAAATCAGGGTAGACACTAGTGAGGAAATAAAGATATTAGTGCCACCACAATGATTAAGCACAACAATCTCCCAATCTTTCCA
>NW_008245494.1:0-960 GCF_000691975.1 Corvus brachyrhynchos
ACCTTGGACTGTAGGTGGAATGAACATTACACATGTAAATCCTGCCAGTACACACCAATGTGCCTGATGCTCCAATGTTAATAGGCACAATATTAAAATAATAATTAGAATAATGGCAAGGCCTCCTGTTGTAAAGCTGATGAGTCCAATTTGTATTTCTCTTACCCCAGTAAAATCCCAGAGGGAAGAAACCTACCTGTCCAGTCGGCGACACTGGAAGTGAATGGACGACAGTAACAAAAGCACACCAGTGTTATCAGGCTCCTGTCTCCAGAGCTGCATGCAGTGTCTCTCTGCTGCTTCAAAGTCTCCTGCCTGATACTCACGATGAGCCAACTCCGCTAACCCTTGGAAGGAAAGCATACGTTTCGTTGGTTCTGGAGAATCACCAAAACATTTAAAGGGGGAAAACAAAAAGTTAGATGATGGGAACAAAACAAAACCAAAACAAAACAAAACAATGAAAACAAATGTACACAACTAATGGATGAAAATGTTTGAAATTATATGAAACACTACAGCAGGTGACAGTTGGGACTCTAAGATCTTATCTGTACCAGTCCTTGACTCCATCAGCTAATAGTAACAAAAATGCAGACTGTAACGACTGTGAATATTTGTAAGTCAGTCATTTTCCATTATTCTGAGACTCCTGTCATGATATATTTTGGTTCCTAACAGTGGAAGTGCTGCTAACAGAACAATGACTCTCCTCACCCTCCCCCATGACTGAAAATCCTACGCTTTGCTATGCTAAAAAAAAGTTCCAATAATTTAATAGGGAAATGAAGGACAGGAGACAAAGACTTCAAAGGACTTGAACAAAATAAAGTTTTGCTGTACAAGCAGTGAAAGCCCTCAAAAAAAAGACAAAAAAAGCACAATGGGTAACATTCCTTGAATCCTGCATACTCCTACATTTTCTTTGAGGAGTCAAAATTCCTTCACAGAAAAAAAAAA
>NW_008245495.1:0-959 GCF_000691975.1 Corvus brachyrhynchos
AAACTGATTTGTAGCTGACATTTAGATACTCAGCACCAAAATTACAATCCCCAGTTAGCTCAGTTCATATGAATCCACTAAACAACAGTGACCTGGGGGAACTGACCCACACATCCAAGGGGATTTAGTACATGCTCCACCTCTCAGAACAAAGTGCAATCCCCTGATGTATACCTCTAATCGATTTTCCTCTGACAGGACACAAATGATAGTAATGGACTCAAGTAAATTCCAGCCCTACTATATTAGAGTGTCCTACATAATTACTCTGAATAACCTTTATTTTACATGCACCAGGTAATTTATGAGAAGTCCTCGTGTATATCCTTCAAGGTATTCAAGTGCTGCTGAGAGGGGCTTCACTTCTTAAATTATGGGAATACGAATAATTTTTTTCTGTCTTCTCAGAGGATCCTTCTTACCACATTAAAACAGACATAAATCTACATTGCTGACTCATCTCTATGGCTTGTACTAATTCAGATTTCATTTACATGCATGAGTGGTCATATATTTTAATAGAGTCTTTTGCAGTAAATACCACCCATGTCAGAAACTTTGTAAAAACAAAAAAACCAAATTAGAACTGGATTTCTATGTATGATTGGGAATGTTAATTCGTCAGGTTAGTACCCATTTACTCAGGAGCCTTTAACTAGTTTTATAGCTACTGCTCTGTGTTTTGAGGGGTCATTGTTGGACAGAGGACTGTAGAATGTTCACTCAAATAAGTTAACCTATGCTGGGACCTTGGAAAGGTCCAGTTGTACATCTGATCCAGCTGTAAATACTGATCAGCCTAATTACACAATGGTTTGGCTCTTAATGACTTACATCAATCCTCACCTTCTAACTCAGCAATGCTTTTGGGAAGGCTCCAACCAGCTACCACTTCCCAGAGAAAGCAGTCCCTAGTAAGCTCCTTGGCAGAATAGATAATGCTTGGCCAATGATGTCAC
>NW_008245496.1:0-955 GCF_000691975.1 Corvus brachyrhynchos
CCTGCCCATGGCAGGGGGTGGAATGAGATGGGCCTTATGGTCCCTTCCACCCCAACCATTCAGTGATTCTATATTGTTATCAACATCTGCAAACACTGTACAGTGCAAGTTCTACACCAGCAAAAGACAAAACCAAGAGCTAAATCATTGGTATATAAATTCCTATCTCATATGAATTAGTTAAAATATTCCAGCTGAATTCTAACAAACTGTTGAAGTATTGCAGAAACTGCTGAAAATAAATGACAGGGAAGGATGGCAGCAAATGGCAGCAGCACCTGAAGGCTCCCAAACACAATGTTCTGGTAGAGCATACCCTGGCATGCAAAACAGGATTCCTTCCTAGGCAAGTTATCAACTCCATTGTCAGCACGTGGCAGGAGCAAACCACAGCCCTCTGGCAAAATTTAACTGTCCTACTTACAACACAGCTTTAAAATAAAAACACTGTAAATTTAAACTTGGCAAAAAGAGAAGAAAGCAAGATCAGAAGTTCCCAAAACCAGTATCCTGGAACCTCTTCTGTGCCTTTCCCCAGTGATCTGCTAATGTTAATGTCTCATCTTTTTTTAATATTTTGGCTGAGTCAAAAATGATTTTCCAAACTCTTTTCCATCAAGCATTTCTAAGGTTGATCTCTGATACAAATTAAAAAGGCAAAACCCACAGGTTTTTTAAAACCACCTTCCTCTGTCTATAAATGAATTTATTATAATACTTTTCAACCTGAGAAACTGAGATGAAGATTTTAAAAAGCCAATTACTGAAGTTGTGCAGGAAATGGACATTCAAGCAAGTGAAGAAAATACTCACATATTTGGAAGCACAGGAAGCATCTGGGCCTTCAATGGAGCCACAGATGTAGGTGTAAACAGAGATTAGATTAAAAAAAATACACATACAGAAGGTATAGATTTAGGCTGGATATTGGGAAGAAATTGTTCCTTGTGAGGGT
>NW_008245497.1:0-969 GCF_000691975.1 Corvus brachyrhynchos
CCCAGCATCAAGCCCCAAAGACAACACTTCTGAGGCCTGACATGTCACAGCTCTTGTCACGATGGCTGGAGACAGGGGCAGGAGCCAGGCTGCAGGCAGGTAGGGGTGAAAGAGGAGCACCCCTGTGCCCCCCCAACCAGGAGAGCTGGGCTGGCTGATCTCTTCTTGCAGGACAAAAGTGAGGGAAGAAGAAATGTTTCAGTTACTTTCATTTCCTGTTGGGGTCCAGGCACAGGAAAGCCAAGGCTGCTGATGCAGGCAGATCTCATGCTGTATCCAGGGAAGTCCTGGCTGCCAGAGGCAACATCCCTGAGCCAATCAAGGATGTTGTGAAATGCAGCTATTGCTCAACCACAGCAATCCCTCGGTGCTGCAGCTTCAGGAGACCCCAAGGGATGAGGCCACGGAGTCCTGGGTGCCCGTGCTGGAGGAACTCGGCACGTGGAGATCGAGGATGGAGAGACCAAGGCACTCTGTTCCCCTCTGCCTTTCTTCCCATGAGTTTTCAGCAGGGTCACTTGCAGGCTGCCTGGCAGACACCCAGCAAACGCCCACCGGGCTTGTATGAGCGGCTACGGCTTTGGAAAGTGGCACCGCAGTCACTGTCAGCTCTGAGACCTGGGAAACAGGGACATGGCAAGGACGGCACCTGCAGAGAGGGACAAAGCACCCAGGGCAGGGCTGTGTCCCACAGGCGCCCACCATCACCACCCACGGGCTGTGAGTCTCCATCAGTGCCAGCCCAATCCATCCCTGGGAGCCAGGAGCCCACGGGCAGAGCTCCTTTTGCCCAGAAAGAAGCATCCAAGAGCAGAAGAGAAAGGCAAAAGGCCAAATCCCCACTCACAGCCTCTTTGGCATTGTGACCCTGCCTGTCACCCATCATCAGCTCTTATCTGGGTCTGGCTCCATTTGGAGCAGGAGCTCCCAAACCTGCCATGGTGACAGCCCATCCCACTGAAGGGCTGC
>NW_008245498.1:0-960 GCF_000691975.1 Corvus brachyrhynchos
AGGGCTCAAGGGGTTGGCGTTCAAGGGACTCCAAAAAGACTTCCAATTAGAACAAGAGGTCTCCTGGACCAGACTCACAGAGCAGAGCTTTCTTAGCTTTGTTTACCTCTCTTTGGAATCTATTCTTGCATACAACCACTGTCTCCAAGATTCTAGCTCAAACCTGGCTTCTCCAATACGGCCAGTTCCATAGAGGAGTTACAGCCAGCCCTTACAAACTCTTCCTGCTTCACTGTTGTTAGTGATTCATAACCAAGCAACTTATTTAAACCCCCAAATCGCAGCAATTTTATTAGGTTTCTTTAAGGCTAAAGATGTATTTACATGTTTTGAAATCTCAGAGCCAACCAGGACCAGCTGCTCTTGTTACTTTAGGATGTACACATTAGCATCACCTTTTTCATCAAAGGGAAGACAAAGAAAATTGTCTTCCAATTGCTAGTCTGACCTAGGAAATGAGGGCATCAGCTGTCACAGAGAGGCCCCTCTTTTTATCAGTTTGTAAGTGGCTCAGGTTTTCGTCCTCACAAACCTACAGGAATCATAGAAATCAGAGAGCACACGGGAATGTTTAGTCATTGGTAACTGCAGAGGCTCTGATGGAAACCTTATCGAAAAGAAAAATAACAGAAAAGAGCATCTTCTATTTTCCTTATTTTTTTTTTCCCTCTAAGTACTGCTGGTCATGGTCTGCAGAGAAGATATTTTCTTGCCTACAAGCAAGAAACATGGATCCAGCATCAGCTGGATCCTGCTCTTCACCCCTTATCAGCCTTGGAAAAGCCCCAAGGCAGTCAACAGCACAATTTGATGGTACTTCAGGCAGGTGGAAATCAAAGGAGTGAAAAACTCATCTAATTAAAGTTTAGTGTTTGGACAGAGGCATGAGCTGTGTGCTCTAACAAAGCAGGAAGCAGAGAAGCACAAATGTTTTGCAATTTGTATGTGAGCAGTGCTGGG
>NW_008245499.1:0-970 GCF_000691975.1 Corvus brachyrhynchos
ATAAACGATTCAGATTCCCTGGCGGTCTGGGTCCAGGATTCAACCACCGACAAGTGTGTCTCAGGAGCTGTCAAACTGTGTGTCTACAAGGGACTGGGAAATAAGAGATCCAAATTCTTCTCTGTCTCCCATATATCCAACTGTGACTCCCATCCAAAGCCAGTTTTCTTCTATGATCTTAAATAACAAGTCACTTTTCCAGACCAGCACTTTCATTTCAGTGTGATAAAAAAGTGATTGATTAAAAGCACTTCTATGAGAAAACAATGAGGACAAAAACTCAACCCAGTACTGGCAACCTGGCAATGTGTCTCATGGTTCCTACTGTATCATTTCACTGAGTTCAGACTTCACCACATTCAGGTGTCTTTCCCCCTTCCATCCCCCCTGCAATAAGCTCTTCTCATCCTGTGTCTCTCGCCTCTTGGGCTCCCCCTGATCTGTTCATCTCCCTGTTTCTCATGCAGTCCCATCTGCCCTTTCATTGTTCCTCAGGCCTATATGTACAATCACAGAACGGCTGGGTTAGAAGGGACCTTTAAAGACCACCTACTCCAACCCTTCTGCCAGGGGCAGGGATATCCATCACTATATCAGGTTGCCCAAAGTCCCATCCAACCTTGCCTTGAACAGTTCCAATGATGAATCCACAGCTTCTGCCCTGTTATTATGTAGATAAGCTGCATGGCTCCTAAGAATAGGAATTTTAAAATCTGGTAAATACTGTGTATGAAAAATAGATGTATTTTGACTACAGCCATTTCCACCTTTTAGCAGGGCCTGTTGCCATAGGACACGGGGTAATGGTTTTGAACTAAAAGAAGGTAGTTTCAGAGTAGATGTAAAGAAGAAATTTTTTTGCAACAAGGATGGTAAAACACTGGAACAAGTTGCCCAAGGAGGTAGGGAATGCCCCATTCCTGAAAACATTCAAGGACAGGTTGGACAAGGCTCTGAGCAACCTGATCTA
>NW_008245500.1:0-962 GCF_000691975.1 Corvus brachyrhynchos
GGATTTCTTGATGGGTTCCACCCGTGCTTCCTCTTCAATGTGGGAACCGCTGCGCTCAGGGACCGAGTGGTCATTCCTCTGGTCTCCTTGAGATCCCTGCTACCAGAACCAGCAGTAAGGTCATGAGGTACACATTGAAAAATTTCCCCCACTATCAAATTCAACTAGAAAGTACCATGAAACCAATAAAATTTTAAGTACAAAACAATCCACTTTGAATCTAAACTAGGAAAAAAACCCATTAGTATTCAACTTTTACTGAAAATTCAGTATTATAATACAAACAATTCTTTTTACTCTCATCAGAATGTAGCGTGGCACTTGGGTGGCACCTTCTCATTTCTTGTGATGTTTTTGACTACTCCAGTTAGCAGTAATTGCCTCCACCCTCCAAAGAAAAAGAGAGCATGCAGAAACAGGACAAACTACAGAAAAATTGAAGAGGAGATACCATGCCAGGAGAGGGCAGATATCAGTTAAGAGTTTACAGATGCGTGTCTGGAAACAGCTGCTATGGGAAAGTGATTTTAGAGGGCTGAGGAGGTGGATTCCAGCAAATAACCAAAGTACAAAACCTTGGCTCTTTTAGAGTAACTTTTTTTTAAGGAAAAAAAATGCAAGTGAATCTGGCATGAATAAAGTTTGTATTATGATACTAAATAGTATCACTGACCGTCTGTTTTCTCAGCAATAATTTCATTTCTTCTTGGTAATGAAAACCTAAACATTGACCTCATAATTTTAAGAGCTCAAGAATAGAGCCCATTGCCAAGAAAAGCAGGAGGAGAGTGATATTATCACATACAAAATTTCCTAACACACCACTGCTATTAAAAGACCAAAATAAAAATTACCAGGTAATAAACCTACTCTTCACCCGCATAAATGCTTTGAAATCACTGCAAAATGAACAAGTGGCATTATTTAACTCATTTGGGGGTTTCATTACATTAACCTGCTTT
>NW_008245501.1:0-970 GCF_000691975.1 Corvus brachyrhynchos
TTAAATTCTTTAAAAATATTCTTTGTTTTTATCTCTGTTTGGTAGCTATCACTTTCACCCATACTGTTCCATTTAATTTTTTTCTTTGTTTTTCTTTGCAGTAGTAACTAGCCATATTTATAAATATGTGTGTTTAGATACATCTAAATTATCATTTTCAATTATGAAATACCACATTTTTACATCTATGGACAACCCAAAAAAATTTACAAAAATAACATAATAACAAGTAGTTGATTTAAGAACAGCCAATAAATTCAATACGTTGAAGCTTCCTACATCTTCTTACTTTCTCCAACCTAAACATCATTTCTTCATGATTCCTTCTCCGAGGTGATGGTAGTAGTCTTCATTTAGAATAAAAAAATCTAATCAGACTAAATGAAAGAAAATTAGCTTTAATTAAAGACATATTCATGCTTAATATGAATAGTGTTTATGTTCCTAGGATTTTCATTTTGTTTGCTCTTTAGTTGCTTATTTCTACTTTATCACTCAAATGCTAGGTTATACAATGTGATGATACTTAGAGTTGAGGTTTTCAACAAGTATTCTCTTTTCTGTACTTGGGCCACAGAAAGATAAATTGCTATGTTTAATAATTTATTTTCTTAGAAATAAAAAATATTATTTCTTTAATCAGAATTGATAAAATGTTTAGAGGGCGCTCTAGTATAAGTTAATTTGACGTTCTCTATGATATAGGTGTTCTACCTACATAATCAGTGAGAGGGCAGTCTGAGTAATATTTTATTACAAAAGTATTTCATTGGCATTTCAGTGGGTTCTGACAAATGACTTCACAAAAATCAAATGAGGGAATACCTCAAAAAGCATTACAAAAGATACTTTGTAAGTAATGCATAGTTTAAACACATATTATTTTTATTTTCTAGATGCCTTTTTAAGTATAATCTGAATGTTGTATAGTGGAAAAGTTTTTTTAACTGTGTTCAATGTAATTTTTATT
>NW_008245502.1:0-958 GCF_000691975.1 Corvus brachyrhynchos
TCATCCAGTTCCACCCCCTGGAACTCACTATCCCAGGTTGCTCCAAGTCCTGTCCTACCTGGCCTTGAACAATTCCAGGGATGGGACATCCACGGCTTCTCTGGACAACCTGTTCCATAAATAAGGATTAATCCTTCAGGAACCGAGTGCTGATCTTTCCCTGCTGCCTCTCCATGAGCATTCCCACAGTTTCTGCCTCTTGGAGGGTGACATTCCCGTTTTAGCTTCCTGCTGCCAGGCTGTTCCCACAATGCCATTCCCAGGCAAGCAGGGAGCACGGGAATCACATCAGCAGGGAATAAATCGGGAATCTGACCTCTGCCCCATCTTCTGTTGGGTCAAGGCCAGTTCCACCAATGCCACCCTGTCCCCTCTCCTCAGGTTCACTCCCATCGCCACCGCAAAGCGCACAAACCCAGAAGGCTGCACATTCCAGAGGAATTCCAGAGCTGGAGCACCCGGGGCTGCCAGCAGGTCCCCCGGGAGAAGCTGGAGCTGTTTGCAGTGCTCTGCATCGAGACCAGTCACTACGTGTCCTTCGTGAAATACGGCCCTGGGAACGAGCACTGGATGTTCTTTGACAGCATGGCTGACCGGCACGGTGAGGGAATGGGAATGGGATGTGGGATATGGGATGTGGGAAGCTGCCAGGGGCTGCTCAATCCCCCTTTTCCTCTCCGCTTTAGGCTCTCTCTGGGTTTGGCTTCCATTGGATTCCAGAGTGGCCAAGCCAAGCAGGTGGGAGTTTTTCCAGGTGCTTCCAGCTTCTGGCTGTGGTCAAACAAGGGATTTAGGATCCTATCCCAGCTGGCTCAGCTTGTGGGCATGGATTGTTCTCCTGTCCTTCCCCACTTTGTTTTTATGAGGGAATCATGGTTTGGGTAGGAAGGGATCTTAAAGGCCATCCAGGTCCATCCCCTGCCATGGGCACCTTCCACTATCCCAGGTTGCTCCAAGC
>NW_008245503.1:0-966 GCF_000691975.1 Corvus brachyrhynchos
TAAGAATTCAGCAATAATGTCTATGAAGCTAGATGATTAAATATGTCGTAAAATTTTAAAACCCTTCACTGAAGCCCTAATAAAGGAGAGGGTTAAAGTTATTTTAAAGTGTTAACTTCTTATGGGTAAAATGGCTAAGTAAATTGAATAGGTTCTCTTCTAGAATCTGTATTTCCTGCCAAGAACTATGAAAAAACAAATTTCTGAAAACACTACATTTTATTCATGAGAAAACCCTAAACTCATGTAATAAATGTTACCAGCTTTTTCTCTTTCCTAGGAACTATGTGAAATTTAAAGATCTGTTGTTTTTTGTTAGCTGAAGAGGCTTTTAAACATATAATTTTTTTTGTGTATACAGAACTGATTTTCAGTAACAAACTCCTTTCTCTTATACTTTTCTGTACTTTTAAACACTGAAATCACTCACTCCAAGCAAGTCTTTAAAACTTTGAAAAGGAATCAAATGCAATGTAAAGGTAAGCATTGCAAAGGAAATGTAATACTTACACAACTTTTTCTGATATTGTATCTCACTTATTCATGCTATTCAAGCATCAGGAGACTCAGGAAAGCAATAATCTTCAAATTTAAAATATGTTCCACCCCTGAGGTATTAAACATCAGGTTATGATTTTGTAGGAGTTTTGTTTGTCCTTGGTGAGATTTGCTTGGTGGCTTTATGAGCTGAGCAGACTCATGTTTGTCAAAGAAGTTGGTACATCCCAAATGGTTTCTTCTCTTTGGTTTCCCTGTGTGGTCCAAACTAATGGATCCCATAGCTCTTGGTCCTTCTCTGCTGAAAAGATGTAGCTCTTTCTAAATGCAGTGCTAAAGTGGGCTAGCACACTCTCCACCAGAACAGATACTTGCAATATCTTTTTCATGCTTCTTTTTTCAGGTACTTTGATGCAAGTGACAGTGTGTATGGGGGGCTGTTTGTTTAGTTTTTGTGATTTTTTTTTT
>NW_008245504.1:0-968 GCF_000691975.1 Corvus brachyrhynchos
AAAAAAAAAAAACATGCAATGCAATGAGTTATCCTCCTTACAGCAAGAAAGTATATGGGGCCTTCTTTATTATTTTAATTATATTCAGGTTACTGTTTGTTTAGATTTTCCTTGCCGCTCGTTGAAAATGCTGTCTGAACCATTTCTCACAATTTTCAAAGGTGGAAAGAGAAATGTACTAAGCTGATGCCTTGTTCAGATAACTCAAGTTTTTTAAAACTACTACCACTGTTAGTTATCTAAGTGTTAAACAACAACCAAAGGTGGGAGCTGGTTTGCTGTGACAGGAAGTGAAACAGACCCGAAGTGTTCATATTTGCACTCAATTCCTGAATGAGAGTAACTGCATGGTCAGGTGACACAACCTGACACAGTACTTTCAGCCTTGCATTTTCCTGGTGTGTGCCTGTCAGCAAGGCTTGTTTTTCTTCCCTCCTCAGTCCCAGTTTCAGTTCTTGACTTTTACATCTTAGGTTGCTTGGCATTAATCAGCATTATTAAGAGTACATGAGGAATGAACATACAAGGTATCATATTTTTGATACCTATTTCAGTTCTAACAAGCATTTTCCCTAGTATCCGTGCAGCAAAGATTGCCTCTGCCTGAAGATGACAGTTAATGGACAATCAGGAAGGCATGGTGAACTGAGGTCACGGAATTAAATATTATTTAAGAGCACAATATGCAGTGACACAAATGACATTTTTGCAGGGAAACAGCAATATTAACCTCAGAGCAAACGAATGATGTGCATCTTTCCTACTGTTAAACTGTTCTTTAATAGAGACAAAGCATGAAAAAGGATGCAAATACTTTTAAACAAAAAGGAGATTACAACCTAAAACCTTAAGCCAAATCTTTACTTTTATTAATAAGGCTGCTTTACACCACTGCAGTAAAAGAAAGGGATCCTTAAGACCTTGACACTGTCAAGGCATCAAGAGTAGAAAAAATACCTTTAACATAA
>NW_008245505.1:0-970 GCF_000691975.1 Corvus brachyrhynchos
ACAATTTCATCAGTCTCGGAGGCCAATTGAAGGAAACAGCTTATTCGCATCACTTAAGGACCAATGATAAAAGATAGCATCTGGTCTATAACGGAGAAAAAACAAACCTCTTTTTCTGATCACCGCCCTCACTGGCTGAGGACTCTTTAGTGGCAGGGGAAGATTCCTCTGAATTAGCTTTGTCTTCTGTTCTCTTGCCATCTTCTTTGCTATCTCTGGCTTCGGCACCTGCGCCTTTCTCCGCTGTCTCCCCACTAGAGGCTTCCAGGCCTTGGGAGCGTTTGCTACTCTGATCGCTTAGGGTCTCTACCACTACACCTTCAGAGTCCGGGGCCTCTTCCTCGGGGCTCTGTTCACTTGTCTCCCCTTTTGCTACCACTAAACGCTTTGCTTCCTTCCTTGCCAAAGCTTGGGCCGATTTGCTGTCCAAAGCTAAAGCATCTTCCTCCAACTGAGCGGCAGCGAGAGCGTCCTCTTCCTCAGCCAGCCTCTTGCCTGGCCCCGCGTTACTGGCTTCCTGCGCACGCGGCCGCTCCGCTTCGGGAGGTTCTTCGTTAAGTAGCTCAGATTTACAAGTTTCCCCCAAAATGTCGAGTATTTTCTCATTTTCTACGGATTTAACAGGAATAGAATGGCACAAGATTTAATCACCAGGGAAATACAGCAATCACAAATGTGGAACTGGCATGGCTGCCACACTAACACCAAGAGAACTGCTAAGCTACACAGAGATTGGAAAACCCTAGTGTACACAGTGTTACAGCTACCACGCTAACTGCTCTCTCACACACTGCCAAATCAGCCCTAGCACCTCAACAGGGAAGAAAAATGCCCCCACAGATTTAACAAAAAACTTCGGGCTCAGCCTTCATATTCTTCAGCAAATCGTTCAGCTCTGTTTCTTCTCTAGTTAGCTTCCAGAGTCCGAGATGCTTAACTGAACGTATCAAGGCACTGAGAGTTCAATTTT
>NW_008245506.1:0-974 GCF_000691975.1 Corvus brachyrhynchos
AGAAGAGTCCCTCATTGCTTCGTCTCTCCTTGCACCTTTTTCATCGGTGGCTAAAGCGAGCCTTGCTTGGACCTCGCTTAAACTCCCACTCTCGCTCGGCACCCGTCCTCTGCTGCTGTGGCAGGCAAGGCTATTGCCTGGTTCTCGGCCCACGAGCTAGCCACCTGGCCAGCATCGCGGCAACAATATTCAATTTTATATGAAGAATTTAAATTTAATTAATTGCAAGAGTAATTGTATGTGTAAAAATTTTTAGTACTATGGTAAGATGTCTATGAAGACCATGCCATAAATACAGTATTTTTTAATGGCTAAAACTAAACACAGGCTGAAAGAATTAAGAGTCTGATTCTAGAACCACCACCATAAAATCCATCCCTGATTATTCAAACTATAGGCCACCCAAAAGAAATAATTACAGTTTTATGATCACAAGAGCTAGGAGTGAAGCCATCAGTTTGATCTTAGTTCTGACCATACTTAATATAAGCAAGCACTCAGAACATTTACACTTTGTGCTTTTACCATTTTGGTTTTATCTAAACAATCATTAGAAATAGTCTAATGAGTTTAATTCTATTAACTATTTACTGATCCAGATACTACAGACTAGACTTAATACTCAAAGACGACTAATGCAAAGCATTTTCACAGACATTAGAATGACAGTTGTTCTTTAGACCAAACGTCTTCATTCTTAATACATAAATTTCCTTTTCACTTCTCTCTGCATGTGAAATTAACATTAAAAACAGACATCAACTTTAACGTAAGTCTAGTTGAAATTTTAGGACTTTCAATTCTGTGAAAGATACGTGATGCCTATTTTTCCTTAAGGTAAAAAACAGTAAACCCCCACCAACCTGGCAACCTGATTAATTCTGCTGTAAATACTGATTTACTACCAGCTGAAATCTTGAAAGGCCATTAAAAGTGCCAGTTTTTCATTGCAATAGGCTTGAAGAAAAAAAAAA
>NW_008245507.1:0-974 GCF_000691975.1 Corvus brachyrhynchos
GCTGTTGAAGAAATTTTGCCAGTTTATCTGACCAAAAAGTACTAAAAGGTATTTATCGGTCTTTTACTACAGTTCTTTGCAAGACTGAGCAAAACTGCAGAGAATTTTCTTTCCAATCACCTGGCTGGGAATCACTTGCGTTGGTGGTATGTTACCTCTGCAAGAAAATGAAACCCTGCAATTAGGCTAGCAGAGCGCTCAGTTCAAGCCTTACAGACCTTGAACTTCCTCACAAAAGAAGCTTTCACTTCAGATGATTTCAGCACTGGTAAAATGAGTCAGAGTACCAGGAAAAAAATTCCAATAAATCTTGAGAAGTACTTTGGGTAGGCAAATATCATATACCTTCTGCATAAACTGCAGTTCAGCTCTGATTTTGGCCGTGCAAAAGATGTGATCAGGTGAATGGATCCAGATAGTTTCACCTTCACTCCATTCCCAGAGCCTAGAATGCAGTGAACACTTTAATCTCAGCAGGACAAACCATTTTGCACTGTGCAGTATTCAGCCAGACTGGAGTTCAGGCAGGATGCATATGTAACTGTCTGTACCTATCTGTCCTACATTTGTTTACTTGCAAACTCTGAGGCAAGTGAAATGCGGGTAGCATGTGTTTCAAACATTAGGTAGGTACAGAAAGTGCCATTTTAACAGAAAGAAGGATCAGCATACAAAGGACACTTAAGTGTTAAGGAAACTCTCCTGTCTGACCATTGGACACTCCCAGCACCAGAGACTTTCAGTGCTGGGACTGCCGCCCCTTCACAGAGGGCAGCTCCAGTGAGCCCAAGGGTGCCCTGCTTGGCTCCCCACACACCCCGCTCACACAGTCAGACAAGGCTTCCTGACCAGTTTGCCCACAGGTTTCCCATAGAAGAGTCAGATTTCTGGTTCCTTGAAGCCATTTATTCACAATGTATTAAAACAAAAAGAGCTCTAGCTGGTGCCTTCGAGGAGGGACCCCCAACAAAGGA
>NW_008245508.1:0-974 GCF_000691975.1 Corvus brachyrhynchos
CAACTTGGCTGCCCAGAGGTGCCTGTGCCTGGCAGCCACCTCTCTCCAACGAATGCCTGCAAGAGCTGCCCTCAGCCACAGCCTTCTGTGCAGAGGAAAAGGCTCGGGAGAGATGGCAAGGGCTGCTTGGCACACTGTCAGCACCTGGGCTGAGAGCAAGGCTTTCCTGTGTGCGGGTGAAGGTGCTGGTGGAGTTTATGATGGGAAAATTGGATGACCTTCGGGGAGTAGAAGGGTGGTCTGGAGGAACCACCAGCACCCACAGACACATCCACAGATATGAGGAGGGGTGGAGGGTTGTCACAGCCTTGGAGTTGGGATACGAGAAACGTCAACATCAAGAAGATAACTGGGGAAGGGCTTGGGCGGGTTTTGCTTTATGTGTTCTTGTCTTGCAAGAAGTCGCTTAGCTGCATATGCTTTTGCTTTCTTGACCTGTGTTTGGAAGAGCCAAGTGTCCCTGCAGGCAGAGCAGACAAGGACCAAAAGGCAAAAACCTGTCTGGATGCATGCCCCTCTCTCTGCCAGACATCCTCAGAGGAGATGGGGGAGACACCGTGGTGGAGCCCAAGGGGCAGGGGTATGTCAGCTTCACAAGCACTGGGACAAGGGTGGGGAATTTCTGATGAGGTCAAGCAGCTGCTGTGCCTCCCCCTGACAGCCCATGTCGTGAGCCTTTGGGGTTCCTTCCTCACCCCGCAGTGACACATCTAACGAAAACCGGACAGGTTGTTTCTCAAATGCCTTAGGCATGTGCTTAATCCAAGTCCAAAATACCTACAAATTAAAGGTAGGGAGGGGTAGCTGCCAGCCGGAGAGGGCTTTTGCTCAGATCCTTCTTCATCACAGCTTCCTCCAGTCTGTTGTGGGACAGGTGTCCTGGGCGAGACGTGGCTGCTGCAAAGCAGCATCTCTGCAGAGCTAAGGTGGCGATTTGGCAGTCGGTCACTGTTACAACCCATGTCCATGAAGGC
>NW_008245509.1:0-970 GCF_000691975.1 Corvus brachyrhynchos
CTGATAATAAATTACCCATTTCTATTTTGTAGGGTAGATAGAAAATCTAAGACATTAAATAAATTATATTCCAGTCAAATGAATGATACTCCCATAATGTCCTAAAACTCAAACAAAAGACTTAGGGGAAGGAATGTTCTGAAGGAAGAATTGTATTAATTGATAAATCTATCTACAACTCATAATAATAGCAAGGACCTTATTGGTCAGAAATTTTTAAATATAAATGCCACGTTCAAGCCTCTGCTCCTGATAAGCTGAAATGGAAGAAGAAATTTTGAAGTACCCTAGCCTTCGCCACGCGTGAAAAGAAAGGAGGACCTGATACTGCCTCTATTTTGAAACAATTAATTTTCTATACTTTATTAAACACCATTTTGTCCAGAGCAAGCATCACTGAATAGCCTTTGATTAGGGCATTCAAATGATGTATTGAAGCAGTACATTCAAGATTCAAAAGATTCAACATCTTCAATGTTACTTATGAGAGACTTTACCACCAAGCTGTCAAAACCATCTCTCCCTGTCAGTACTTGGTCACTTAAAGTGGAGCAAGAGCAACTGGGCAGTGCTTGATTCTAGTGCACAGGGACAGGGGAACCCTGCTTTTTCAGCCTGATCCCACTTGTGTTAAATATGGTGGAATATGCCACAGCTGTTGTCTGTTTTGCAGGCTATTCCCACAGTCTCTCTGACTGTTTTTTGGTTGTTGGGATACTTTTATGACATGGAGGAGATGAAATAAAGGCAGGACCCTGGACTGTCTCAAAAATTGCTCTCAACACTTAAAATATTTTCAGTATATACATAACACAAAACCTGATTCCTGTCCACCATTATACTTGACTATTTTATCTTTCCACACAATGAGCTTTTCTTTGTTTAGTTATTAACTTTGAAACTCTGACCCTCAAAAATTTCCAAATTTCTTGTTTATTTTGAAAGTTTTCTTCCTAACTAATTTAAAAAT
>NW_008245510.1:0-975 GCF_000691975.1 Corvus brachyrhynchos
ATCCTGCCTCCAAGGTGTGGGAGGGAGCAAAGTGGGTAAATGAGTGCTCACGGGATAGCTCAAAACTTACAGGGAATCAGGCCATTTTCAGGGGTCCAGCCTTCCAGCTAATCTTCCATCAGCAGCACTTAACCAGTTCCTCTGCTGGAGGAAGGGTGTTCAGACTGATGGTGTTTGTCTTCCCAAGTCACTGTCAGATGTGATGGAGCCCTGCTTCCCTGGACATGGCTGAACATCTGCCCACCCATGGGAAGCAGTGAATTCATCCCTTGTTTTGCTTTGCTGGCATGAATACCTTTTACCTTCCCAATTAAACTCTCAATCCAAGAGTTTTCTCACTTTTACCCTTCCAGTTCCCTTCCCAATCCTTGGTGACAGGGGAGTGAGGGAGCGGCTGTGAGGGGTTTGACTGCTGGCTGGGGTTAAACCTCGACAGGCAAATGCCTCAGCCCTGCCTTTGACACTTCTTGCAGAGCAAGGTTACAGGAACCAAATACCACAAGGTAGTTTAGGTGGGGACTTTGCAGCATACGAGATAATATCAGGCTTTCACCTAGCATGTGATAAAGAGCAGGTACAACAGGCAGTTCTTATAAAGCAGCTTAAATTCCCTTAATTACATGCCAGCATATTTTGCATCACTTAACCTGCCCTAGTTTCTCCTGGTAAAGCACTCATTGAACTGTTCGGGAGTGGGGGAGGACAATATTTTTCTTGTTTACTATGTTGAGGTAAACACCAAAGTATGATTTACGGCACCAACACACAGACTAAGTTGCTCACACCAATAAATAAATGAGATTCTTATATAGCAATGAAACAATTTTCATTTCACCCCAGTAATACTGATTAAAAGAAAGTCCTTGCCTTCAGGTACATCATTCATATAGAATCTTCTCATCTGGTTTCATTTCCCAAAGATACTTCGTAGTACTTTAGGACAGTAGTTATGTAAGTGTGTGTGTGTGTGTGTGT
>NW_008245511.1:0-975 GCF_000691975.1 Corvus brachyrhynchos
GGGGGGGAATCACATCACTCAGGTTTTTTTTCCTCTAGAAAATGCCACAATATTTTTCACACGTGGTGGAGTCAGAAAAAGGGGAATGACCATTAATTTATTCCCAGAAATATTTAGAGTGGATTTCAATTTAATTAAGGAAAGCAAAAGCATTATGGACTACTTGAAATTAAAGGCTCGTTTACCTTTATAAGCCAATTCAAAATATCTAGGTCACCTATTTGTAAATGATTTTTAGCTCAAGTTCCAACAAATCAGCAGTTCACAGTTAACTGATGTATCTCACTGGAGTGACCAAGAGAAAGGTTTTTAAGGAAAAAAAAATAGAATTTTTACCTCTTTCCACCACAGAATGTGAAGGGAAGCAGCCTCAGAGCCCAGTGCTGAGCAATGCTGGAGACTCTCCCCTCATTTGTCCCACACTACGAGATAAGTTATCAGGATTTCATCTGAAAAACCTCCACAGTTGCATGGCTGGCAGCTCAAGAAACCTCCAGCTCCTCAGCACAGACACTCTTCTGAGCTGGGATGGAATTCATCTAATAATACCCTTCATTTTTAATGTGTTAGAGGCATTTTAGGACTCAGACAAGTCTTTCCTTTTGGGTGAGCCCACAGCGAGTGTCAGAGTTTCCAGCAGAAAACCAACCTGAGTAAATTCATCTATAGAAATGTCAAAAGCTGCTCCCCACTGATCCAAAGTTTTGCATCTTTTGAAGCACCAACATTTCATCCTTAACCAATCCCGATCTTAGGCCAAAGGGAAAGCTGTCCTTAAATTTAAGCCTGAATGATCTACTCAGAAGTTCTTGCCCAAAAAATCTCATGCAGGTCCTGAAATTACAAGCAAGGGTGGCTTGGAGAGGTAAATAATAAATTAAAGCTGATCAACTCCCTTATGCCCACATCAATAATGGACGCAGACTGCAGGCACAGCAGAATGCCACCAGATTGCCTCTGAAGAAAGAAACATCA
>NW_008245512.1:0-982 GCF_000691975.1 Corvus brachyrhynchos
TATGTAGTAAATGGAAGCCATATTCAGAGTGGAGTTCAGGAAGCAGTGTTTTACTCATTCTGTTTCAGAAAATCTTTACCTTTTATCATTACAGAGCTTTCAATGTATAGCAACAATGAGTTGGGAGTGATTTTTCTTTTCTTCTGTTTTTTTTGCTTGTGTCTATGTGTGCAAAATTTGAGGCTTCGCTTGTCAGTTCATTTAGGAAAAAGTTGTTTGACCTTCCTCTATGTTAAATATATATAAAAACC
The DNA here is from genome assembly GCF_000691975.1 of Corvus brachyrhynchos. NCBI lineage: Eukaryota > Metazoa > Chordata > Aves > Passeriformes > Corvidae > Corvus > Corvus brachyrhynchos. The sequence continues at coordinate 252 of NW_008245512.1, forward strand.
TTATGAGATTTATGACCATTAAAAAAGTCAGTTATTACTGAAATCACAGAAACCTTGACTGGAAATACTATTAACAAAAATTGAGCTATAAAAGTTATGCTAATCCCTTCTGGTAAATTCAAAGCATATTATAAACTGGTTTAATTTGAAGCATCTGACATCTCACAGAGATGAAAACAAGATCCTTTGAAAAATGAATAATTAAAAAAATATCAATATTTATTTTCAAGTGGGAAGATACCTTGGGAAAAGCCGAAATACTTATGCATAATTTATTAGCAGTAGCATTTCTACTCCCACCCTACAATGTACTTCACTTAAGCTGTTCTGAGAGGCTGATTCCACCCTGGCTTATTCATATCAAGAGTGGAAAACAAGCTTGGGGTAAAACATCAGGAGCAGGAGGGGAGAAAGAAAAGAAGAAAATAAGTCTCTTGCAGATCAAACAGTAACTGAATAAAATCATTAGAAAAAACCAAAACAACCATCAACAACCTGAAAGCTTGACAATAATGACTAATAAAACTAATAAATCTTTTGTTAGAAAGGTAGATGGCCTTTACATATTACTGATTTTGACCTCTTTGCTAACAGTATGAAGTATAGAAAAATGTTACTTTCATGCTGATGAGATTTCTGTAAGGTTTCTGCAACATCAGTGGGCAATATTTACTTCCATCTAAGCCAACCTATGAAAAAACATGCTTGAATGACTGCATCAGGAGACAGTA
>NW_008245513.1:0-978 GCF_000691975.1 Corvus brachyrhynchos
AGGTAGGAATGTTCGGTTCCTCCCCCTGGACGGGGCATCTCACAATGAGATGATGTGTTCTATGAGTCATTCTGTGAGATCCTTCCTCGGCACATATCACTCTTCTTCTGGGCTCCTCTTGTTTTCCCACAGTGGTGGTGGATGTTGTGGTGGTTGTGGAAGCAGCTCTTCTTGTTGTACCCTTTTTAATGCCAGTCACAAATTCAATCTTTGCATGTTCTCTCTTGGCCTTCACCAATTTGTCCATCTCAATCTTCTGGGCTTTAGCTAGTGCCTCATAATACGAATCCTCTGACCAGCCGTGAGGATCAAACATGTCCTTCGGGTAGTTTGTACCGATTTCATCAATGGAACAAAACTGGATCAGCTTTTCATAGAGGCTGGGGTTGCAAAATTCTTTTTTCCTCTGGATCATGTAGTTCATGTCCATGCCCTCCTTCATTTTCATCTCATACAGCTTTTGAATTTTATCCTGCAATTGGTTAGAACATCTACCAGGAGGCTCAGGACCGATTTTGATCTCATCTAGAGACATGTTCTGCACTCCCTCTGAAAAATAAACAACCAGCTCCTGACGATCTCTTTCCTCCACTTCTGGGAATTTCTTTAGGTCACCAGGCTCAGGTTTTTCAGTCTCTGAATCATCATGTTCTGACTGCCTGCTGTTCTCATCATCCTCCTCTTTGTACCCTTCCTCATCCCCATCCAGGCAGGTAAAGTCGTCTGCTCCATACCCAGCTGAGACCAGGCCTCCTTTCTCTCCTGTGGGCACTTCCCCATCACTCCCCGCCATGCCGGCCTCGCTGTCCGACTCCAGGTCTGACTCCTCGGCGTAAACGCTCAGCAAGGAAAGAATGCTGTGCTTTGCCATCTTCCACCTCGGCCACACTACCATGAGTACCCTGCTTGGGCGCCAAAAATGTCCTAGTTTGAAAGCAAACCAGCGAGAGATTCCAAGTCAGAACTACAATTTAATAG
>NW_008245514.1:0-948 GCF_000691975.1 Corvus brachyrhynchos
TTTTTTTTTTTTTTTTTTTTTTTTTCCTTCCCTAAATGTCATTTTGGTCAAAGTGCATACTATTCAAATATATTATTGTGTATTTTCTGTATTTTAAATGCTAGTCCTGATGTAATTTCCTGAAGTCATTTGCTTTGTACTGAGGAGGAACTGGCCCTTGCATGTGTAGCCAGAATTGCAGTGCAGGGACGTGAAATGATAAATCCCCAGCCTGTGCTGGCCATCCCTGGAGAGTGTCCTTTCTTCCCTGCTACTAAACAGTCTTGTTGAGAGGCAAAGGGTGATAAACCAAGTGCTCCCCATGGCTCTGGGGCCGAGTCCATTTCTTCCCTTGTTTGCACGATGCGTGATGGGCTGCTGCGGGGAGGGATATTGAGAAGCAGGAGGATGCAGCAGCCAGCATCATTTTTGTCACCCTTCATCTGTTCCAAACAGTGCTCGGTGGGCTCTGCATTGCAGAAGTTCATCCCTCTTGGTTCACTTGCAGTCCATCCTCAGGCACTAGCAGATGCAGTTCCAGGAGCTGTATAGATCAAACTTATCCTTTAATCATCACTCATTAGTACTTCAAAGTACAAACTGCATTAGTTTGGCTCAACCTCTTCCCTATTCAAAAAAGTAACAAACCCAAACCATATAATGTTTTACAAAGCTTTGCTCTATTCCTGCTTCTAGACTTCTTGCAAAATGAGTATTTCAACAAGAAACACGAAGGAAAGTGATCAGTGTGCTGTTTCACTGAGGAAAAGAACAAAAATGAATTAGTTTTGTCAAGCGCTAAGAGTATGTAACACAGAACAAACTGTAAGCTGAAATTGCAACATTAAACCAACAAGGAAGAGCATCTTCTCCAAGAAACTTGTTTGTGTCCCACTGTTCTTGCAAGTAAGGCTGATGCAATTATGGTTGGAGCCTCTGGACAGCAAAACTGGTGGTGGGCCCAGCCTC
>NW_008245515.1:0-978 GCF_000691975.1 Corvus brachyrhynchos
GCTTCAGCATATTTCCCTTCCCAGAGGCACTACCTGACATACTTCCCTTGGCCTCTTGGGAACTTGGCAGCCGTGGAAGGTACTGCACGGATCTATTGCAGGACTACAGTTCCCACCTTCCTGGCAAACCTTCCTGTGCTCCCACCTGGTTCTCTGACACGTCCCATCTTCTGAGGTGGATGTGCATGGTGGCCGGAGGGAAGCAGCTCACCTGGGTGGAGGAGAAGCCTCCATTGGGATTCTGCTGACTGCTGATCCACTTTGCAATAAGGGATGCAAACGCCAGCTCCTCCTGGGCAGGGGCTGGCTGCGAGGTGAGGTGAGCCAGGAGCACGTAGGCCGTCATCTCCACTTCCGCAGAGGGAGCTCGGGAGCGATAGTACGGGAGATCAGCCTCTGGCTCCTTCCCAGGCCGCTGCCAGTGAACAGAGCCATCTTCACAGGAGCCAGCGAGATGAGACAACAAGCAATGATTACTATTAAGTATTGCAAGGCACTTCTTCATCTGCTGCCGCTCCAGCTGGGAGGACGGAGCCTCCAGGATGTGTCTGTCATGCAGGCTGAAGTGGGAAGGGTCAGGTTTACACATTTTTCAGCTTAACAATGACTGCGAGAGTGCTGAGCCCCAGGCCTAGACAGCACTTTGTCCTAGACCCCACATTCACATGGACATTTCTGGGCTTGGGCACCGCAGGGAACCAGAGACCTCAGGAAGATGCCACTCCTTCCCTTTGTGAGAAGAGATGCCAGCGTTGGGCAGTGAGAAGCTCTGTGAGGCCAAATGGCCCAAAGAATGTGACCAGGGCTTACCAGTCCCCTGCAGGTGGAGAAGGCAAAAGGTGTGGGGGATAATCCCTTCACAGTTCCACTACCCACTGCTTGGGCAAACCCTCTGGCCAGCCTGACTCAACCTGATTAGTTCCAAGTGATTACTTGATTTTCCTAGAAGACTCAGAGTTTGTGCTGTGGCCTCCAAAA
>NW_008245516.1:0-981 GCF_000691975.1 Corvus brachyrhynchos
CAGCATGGGGTTTGTCTTTCTGAGGATGGGAGAAACGGAATGTAAAGCAAACACTGTAAAGCAGGGAAGGCTTTATGTCCATGTTATGTGCCACAGCACCCTTCGGCAAGAAAAAGCAAAACAGCATGGGTCAGGAAGGGCAACGTGCAAGAAAACAGAGGAACACAGGCACAAGGCCTTCGACTGGACGGCGCTCTCAGCTCTTGCAGAGGTTTCTCTGCTGACTGTCAGGCTGGCAGCTTCCTGAGATTTCCTACAAGCACTGACCTTGGCATGCAAAGGCACAAGAGAGGCTCAAGGACAAAGTGAGGAAGCGCCCTAGGGAGGACAGTATTGCAGAGAGAGAAATCAGGTGTCTCACCCTGTCCATGTGGAGGCCAGAGGGGTCACTGCATGAGCCAAACGAACGGAGAAACGACGTCATTCTTCAGGCAAACACTGGGTCTTTGTGGTAAAAACGTGCCAATGTCCAAGGTTGCAGAGGGTGTTGTTCCTGAGTGTATGATGTTTGTCCAGCAGTGCCTGTGCTGTCCTTCCCTCCAGGAGTACTGGTCTGCAGGATGGGGAGAAAGAAAATAAAGCAAATAATCAAGTCTATGGGTCTGGACTTGGTGAATGGCTGTTGTGTGGATTCATATAAACTGCAGTGCTGGTACACTGCTTGTACAGCATCAGTATTTTTCACTGAAAAATTTTGCTAAGCAACACAGAAGTCTGTATGTCGCTGCAATATGGGTGGGCATGTCAGTGGGATTTGGGTGGGAAAATCTGGCTTGCAGCTGTGCACCTCCATGTGGGCATGTCTGGTCTGACAACCATTTTTTTCACATGTACACTGTGTTACAGGACATCAGAACTTGCTCTTTCATTAAACCTGACACTGTAGCATCACATTTTGCCTTTCCATATACCAACTGGAAAAGGAAAATATGTTTCCATGCTAGACTTTCCAGTGAGGAAAAGCAGTGTAACTCTTAGGAA
>NW_008245517.1:0-976 GCF_000691975.1 Corvus brachyrhynchos
CAGAAAAAAACCCCCAAATCATCTAAAATCCATTAGTTATTTTCCGGAGGAGGAAGAGGATGCTTGTGGAAAACTGCACGTTATGTGTTGTATCAATATGAAATATAATATGTCCCATTTCTGCCTATTCTTAACCAGTCTTACACACTTCACAGCCCTGGATCTCAGTGGCCCTGGTTCTTCTTTGTGCAAGCAGTAACATGTGCAAAGTGCTCCTGTCCTTGCTCTCCTCTGCTTATTGATGCTTTCACATTGCAGTTCTTGCTCATGACACTTCAGACATGACAACACTTTATTTGTCAATGTGTGTTATGGAAAGGACCAAGCAAGAAAGAATTGAAAGTCTGTCAACAGCAAATTTACTTGCTGCTCTCAAAATATGTGACAGACCCCGTACAGATTTGTAACCCATTTTTCCCCTAGAAAAGGACCGAGGCTTGCCTTTTGGTTGATTTTCTCTGATAGGTACTGCTCCTTTAGGAAGCCTTGCTGAGGTAATCTAAAAGAAAAATGACTGAAGAAAATAAATAGAGTCATAAATAAATAAATAGGTGGGGGAATGCCTACCTGACAAAATCTGGAGATGCAAGTAGGGAAGTAGCATTTCCTATTAACTATCTTGACTTTCAAGTGCATCAGCATATATTTTGTGCTTAGTTTCCCTGGTGGATAGAACTATGGATGCATTACAATCCATGGGCATGATTGGATAAGCAGTGTTATAAAACACTCGTAACCTGACATAAGCACAGTGTGACCATGAGCAGAGAACATCAGAATGTACTTCAAGTTGTACAGTTTCAACATCATTCATGATTTAGGAATGTTCAAAAGGAAATAAAAGCATTTTAGGTCATTTTGGAAATGTGTCCATTTTTAATTTCTTATGGTCATTATTATTATGTTGTTTCTTAATTAAAATCTAATTTTTTGGCACTTGCTAGTGTTGGGGGTTAGGTTTCTTCAAGGAATTTTC
>NW_008245518.1:0-991 GCF_000691975.1 Corvus brachyrhynchos
AGAAGGATGGACCATCCTGGGGGAGCATCTCCGGCACTGAGAGAAGGACGGGGCACGCTGAGAATGCAGCTCCGGAGCCGGGAGCAGGACAGAGCACCTCGGGGGTGCACCCAGAGTCCATCATATCACTGGGAGAAGGACAGGGCACCCTGTGGTTACACCTCCGTGCCCAGGAGAAGGATGTGGCACCCTGGAAACGCACCCAAATCCCATCATTGTCACCGAGAGAGGGACAGAGCATCGCAGGGGTACATCCCTGGGGATAGAAGAAGGACAGGGCATTCTGGGGGTGCACCCAGAGCCCATCTTCACCACTGGGAGAAGGATGAAGCACCACAGGGGTGCATGTCCGTGTCTGGGAGAAGGATGTGGCACGCCAGGGATGCACCCAGAGCCCATCATTGCCACTGGGAGAAGGATGTGACACCCTGGGGATGCATCTCTGGGGCTGGGAAAAGGATGGGGCCCCTGGGGAAGCACCCAGAGCCCATCATCAGCACTGGGAGAAGGATGTGGCACGCTGGGGGTGCATCCCTGGGGCCGGGAGGAGGACAGGGCCCCCGGGGAAGCACCCACAGTCCGTCATCAGCACAGAGAGGATGTGGTACCCTGGAGGTGCATTCTTGGGGCCAGGAGAAGGATGGAACACCCAGAGGGTGCATCGCCGAGGCCAGGAAAAGGACGGGGCACCCCGAGGAAGCACCCAGAGCCCTTCTCCCGTGCTTGGGGGCAGCAGAGCTCCTGTTCCCGCAGAGGGATCCGGGATGGGCAGCCCTTACCTGCCCGTTCTTGCAGAGGTCGGCCCACATGCTGGTGCCGTCGCCGCCGCGCATGAGGACGTGGTAGGTGAAGAAGTAGGTGCCGGGGATGGCGCAGGTGAACTTGCCCGAGGCGGCGTCGTAGCTGTTGCCCAGGTTGGTGACCACGTCGTCGAACTTGAGGACCTCGTAGCCCTCGTGGGGGTTCTTGAGGCCGGCGTAGAAGGCGACCC
>NW_008245519.1:0-989 GCF_000691975.1 Corvus brachyrhynchos
GCTTTTTGAAGAAAATATCAAATATCTTCAGCACAAAATTCAAATCAAGGGTTCTACCGTGTTATACCACACACCAGTATCTGCACCTTCTCATTCTTAACTGAAGGAATCTCTCACGCACATTCCTGCCCTGTAATCATCTGTCAGACTTTTCATTAGCCTCCTGCAAAATCCTTTTGAGAAGGGTATATAATTATGCTCCACTCATGTGCACAACCTATGGAAACTGGGGAGGAAGACGACGACAGGGAGCGAGGACCAAGAAAGCCAGAACCTCACTGAACTGTTCAAATTGTTATAACTCTGCCTAGGAAAAACCTTCAACTAATAAGCTTAGTTGCCCCTTCCCCAAGTGGGATGAGTACACTGGAAAAATGATGCATTCTTAACTTTGTCTAGAACAACAGCAAATATAAGAAAACTCTTTTTCAAATACAAAGGTTTTATTTCAAGCTCCAAATCTGCGAGGGACTGTGTTAAGGAAAGCTAGCTGGTTTACTGAAATTAAGACCACACATGCCTGAGTTTCTATGACCTAAGACAACACAAACCAAACTTGACTAACTTAGTTAACTACACCATACCAAGAACTTTGAGCATTTTGGTGAGGAGCAACAAGGATACTCATAAATGAATGATGTTCAGGCAGCTACCATGTCCCTACCCCCCACCTCAATTCCTGGCTACAGCATCCATTCCCTCTCTGCCTGTGCTTGAACTGGTGCCTGCACAAACAGTAGCAAACCAGTTCAGCAAGCAGACTGACAAAAACTGACCACCTTTTTGGGGAACTTAATTCAGGATGAGCTCATCTCACTGCCAGATTAAAAAAAAGCAGTATAAACAAAAAGCCAAGTAAGGCCAGCCCAACAAAAACTTGTCAGTTAACTAAGCTCCTGCATGCCCACAGGGGCAGTTCCTTAGAAAAATGAACTGTCTCAAAAATATTTGTGAAATTGGCTCTGAAGAGACTTAAGTTTATGCAAGCA
>NW_008245520.1:0-983 GCF_000691975.1 Corvus brachyrhynchos
AAAAAAAAACCCACACAAACAAAGCAAAAACTCCCAAAACGCAACCAAAGACCCAACAAAAAAAAAGGAACAAAATATTCAAGGTATTGAAGTGGAATCACTTCTTAGAGGACATAGCTGTTATGAGTGCAGGGAGCAACAGCATTTACTGCAGCTGGTAAATTAGTTAAAGCCAGGCTATACAGAGCAAGACAATATAACTTTCTTCCCACTTACATGTGATCTGATATGATTCAAACAACAGTCTTTTAATTTCATTTTTTACAGATACCCTGAAAATTCTCTTGTATCAAAAGCCACTGTTTATGTACTCTTTTATATCCATTTAGTAGTACAACATATCTACTTACCTACTCTTCCTTTCTCTACAAAGCCATTTAGTGATGTTTAGAAAAATTATGAGAATTTTATTTCTAGAAAAATAACCTTTTTTCTTGTGTTCCCCACAGTTCATGCTTTGAGCCAAAACCTACCCTTCAATAACGACAACAGTCAGCAGCACTGGGAGGAAAAGCCAGATAACTGACAGCAGAATTTCCCACTCTTAGGTTGTTGTAAAAATGCTTATAAAGCATCAGGGAGAAGGGTAGGAGAGGAAGGACAGAGAATGTTTAAGGGAGCTTCTTGGACGCTGGGCTAGGAGATTGGAGAAAGCATGCACCTGCCATGTATCTTATCCATTTCACTAAAATGATATTCAAAATCAGGCAATGCTGATATCCCATAATTGAAATAATAAATAAAAAGAACTTCCAGCTAAACTAATTCTTATCACACTACAGTCTTTATATAATGTGCTATTTACAAGGAAATACAAAAAGTATTTCATTCATACAAGTACTACAAAGACTACATGTGATGCAGAACAGCTTTTACACTAGGCAAGGGTATGGAACCTGGAGTCAAAAATAATAGTGAATTTCCCCCCACTTACCAGTGCAACAGGTGTTCAGTGCAAAACAAACTGTGTTCACTCCCTTTGA
>NW_008245521.1:0-989 GCF_000691975.1 Corvus brachyrhynchos
TATATATATATATATATGTATTGGTTGTTTACAAAAAAAAAAGTATATGAAGGTAAGGGAAGAAGGGCAGAACAAATCCTGGATTTCACAGAATTGTTTCCAGTAGGGAAGCATTGTCATTAATATGTTTACAAGTCACACCTTGTAATGTGACTTTCAGTTCTAGTGTCCCAGACTCAAGGCAGATTAAATCACAGATGCGTAGAAGCTGCTGGTATCATCAGTTGAAGAGATTAAATGGATTTGAAATATTTAATTTAAAAAAAGCAAAGATCATGTTGTAGTGCTAAGATATTTTCTTATTCTTTTAGAAGAATGTTAGAAAGGGAAAAGTACGGTTTCAACCAAGACAAATAAGTAAAAACTAGTCATGAATAAATTTAAACTGCAGATTGCTTCCAGACAAGTAGTTCAGAGACATTTGGGCATATGTACTTTGTGAATGCCTCTTTAAGAAAAAAACCTCAATATTTTGAAGGTAGACCTAACAAAAATATGAAAAATGTATATGCTGTGCTTTGTTTTAGGAGTGACTTGAACTTTGGACCATGAGTTCCTATTTTATGTTTATTAGATGACACAGTAGTTGGTATTATTCTTGCAAAAACTTAAAAGTAAGGGATAGATTTGCATTCCTTTATCTTATTTCTCCCACTCCCATACACCACATAAGGTAAATGTTTATAAGCAGCAGGTTTATCAGGGGTGTGTGAGGAAGAGGGTGGGTTGCAGGATGGGAGATCCACAGTGATTTGTCTGTTTTTTGGCTTGCCTCACAGATTTTCTGGCTCCCAGGGGTTGTAACAGGGGGTAAGCAGTCTCACTCTGAAGGTTCAAACCCAAGCGTTTGACCTGCAAGACCACTGCTATTTTCAGGCTGCCATTCATCTCACACCATCATCCTGGAGATCTAGTCACACTGACTGGTTTTATTTATACCAGTGTTTCATATCTTAGGTTGGTATAAGTGTCCCATCCTGATCTCCAGA
>NW_008245522.1:0-992 GCF_000691975.1 Corvus brachyrhynchos
TTGATTTTCAAAGTACCCTTAAATTTGTTCATGCTCTCTGTTCTGTAGCTCACACCATGAGTTACTGTAATTCTTACAAGCTGCTCTTGTTCTGTGCTGTATGAGGCTCTACCTTGGTAAAGCAACCAGAATTCCAAAAAACGCTGGATACTGCTACAAAACCGACACTACACATTCCCAGGCCACTTCACTAATTTGAATCACGATGATGCTGAGCACATTCTTCCTGTTTCCAGCACTTGAATGTTCCTGTAATTGCCTAGTATTTCTCAACACTTTTTGAGCTCTTTGGCAGGACTTACTGCTCAGTGCTACTTTTAGAAACTCCAGCAATAAATACCATCGATACCTACTCCTATACAGGACTTAATGATGAAGACATAGCTGTTTGGAATCCCTGGGCTTCACACACTACTTTTGAACAAAGAGTGAAAGATGGAGCAGTTACTACTCATCTCCAGTACTTTAAACTCTACTTTGGACTCAGCTTGTTCAAATGCCTTCATTCTCTTGGCTGATCACATACATGACCAACCAGCAAACACTCAGCTCCACTATGCACAGCCACAGACAAGAGGCTGGAATGATCAAGGCCCTGGTTCTGCCCTTCCAGCTGACTAGAAGTGACCAAAGTCCTGCAATCTCTCCTGCAGCCTGACACGTTGAGATTGGCTCCCATTCTTAGGTGGGACATGGCTGACTCACCCACAGGCGCTTTCTAAACCCGCAGCCTGCATTCCAGGGGAGATACCCAGAAACGGATTGGTACAAGAGTCCACTTCCTCCAGCAATGGGGAGATACCAGGAGCATCCTACACACAGAGATGGTTTGCCCAACTACCCCACTCAGGATAATGATAGGCAACTACAGATACTATTAGTAGGCAGATGACGATCCTCTGCTGCCAGTATTAGCCTCACAACAGAATAAACTGGAACTGAGGGCTGGAAGTGAAACACGAGGTTGGGAGGGGGGGAAAAAAGCAAAAAAA
>NW_008245523.1:0-992 GCF_000691975.1 Corvus brachyrhynchos
TGAGATTCTCTTTCCTGTGCCACCCGCTGACAGATGCAAATGGCAACTGTGTAGAAATAGCCTGGGGAATAGTAATTTCATATTTCTGCTCCAGATCTTGCAGAAAAGCTCTTGGATGGTGATCAGGGATTAGCTACCCTTGTCATCCATCTGTCCTTAGTGCAGTAACAAATCAGAGCCTTGCTCTGACCAACCATTCTGTAGCGGGACAGCCCCAGGGATCCCAATGAAGATGATCTGCTGGGAACATGATAGTTGTTCTTGGTGCCAGAGATACAGTCTGAGCCACTTCAGAGGGATCCTGTTGGATTCTGTCTTCCTCCACTGGGATACATGTAGAGATGGGATTTACTTTGCAGTTGTGATCTGAGAGTTGCCAGACAACCTCTGCTACAGCTTGTAGTCTTGGGTAAATCAGAAGGCAAATGTCCCTCTTTCCTTGGTGACTCAGTTATTGCTACAGGAAGGCAAACAAAGCAGGAGCAGGTAAAGTGACAGACCTGCCCCTGTCTGCCTGGAGCCATGCCCATGTCCTGAGTGTGGGACTATCTCCTATCAGCTGATACTGATGGTGAGGAGAGGTGGCTTGCTCCAATGATAAATCCAGACCTGTGTCTTTTGGGTTATTTGATTTTAATTTAAAGGATGTAAGACTATATCTCCAAACCTCCCCCAAATTTCACACCTACAATTCCTCTTCACTTCACATGCTCTGCAGAGGACCCCTATGAAACTGGGTCCTCCTCTTCCAGTTCTTGGTCATTCATGGTGTAATTTTGAGATCCGGAGATGTGCTGTGAAATCAGGAGCCCCTCTGAAGCCAGAGACTGACCAGGGCTGTGCAAATGGATGGAAAAAGGCTTGCAAAGTGGAGACAGTTTCTAGACAAAGGCGGCGTGCAGTAATCCCTGAAGAGTAAATGGAAAACAGATTACGTTTGTTCTCAGATCTGTTCAATAATGGAGCAGCAGGCAGCTGCTGGCCTGCCTCCC
>NW_008245524.1:0-998 GCF_000691975.1 Corvus brachyrhynchos
TTTTTTGGTGGTGGTGTTTTTTTCTTCCTGGTACACTGGTCCTAAATTAAGGACTGTAGTTATGAGGCAGGGTTAGTGCATAGAGTGAGACTATAATTTCCAGTGCAAGTTCCATCTTTCACTTTCTTCTTGACAGGTGAAAAAACTGAAAGCATGGAATGCAGGATTATGTATTTATCAAGTTCACAGATTAACTGACTGGGAAATGCCATAAAGCAAATGTATGTATGGAAATACATGGAGCTTAGACTGATTGATCATAAATTACAATCAAATGTATTAATCTAAAAGAGTGGAGTTGGCTAGGAATAGCAAAGCATACAGAAATGCATGCTTTCCTGTAGAAGAAGAACCTGGAAGGCAGCTCCACTAAACTATTCCTGACAGAACTGAGTAATGTAAATATCATATGGTGCAAAAACTGAAAAAGTAATCTTGAGTTGTCTTTGAAAAGACGTAACTTCAAAATAGAAAAAGAAAGTTTACCTCTGCTTACCTTTGCATATAGTCCTTGGCCTGGCTGTCTTTGAAGACAGAACCTTGGAGGCAGGCTGACAATCAGGTTAGACTGTCGTAAGAGAACTGGCCTCTGGGCATAACAGTTCTGAACACCATGATTGAAGCTCATGCTAGTTGATGTTTAATGTGAAATCTTATTTGGGAGAAGGGGATGTAAACTAAGACAACCTGAAGAAAAATACCCTGAAAAGGATGAACTCGGTGGAAAGGAAAAGCTGCACTGCTCTGACAGACTCTGAGGTTATGGTGAATCTCTTAATTCCTCTGTGTTGATAATTCCCTTTCAGCTAGCTTTACTCACAATCTTTCTTCACAATCTGTGTTGCATACCTTTTGACAGTTCAGTGGTCCTTGTGCCCTTCTTAATTTCCTGCTGTGTCCTGGACATCAGTAATTTTCTAATAGCGAGTAATACTACATTTTATGTTCTCTCTGTCAACCTGCTGTTCTAGATTTAACCAATAATGCACATCCATGTT
>NW_008245525.1:0-997 GCF_000691975.1 Corvus brachyrhynchos
CTTCCCTGTCCTCTCAGCTCTGTTAAATTACATAGTGTCCTTTCTGAAGTGGATGGATGTGCAGGATGCCACTGATTCACCTCCCCTGGTACTGTTTCAACACACCCTTTCCTTCATTACAGCTGCATATTGATCAGCAGCTTTCACAGAACCACCCAGAATGTTTCTAGGACTTTCCTGTAATTAGAAGAGCTCTGTGGGATGCAGGAGTTTTATTTCCCCTTTCTGCCTGCATTACTTTGCATTATTCAGGAGTGGACTTGATGTGCTGTTATATTAGCCTTTCACTTAGCTTGATTAAATCTCCTTGAAGTCCTTTGCAGACTTCTCAGAATTTGACTAAACAAAATCATTGTCTGCAAACAAGTCTCACTGCTTGCATCCAGGTCTAGGCGCATGATGAATATATAATCCAAAAATTAACATCAGAATATGCAAAAATGTGTTTTAAATTTGCCAAGCGACTCTGAAACAAAGCAGACAGTTTGGTTAGCCAGCAATTAAACCCCCAATTAAACTTCCCAGTTTGCTGTGGTTCTTTCAGCCAGCCATAATTCTAAATGTGGAATAACCATGAAAAAAAAAGTCCAACTAATTTGATAAAAGTCAGTCAAGTTTTATGGTTTTTTTCAACTAATCAACATACTTCATTTCAAATTTATTTGAATGACAGGAGGAAAAGCTTCCAAACTTTCTCCTTTTCCAGCTGGTTTGGTTTTGCCATAGACCCTCAATATGTTGCTAGTAAATATAATAAGTGAAAAATTGTCAAACTGAACTACAGCCTTTAATTAAAACCCTCAACAATCTTCAGTTCTCAAGTTGCTTAAGGTCAACTGAACTCTGAAGCAATCCTCATCCTTCTGGAAAATCACAGAATCATAGAATGGTTTGGGTTAGGAGGGACCTTAAAGATCATCGAGTTCCAACCCTCTGACATGGGCAGGGGCACCTTTCAGTAGACCAGATGGCTCAGAGCCCCATCCAGCCTGGCCTT
>NW_008245526.1:0-991 GCF_000691975.1 Corvus brachyrhynchos
AAAATCTTGATAAGCAGGAGGATTTAGGTTTTGTTGGGGAATTATGCTTCCCTCTGGGGTTTGTTTGTTTGGGCTTTCCATTTTTTTCTTTTTTTGTTCAGAAAGTATTTCCTGGGCTCTTGAAATGACATGATTTTTAATACTTATTGTGATAGAACATCAAAAGAGGCCAGCATATTTCATGCCATTTCTATGGCCAAGAATACAAATCCACAATGGAGAGGCAGAGCATCGCAAGGACAAGAAAACTGAATTCTAACACTTACCTTGGGTCACACTCCTCTGCCTAAACAGGTAATAAGTAGAGCCAAAAGATACAGAGGAAAAGATTATAGTAAAATTCCATACTGCTTTTCCTACGTTCTTAATGAGTGTGATGATAGAACCTAAATGCAGAATTGTTATTTCCACAGGGAGCCAAAAATCTGAAGTCCCGAGTGTAATTTTGTGTCACATCTCTTGCAATGAAAATGAAAGAGGATAGTGTTCAATAATAATCCAGACCTAATACCAATATGGTCAGAAGCCAGCAAAGGCATTAAGTCAATACATAGTGATTGGGGGACTGTCGCCACCACAGTGTCTCTTGTATTCCTGCACCAAGCTCACACTGAAACCCTACACGCCAGCAAGCAAGAAAGTTGCCTGCAAAGCTGGCACCTCGGGGCACCCCTCATTGTAATCAGCAGTAATTTAATTCTCGAGTACAACTCCTGCCCAACGCAGCAACACTCAGCTGCGGATGGTAAGTGATCTGGGGTGCCATAATAATCTTATTTCGGCTTCCACACACCAAGAAATTGCCAGGAAGGAGACGGCGGTGGATGGAAAGGTCCCTTTAATATCCTTCAACACCCACTGCCCTCAGGCTGCGGGGGCGGAGCCCAGCTAGAAGAAGCAACTACACAGGGGTGGCAGACAATAGGCAGAGGAGAAAAGAGGCGGCGGACGAAAGGGTGAGAGCAAGGGAGGGCCACTGACCGTGTCCAGG
>NW_008245527.1:0-998 GCF_000691975.1 Corvus brachyrhynchos
AAAAAAAAAAGCTGGTTTTCTGTGAGAACTTTGATTCATACTTATGTGTTACCGAGTCATTTCCATACTGCTATATTTAAAAGAACTCCACAATTTGATATTTTACTCTTTTTTCTTCCTAGTAACAGGGTTTTTTTTCCTAGTAACAGTTAAGCTGTTTTCTTAAGCAAGTGTTTCCATTATGATGAGAAGTACAACACTGCATTGGCTTCTGCCTGTCCTGTCAAGGAGGTGAGTAAGCTGAATAACACTGGTCAAGCAATTCCTCTCTGTGTCTCACTTTTCCCATGTCTAAAAGACAAAAAAGTACTGTCTTTCTATACAAAGCACTCAGATTCTAATGGAAGAGTAATGTGAGTACTCCATAGAATATGGTCAAAATCATTTGCTAGCACAAAGAGAAGCAAAAATAACACTTTTTTGTAAGAAAATTACACCAGATATACAGGACAGTTTTTATGTATACATTTTATTTCTCTGTAAGTGACTGAAGGGAATTAGGTATTGTCTCCTTTTGTTAGAAAGAAAAGAAGCTGTGGTTGGTGGGAACTTTATTATATGGGAAAACCAAGTATAGAATTGGATAGAAAGGAGAAAATCATAGCCTGACAAGAAGTGCACTTCTACTTGCCCAATGAAGTGGGATTTGATTTGGTTTGAATCATTCTATTGTTTCCAGCACTCAGATGAGGCTTCATGCAAGTGTAGCTTAGCAGTGTAGGCCAATCTCTCTTGCTCTGTCCATACATCTGAAAGGTTTCACAAATTTTTTGAAGTAAGACATCAAATGAAAAAAGATAAAAAAGAGAACTGATTTCATCCAGGAACAGGCGAGTTGAATGCATATTCCATTTAGGGTATGTTTCACCTCATTCTGACAGAACAACTCATTTCCTGTTGTCAAGTCCTCTGTTTCATAGAGAAGAGACTGGTACGACTCTGGCATCATCCTGCAGTGCAGTACTGAGCAAGATGCCTTGTCTGCACTCCCATAACAC
>NW_008245528.1:0-1003 GCF_000691975.1 Corvus brachyrhynchos
ATATATATATATATATTTTTTTTTTTTTAATATACATATATATTTTTTTAATATATATAAACTTTTTTTTTTTAATCAGAGTTGTGAGAAAAGATCTTGACACTTGTGTTCAATCTGGATCACATAACTACTCCCTAATTGCCAGTCACGTGCTAGAGATCAGTTATCTTGGTTGTTGTCCTTGACGTAAGAATAAAATTGTGGTTTAGTACTTCAATATGAAAAGCATATTCAATCCAAGAGGCCATATGGATGATTCGTGAAGATTAAAACTTATTACATGAGGTCCTAGGTTCTGTTCCTGCAGCAATCCATGACTTTCCTTTTAGCTTATTTATAAAATATGATAGCAGTTCATACTCAAATGTCCCCAGCTTAGAAAGCCAGCATGGATTTACTCAGTGCAAGTGGTAAGTGCATGAAAATAAAAGCCAGAGTCACTAGATCTGACCAATATAAATCCATGCCCTCAAGAACTTTTCCCATCAAGTACGAGGGAGTAAGTAGTACTGCCTTTCTTCTTCCCTGCTGTAGCAAGAAAGGATTCCCTAAAAAAATACTGTATCGCTCAGGTGAAAGCCCAATATTTTAAAAGGCCCACACAGGGCTGTCCAAAACAAATCACCCAATGACTCAGCTCTCTGCAAGCAGCCCAGTGCCTGCTGCCCTCAGCATTTCCCACTCACTGCAGTACCTCGGCTGCTGGCATGGCACAATCCTCCTGAGCCTCACAACAAGTTCAGATATGGAAAGAGTCCCCACAAACTACACAAGGAATCTGTCTGTCCTACGTTGACTTATAAATTTCTTTTCCTTCCCATTGAAAGAAGCAATTAACTACCATGCAAGCAAGTTTCATTATATAGAAGTTGTTTATAAGACCTGATAATTCTCAAAGGGCAGGCAAAGTGCACCCAGTCAAGAATGAGATTCCAGAACTTCTCTTTCTGGAGAGGTAAGCAAAAAAATGAGACATAGATCAAGGTAAATTCTCTAAAGGAAT
>NW_008245529.1:0-994 GCF_000691975.1 Corvus brachyrhynchos
TGAAATTTACTGAGAGCACATGTTTCACATCAGTAAAACTGAAAATACTTGACATTTCTTTTTTAGCTTTCCCTGAGCAGTAATGGTGCTGCACTTTAACCATATGGTTTAAATGCTGCTCAATGTATGTGCTACTTTTTCTAGTACAGGTCCCTGGGGAAGGTAGCAGAAAGACATCACAGCTTTTATCTGCAAGGAGGGCTTTGAAGTTAAAAACTCCAACAAAACAGTGTTGTTTCAATGTCTAACACAGGAACTGAATAAACTCTGGATTGTGGTATGCTAGTTTGTACTATGGATAATTGACTGACCTGTTTCATGACAGCTACTTGATGAGGGGTTGGGTTAAATTTTCTTTTTATAATGTTGGTTCATATAGAAGCATATTTAATCACAGGGAAAGACACATATACCTATCAAGGAAAGAATAGCTTTTTACTATAGTATTAGCTCAAAATGGACAAATCTGCCCTTCATGTGAAAAGTTGCCAAAGAGGAACAGTTAATATTGTTATTGTGTGACACAGCAGTTAAACCTTGGTTCTTGAACCCAAATCCAGCCTTCCTAATTTTAACTAAGTAAAACAAAAATCAGTCAATAACTCAACTGAAACTTTTGATTGTTTTGATCATTGTTGCTAAAACGAATCAGTTTGGCTTTTGAATAACAAAACCAATACTTAGGTTGTTTTGTCTGACTGAGAACTAAACTAGCCCTTTGTGATAGTCAGAAAGCCTTATTTCAAATAAGCACTAAAATGTGTGAAAGGTTGTTCAGACTATGACCTTTTCAAAACTGCTGTCGCTATGATGCACATTTCCTGCTCTTGGTGACATTGGGTGATGTGTTTGGCAGAATAGAGGATTGCCTGCTGGGCTGCAATTGAAAGGCAATCAACCATTTGAATAAAGGTCCATGTATCTGTGATAAGGCAAACGTGCAATTTGTTTCCTGCTTTGTGTTAAAGAAACTCTTTTTGCCACTGGTTTGATG
>NW_008245530.1:0-999 GCF_000691975.1 Corvus brachyrhynchos
GAGCCTGCAGACTGTGCAAGGGGAAAACAGGCTGTGTGCATCGAAACACAGAGTAGTTTATGGTGTTCCTATCAGAGTGTATTAGAGTACAGCTTTTAGAAGTGCCCCAATAAAAACAAATACTGTTTTTGAGACATAATCACTGACTGTAGCAACATTGCTTAAATGTGTAACAACATATCTGGAGGGGGGGGGGGCGTAAGAATTACATGGCTCCTTCACTACACAGGTAGGAAAAATTGCTCTCCTTATGTGTTTCCTCTGTGGCTCAGCTGGGTTATTGTCATAACTAAATAATTTTCTACCAAAAAGGAGCCATTTTCCCCTATTGTAACTTTAAATACTGATTTGGAGGTGGAAGGGCAGCACTGAGATGCCTGTGGCTCTGTCGTGCCCATGATTTCCCCCAGCACAGGAGGGAGAGTCCCTGGCACAGTCTGGAGTGTAACATCCCCTCTGCTCCCAGCAGCAGCCTGGGGGGTGGTGCCAGCCTCTGCTGCTGCTCTCTAAGATGTGTCCACCAGCAAAAAGTGAGACACTTCTAGCATTCCCTGGGATGGGAACTTGGACTCCTGCTTTTTCTCTTCTTTTTTTTTCAATTTTTACTTCCTCAGTAGTAGATGTACTTAGCGGAAACAAACCTGTGAGAGATTGGAGGTGTCTGTGCAGCCCTCTTGGAGGGAGCAGCCGCCTTGGCACAAGGAAGTTGTCTGGACTGAATGGAGAAATGGTGGTGGCAACAAGCTGGGCTTTGTCTTTAGGCTATAAACAAGGACTCACAAGTACGTTGTAAAGGGGAGAGCTTGGGTTAGTCTTTGAGCTGAGGCTTGGTTTCTGCAGTTTAGTTTCAGTGCTGCCACAGCTGCTTCACAGGTTTCAAGAGCAACAGCCCTTCTTTAGGCAGTGAAAACCTTCTTGAAGCCAAGTAGTGGTATTTTTGGCCTTAATTTCTCTGACTCCTTTTCCTATCTGCAAAGCGGAAAAATGTGCTTTTATCTT
>NW_008245531.1:0-1000 GCF_000691975.1 Corvus brachyrhynchos
TCGGCCACTTGTGTGCACAGCAAAGGCAGGACCAGTTCACCTCTCGCTGTGCTCCCAGCCAGCCCAGGAGCACTGCAAGGCTGTGAGAAATTCTACAGTGCCCACATTTCAGTACAAGGGAAAATTTCATTTTTCTCTCAGGCTTGGCCTTGGAGGTGGGTTACCACATTTCACCCTCTCTTCTTCAGAACAAGGGCTTGTTTATTCATCTGCCTGATTTCATCCATCCTACCCAGGTACAAAAAATCAAAGGTATCTGCACATCCTGCAAAGCAGCACTGGGCAGTGCAGCTAAAGCCTGTTCTTCCCTCCCTGTCTCAGCCCTGCAGGAGAACCGAGTCCATGGCATTTTCCTCTAGCAGGGCTGTTTGTGTTGTCCTTCTGGGCTTCTTCGTGCATTGAAAAAGCCCTTGAGGTCAAGCCCTGCCACAGCATGGGGACAGCTGGAGTGATGTGAGTGAGTAATGACAGGTCCCTAAAGTGTCCTGGGATGCCTCGTACCCGCTCTGCACAAATCACTCCAAAGAGCAACTGGAGTAAAGCCCGGGACTGGCAGCCCAGGATCCAGAAATGGCTCTGAAGTGCTCGGGAAGGCTTTGCTGTGACACAGCTCTCCCTGCACTGGAACACACCCAGAGAAGCTCTGCAAGGCTGATCATCCACTGCCCTCCACAGCTGTAAAATGTACCAAGACAAGCGACATTTGCCGCACTTAGGCTGTGCTGATGCAGAAGGAATCCTTCTCCAGACTTCTTTTTTTGTTACTATGAAAATATCACCGCCAGTAATTACATTCATGCTTTTCTGTGTCAGAGTGGGGAATCCTCCTGCTGGCAAATGTATTTGTCCTAATATCACTAAATCCATATGGAGAACTGACTGAAATAGCACAGCTTCTTTAAGAAATTAGAGGTCAGAGGTGATGGGAAGTGTGAGAAGGAGGAACATTCCTGCAGCCACCAAGGAGAGCTGAGTGGGGCAGAGAGACAAGGCTGCTGGG
>NW_008245532.1:0-1003 GCF_000691975.1 Corvus brachyrhynchos
AAGAAAAGCTAAATGAATCTGATGAGTCCAGACTGGACGGGGGAAGGTGCAGTGAGGATGCAGATGATGTGCTGCCACAGCATCCCTGGGCACAGGCTGGGGACAAGCAGCTGTCACACCTCGACCACGGGCATGGGGACAGCCGGAGAAGCATGGGGAGAGACCGAGTCCTTTTGGCATTAACGTCACCTTTCCAGTGAGGAAAGACCCAACAAATTAAAAAGAAAAAAAAACAACCCAAAGACATTCCTCCATTTCACTGGCTTTACCAAAACTACTTGCGATGTTGAAAGAGACTAACAATAACTGGGGCTTCTGGATGTGGAGTGCTCGTGTGTGTCTTTTGTTGCCCTTTTCTTTCCCCTTCTCTCTTGCATTTGGGTTTGTTTGTTCGGGGGTTTGTTTCCAGTCGTAACCTTGTGGAGAGTGTTGGGCACGGTCTGTTACGGGACTCAGAAATACACTGTCTATGGCTTTGGGTAACCTGTCTGTTGTCCTTCCTCCCCGGATCCATCACACCCAAACCCCCTTCGGAAGAGAAAACTCTCTTTTAATTCATCCTTCAACCCCATCACCTTCACGAGATGCCACCCTGGGTGTTGCTGCCCCTTGGATTTTGGGGGAAGCATTAAATGTCCTCCTGGTTTGCCCGCACCCCCATTGCAGCCCGAGCACAAGGAGGAAGGACACAGCCAGCCAGGCTCACGGGAAGAGTTTATTTGTAATGGGATGCTCCCGTGCACACTCAGGACCAGGCACTGCAGGCATCCCCCTGATAGGGCAGGGGCGATGACCCAGCACCCCGCTGCCCTCACCACCACGGCTGGATCAGCACAGGACCTCCAGCAGGGAGGGAGGTGTGAAAGGAAATCCTTGCACCCAAACTCATTCATTTTCTGTTCAGGTGAGGCTGCCACCAGCCAGGAGTGGGGGGCCGGCATTTGGGCAGCAGAACCCAGCCCAGCCCACAGGGACAGATCCACGTTGCTGGATCTGGGCCTTA
>NW_008245533.1:0-1004 GCF_000691975.1 Corvus brachyrhynchos
CACCATCAAGGTTTTTTAAAATAAAACTAGGATCACCAAATATTACAAAGTTGCATGATGTTTATTGGTTTGAGCTAGTCCTATGGAGGTTTTTCAGCTAAACTACTTTAAGCTGTTTTTCTACCTCACTTCAGTTGTTTTTATTTTACTTTCCTGCAGTGCCACATTGTAAAGCATTATCATTTTTATTTTGGTAATCAGCACAATTGAATCACAGAATTAAAAAAGCATAAGCAGAACTGTTGATGTGTCAGCAGTGGCGTCTGATGTGTCCACAAATATACAGAATTGGAAACCAAACTGTTTATAACTGTTAGCATAAAAAGGTTTTAATTGGGGGGATTGTGATCTGCAAAGAGATTAAAAAAAAGTGGTGGTAGAAGGAAGAAATAGCAAACACAATGAAGATATCTGTGCCATTAAATTTAGAATCAGATTTGCTATTCGTTTGCAACTTGGGAGAAAATATAAAGAGATTTAACAGATGTAGATAGTAACTCTTACAAAGTCCTGGAGGCACAGCTAGAATGATTACAGCTGTATGGAAACAGCTGTTCTTAGTTCTCAAGGAAAAGAAAACAACAGATAAAGGATGGCAGACTGATGAAAGTGGTGTAATATTTTATGGACCTATGTTCCCAAGATACTGCAGTGCAATAGCAATATAAATCTTCTTTGGTATTTATTCTGCAGTTGACCAGCATTCCAAAAATGAAAAGTGCATTAGATTCTCTCTGTTACAGTATGTACAAACAGACTGCTAGTTGTGTGCAAGTATTTTGTGTTCATCTCATAAACATACTTGTTGGTTAATAGGGCTTAGATCTCCCTTCTCAAACATTCATGACATACTTGTTTCTATATTAAATATTATTATGAAGTAGAAGATATTTTCTTGTACTCCATGTATAAACTTTTTTGTATGAGATGTATTTTTTCTTTCCTTACAATGTAGCCTTGAATGGGAGCAAGAGCACCCATGTCCATGTAAATGGACAGCAACT
>NW_008245534.1:0-1004 GCF_000691975.1 Corvus brachyrhynchos
CATATGCCTTCAATCTTCAAAACTGACTATTCAGTCTCACAGAAATCTGCTACATGGGCTAAGTTCAAGGACAATTAGTGTTTTAAAATTGTAAGTTACCTAAGGGTAGCAAGCCGAAACTTTAAAAATATGAATTAAAGCTCAATTTTAGAAAGACACTTGAAAAAAAATATGTCTCCACACACCCCTCAAGCAACTGAGCTGTTAAATTACAGTTGAAGCAACTAGGTCTTCATAAAAGCTGTGGGTAAAAACACTACAGTTCATCATACAGTATTTAAAGATAATACACTTAAAGTACTGCTGCAAACTAAAAATGCTTTTCCATTATCATAATCTTATGCCTCTAAGAAATTAAAATAAAGACAGGAATTTTAATCAATCCATGGTAAGGACAGTGTCTTAAGATGAAAAGATTTACATGCTGTTATCCTGGTTTCAGTATTATGTTGTTGCAAAAACCTTCAGGGAACAATGTTGCCTAGGATGCTTCACTCACAAACTAAATTAAAATGCTTTTAAGTTTCACCAAGGATTGATGAGAGAAAATAAAGAGGTATTTTTCTTCTCAGTACACTAAATTATTTTACTGAGTAATATTTAACGCAAATAGAAAGAAAAGAGTTTTCTGGTCTATATCTTCTGTTCAGTACAATTCTGTAGAACAGACTTCAGATGCAAAGATTGGCAGGACTCACTCCAAAACCAGAAGACCTGAAAGACTGAAAACCTTTTTATCTTACCAGTTTTCAAGATCTGCAACTTTATGAAACATCTTCTGCACAAATACTTTCCATATACAGTTTATTTCTTATGCCACCTTAGAAAAGCTGCCTATCTGACTCAGTGCTGTTTCCATTTTTCTTTCAGAAAATATCCAACAGTTTGTATATTCACTTGGGATTGGTCTGCAATTCACTTTAAGCAATACCTTTAAATAACAGGGAGATCTGACCATTTTCAATTCTTTTTCAACTTTTTTACATCTGACTAAAATGAGCTAT
>NW_008245535.1:0-1010 GCF_000691975.1 Corvus brachyrhynchos
TATATAATACACATAAAATATAAAAATATTGATATATAACACATGTAAGATATAAATTACATGCACAAAAATATTAAGATATAAATATGTGATAGATGGAAAATATAAAAGTATTCGTATATTGTATGTGTAATATATACACATAAAATATGTAATACACATAAAATATAAAAAAATTGATATATGTAAAATGTAAATATATAAACATAAAATTCAGAATACTTGTAAATTATAAAATATTAATATATAATGCATGTAAAAGATAAAAATATTCATATATAAAATGCACTGAATATAAATATACACACAAAAATGTATAACACGTAAAATATCAAACTATAAATATATAATGCACATAAAAATACAAAAATGGAGATGGATCTAATACATGTAAAATATAAAAACGTTGAGAGATACAACGCACATAAAGTTATAAAAATTATCAATATATAGTGCACATAAGGGATATAAAAATATAAATATATACAAACACATAACGTTAAATTGTAATACACATAAAATATAAACCCGTTAATAGACATAATACAAATACAATTAAAAAAATATATCTATAATACACATAAAAAATAGAAATAAAATATAAAAATATATAATACACATAAAATATAGAAAAAATATAAAATCTATATAATACACATAAAATATAGAAAATAATGTGAATATATCGTACAAGTAAATTATACAGCTATAAAGATATAATATGCACAAAAGTATAAAACTAGAAATATACAGTGCACACAAAAATGCAAAAAACCCCAGGTAAAATATAAAAATATACAAAACACGTAAAATGTAAAGAATGTCAATATATAGATATGTAATGCACATTAAATATAAATATAATTATAATTATCCGTATCAATATCCATATCAATATCCATTGAAATGTCCTACACATCTAGCTATAAATATAGATATAAATATAAACATGTCATGCACATAAAATATAGACATAAATACAGACATAAACTTGTCTTGCACATAAAATA
>NW_008245536.1:0-1004 GCF_000691975.1 Corvus brachyrhynchos
CTGGGATCTCCTGGGGTCATTTCTCTCCTCCCAAGTGTTTTGCTCCCCGGAGAACTGGGCTCTTTGAAAACAGGGAGATTCCCTGGACACTTGCCCAAAGCAGAGGCTTATTTTGCTGCAACGCTGCATTTCTCATTTTTTATCTTGTGGGGTTTGAGGGAGGACCCCAGGGTGCAGGAGGGCTGCAGCAGGGAGAAGGAAGGGGATGATGCCCTGATGGAATAGGAGCCCTTCAGAAAATTCGTGTTTTCTTCCAAAGGGAAGAGCTCAGTGGGAAACAGAGGAAGGAATATCAGCACTTTTTTTCACTAATTAGTGGGGATCCCTGCAAATCTTTATTGTAAGATCCTGTAAAAGCTGCTTCATGTACAGAGGAGCAGGAGAGGAGTGTCCTGGCAATAGCCCTGTGCTGCATCCAGTGGGTATTTTTAAACTTCCAGCTGTTGAAAAGCAGATCCTTGTCCAACTAAATCATTCCCACAAAACATGAACCTAACTTCCCCATCAATGTGAGCATGCTGTAATTATTTTTAATCCCCTCTTTTACCAAGATCACCGTTATGAAGATCCCATCGTTGCTGAGACAGATGAGACCAACGAGGTGGAGATTTCGCAGGTGGCAGAGCAGAAGCCGGTGCGGTTCCGCCCTCCGGAAAACAAGCTCAGCAAATCCACCAAGCCCAAGAAAATCATCCCAGAATCCTACATGAGTAAGACACAGCCTTTCTCTTTTTCAGCTCCTGTGAGTTTTGAAGCACCTTTCTGGGCAAAGGTGTGGAAAACAATGAGGAGGCTCTGGGGAAATATAACTGAGTAGAGGGGGAGGTGATCTGCGTGAAAATTCACTGCTAATTGTGCAGAAAGCTGCCAGAAGTGGTGAGCAAAGCTCTCAAAAGCTGCTTGTGCCTTCTGCACAGCAATCTGCAACAGTTACTTGTTTGTTAAAGTAATGTCACAGAATACCAGAATGGTTTGGTTTGGAAGGGACATTAAAGATCATCCCA
>NW_008245537.1:0-1006 GCF_000691975.1 Corvus brachyrhynchos
TCCTGTGCCCCTCCTCGTGTCCCACTGCCCCTCCTCGCTCCCACGGGCACTAGTGGCACTCACCTGTCTCGTAGTAGTCATAGACCTTCACCTGGGCTGGCTTCAGGCCCTGCACGGGGATGTCCCGCTCCACCGTGAAGGAGAAGCTGAGGGTCTCCCTGCCCAGCTGGGAAGGGAAGCAGTGGAGGCTCAGGGGGGCTCTGCACTGCAGGGGCTGCCCTGAGCCTCCGCACTGACCCCAGGCCCCCACGCTCTCCCCGGCCACCCGTGCCTGGCCCGACACAGCGCTGAAGGACTGGCTGAGGGACAAGGGGAATCCCTGGGACCTTCCCCCACCCTGGGGGAGGCTCTGCTGGTGGGGAGAGCAGGGCCTGATCTGCGCTCAGGGTGCAGGGAATGCCTGCTGAGGGCTGGGAGGGAAGCAGCCCTTAGAGTTTGTAGTCAGAAAAAGACAGCAAAATATTCAGTCTCATTCTTGTCAGAGCCATGGTAGTTTTGAATCCCAGATTGTTTGCCCTATGTAGCCAAAAGTCCCAATGCCTGTGTTTCTGCCCCATCCTCACCTTTTCCAGGTACAGTAGAACATGGTTGGTATTCAGCTCTGTGCGCTCAATAACGGGGTGGCCTTCCAGCTGAAGAAAGAAGACCAAGATGTTACTGCATTGATGGTGGTCTCCCTGTGCCCCTTGCACAGCCCCGTGGGTGGGATGTACTCTGGATGAAATACTGCAGTAGTCAGGGAACTAAGCAAGTAGCACAGAACTGCCTCCTTGGTGTGCCACAGCAGTAGCATGGTCTCCAGCCCTCCCCTTCACCAGCCTGGCTGAAGAAGTACCACCTCCAGAACCTCTCCAGAAGAGACTTAGCACTGGTTCAAGCACAGTGATGGAGCAATTAAATGAAAATACGCTCCTTCTGGCTTGCTAGTTCTGCACCATATTATTATAGCCTTTATTTTGCAGTTCAGGCACCTTCTCAGCATCCCAAACAGTTACCCAAGACCTAA
>NW_008245538.1:0-1007 GCF_000691975.1 Corvus brachyrhynchos
GAATGCTATTCTGGTTACCTCTCTACATCTTTAAAAAAACAATGAATTTTATTTCTGGAAAGGAAGAGGGATTTCTAGTAGAAAAACTCTTCTTTTGTTGGTTTACTTTGCTAGTTAGCAGATAACTCATTGCCTTTTTTTCCATGAAGATAAGTCCCAAATCTATGTTACTTGTTTTAATTCAGTATAACACTGTGCAAGGCAGGATTGTTGCAGGAAGCAGGCCTGTTCCTCTGATAATCCCCAGGTATTCTGATGGAAGGCCTATGGTTATTGAGAATGGCTGTACTTGGTCCTCTTAGAATCTGTGGCAGCTTTTAGATAGAAAAGACAGGAACTAATTTCTACTGTCATGTAGAGCCAGAAGAAGTGATTGCACAGTAAATTAGATGTAGAACACTACCTGTTGGTTTTGGAAGTGTCTGGATTTCTAGTTCTGCTGTTGTGAAAAGGGTATTTCTCAAAAGTCATCTCTGGACCTTGCCCTTGGTATTTGGCCAAGTATGATTATTTTTTCCCACATTGCACAATCTTGCACAGTAAGATAGGAAGAATAGAAAAAGGCAACAGCTCAGCCTTCTGGTGCCCCCACCCTGCTCCAGACAGCAAACACACTTGCTGGGTGTAGATATGTTGCCTCTGCATCCTCCAGACTGGGGACAAAACAAATTCCCGTTGTTCCAAAACAGTCAGAGGATTAACCTTTAATTTTATTCTGCTGATCAATAAAACCTAATTATTTCACTGTAAGTTCTCCTTCAGATTTTTCACAAAACCTCAACATAGTCACAAACTTCCCAGTCTCTTTAATTAATCTTTTCCATCTTGGGGCATTTCCATCACTGTAAGCCACCACCTTCTTCAGTAAAGAAGCTGAGCAAACATTTTGTTGAAACATAATTACAAAATCCCTCTACCATTGTACATGTGCAGCTCAAATAGGATGAGATTTAATGAAGTTTTCTTGGACTAGGAAACTTGAATTCTGTTTGAGTGACCTTTTTTTT
>NW_008245539.1:0-1011 GCF_000691975.1 Corvus brachyrhynchos
AAAAGACACACCCCAGGAGCTGCAGCAGGTTATTGAGAACAAAATAAATAAAACAGTAAGGAGAAGATTACTGCTAATGCTCCAAACGGGCACAATTCCTGAACATTTCTCCTCTGTAACCACAGAAGCACAAGGAACTGTGGCTTCAGAAATCTTAACACAACTGGTTTTCACTAACACATTATCCTCTGGTTACAAGTTCAAAGACTGACGGTTAAAAAAGAGACAGCAATAGTTGCACAAACAATATTCATTCTGCCTTATATCAGACTGTAAAATGAGCTAGTGAGCTCTTTAGGGAAAGCAAAATAAAGACAGGGCATTGCCCCTATGGAAGCTGCATTTCAATGCATCCAGGGAAACTGCAGAACAATTGTATAGGCAACCACAAAACCATTCCTTCCTAGCTTTCAAGTGCCTGACTCTCACCTAACCATTGTAAATCTCTTTTACACGTCATAGCTGTTTGTGTCTCTTATATCCTGGCTTTGTTTTTAGGACACATAAGAAGAGTGAAAAACATTTTCTGCTATCTCCT
This sequence comes from Corvus brachyrhynchos, assembly GCF_000691975.1. Lineage (NCBI taxonomy): Eukaryota > Metazoa > Chordata > Aves > Passeriformes > Corvidae > Corvus > Corvus brachyrhynchos. The sequence goes on from NW_008245539.1 coordinate 539, forward strand.
GTGGTAACAGCTTCCTTGCATTCAGATTTGATGTCAGCAGGACTCAAACCCTGAACTCGGACTACTGCTACAGCAGTTAACAGTGCCATCACTAACTGGGCGAAGGTGGAAGATTTGTTAACTGAAGAGGCAGGTGATTAGCTGAATTATCTTTTCACAATGCTGTGTGGGGTCAATCAGCTCCCTTGGTTCACAAGCATTGGCCAAAGGTAGGAGGTTACCAGAGCTGAGCTGGAACTGGAAGAACCCTGTCCACCTTTTCATTCCAGCTCCCCAAAATCAGCCTTGCACCTGGGACAGGACTATCTGAGAATCTGGGTAGGACTTGTATTACAATAGCCTTGGAAACCTTATACCATTGCAGCTATGATTATCTGGAGCCATGACATGGCAACACCACTAGAACCAGCTGTGACAACTCTGATGTACATCAAACAGAGGAAAAAAAGAAAAAAGAAAAAAGAAAAAAGAAA
>NW_008245540.1:0-1011 GCF_000691975.1 Corvus brachyrhynchos
TCAATGTTAAGAGGTTCTGATCCTGGCAATGGCCAAGTACCTTCGGTTGCCTTTCAGTGCACAGCACCACAGCATTAACCATGAGTATGCAAAGATCTGGCAAAAGCTCCACTTGCTATTCATACCTAATGCACTAGTCAGCATGTTCCAGCCCACTGATAGCAGAAGGGATTTCACATGCATTTCTGCCCCACCTAAAAATCACCTAGCTGGATAATATTGTCTACAGCTTAGCTATCGATATTTGTATTCCATCAGAAAGGCATTTTTCCCTCATCATAATGCTTCCAAGGAATACAGAGTTCTGGACTCAACAATTTACCCAGGTCAGTGCTCTACAAAACCAAACATTTTCTCATTGCCAGCTGGAAAAATTTCAGAGATTTCTTTGGATATTACAAAAGAACTGCATTTGCATTGAGCAGGCTTCCCCCTCCCCCCCCATTCCCCCATTTAGACTTGAATTGCACAACATAAAGGCACCATAAAATATTTGCTCTCTGATTCCACATAAAGCACTTCAGCTCTTCTGGAAACTTAGAGCTCTCTGGAAGCCAAGCATTCCACAATGGTAAGTCAAAGGTTTAGATTGGTTTGGGCTTTTTGTTAATGGGGATACAGATAGGTCCTTGCTTTAAAACTGCAACAGGAGAGCATTTAAGAGAATCACCTGGTTACACATTTTAAATGTGGCTAGATTGTATTTCAAACCTGCAAGATGCAAAGACAGGAAGGCACCTCTGTGAAGATTACTGTGAATTTTGTTCTTTGTATTGTAATTCTTTGCAAGAAACTGTACAGATTATCTGCTAGTCCTTCACTTGCTGTTATCCTTTCCTCAGAAATGTTTGTGAAAATACTCAGAGTTTTGCAAACATTTAGGACCATGCTTTTAAAGCTTATAAATATGAAATACAGTTTAAAACATGTCATTTTACAATGAAAAGAAGTGTATATCTTGTCTGTGTATTTTTTTCTGCTCTTCACTTTTGATCCCTCAAATGGTGCCCT
>NW_008245541.1:0-977 GCF_000691975.1 Corvus brachyrhynchos
CTTTTTCTTTTTCTTTTTCTTTTTCTTTTTCTGATTGTGTTCGGATTACTTACATATAGTCAAAAAAACCACAATGTTAATAAAAATTCCTTCATGATAATCTATGTTTATGCCCTTTCACTTTCTTCTGGCTGATATTCATTCTCTTGTCAGGACTGTAAAATCAAGACTTTTCTTAACATATAGAACAGTAAGACCCATTTGGTATCCAAGATGAAACCCAGATGAGTGTTAAGATTGACAGTGTTTTCACCCTTGTAATTAGCTATTCACACAAATGGGGGTTTAGTTTGCACTTATGCTTGGAACATGGCACCTCTTCATACAGAGAGCATCATTCACGTGTTAACATTTTCACTTTTGTTTTTTGTTGGCAAGTAAACCAGCATACTTACTATTGAGTTCTGTTAGATGTATATTTTGCTTATACTTTTCACTGTTTATTAGTATTCAAAAATAATTTAATGTGAGCAAAGCATGAACAAGAACTGTGTGATGCTCCTCTCCTTTGCCCTGCTCTGGAGGGAGGACCTCACCTGCCTAAAGCCACTCTGCTGCTTCCAAGTGAATAATTTCCATAGACACAGTGCTGGGGCACTGCTTTCCAATATCTTTTTCTTTAAGGGTAAAAGACCCCCCTCCTTCCCTTGCTGAGGGAAGGATGGGTGGCCTCAGTACAACAGAATATGTACCACGCTGCTGAGCTTATTTGCCGTCTTTTTCTTGGTTGTGTACTGACTCAGTAATGTCTGGAGGAAGGGCACAGAACTAGGAAGCCTTATGGCATTACAGCAACGGTTGCCAGAAATTCATCAAGGATTTTGATGGGTTCTGAACAAGTCTGTTCATTCTAAATTGAGGAATAAAAGACTCAGTGATAGAAGAAAAGGCAAAGGGATGGCTAAAACATCTCTGTTTTGCTAGAACTGAGATGTGACTGATTTGCTCATACACACTAAGGGTTTAAACAGAAAAAA
>NW_008245542.1:0-1013 GCF_000691975.1 Corvus brachyrhynchos
TCCTCCAGTGGCAGAAAAATTCCTTAGGGATTCTCCTTCCAAGAACCCTCTGTGCCCAGCCCTGTGCCATGTGGGATGACCCTGCTTGGGCAGAAGATTGGGGCTGATGACCCTCTTCTATCCTGACCCACTCTGGGACTCTGTGGTCCTGTGACCACCCCTGCCCTTCCCGGGATGGGGCCACGTTTGGCGTTTGTGGGATGCGCCTTCAGTGGGTGGGATGGCTTCTCCCTCCCGGCGTCCCTATTTAGCAGCCTGTAAAAGGGATTAATGAGAGATGTGCTGGCTGTGCCCAGGATTTCAAAGCACTCCTGAATGATGCCCAAAACTCTCGTGCATAAGCAAAGTGAGGGATTAGGGACACGTCGGGTTTTATTGGGGCTCTGAGTTCAGCTGCAGCAACAATTGATCTTTCACGCAGTGATTGGTCACTGTCTGTCCCTCCCAGGGCCTGCTGGCTCTCCAGGGCACGTTTACTTGTTCCTAGCCCCAATTAGGATGGAGGTAATTGCCACTGCAATTTGTGTCATGAGGTTTGGCCGCTTGATTCCGTGGTGAGCTGGGGCTCCTGTCACCACCTCCTGGACAATGCCCCAGGCACTCTGGGGTGTATAAAAGATCCAAGGGCTCCACAGGTCTCCATCCAGCTTCTTCCACTTGTCTCTGCTCATTGATCGTTGTGGTAAGTCCAAGTCTTCCCTCCATCCTTCCTTCACCGTCTGTGCCCCTCTCAAGGAATCTTTGGCTGTGGATTTCCCAGGGAATCTTTGTCTCTGTGCTCCACCAGCTCTCGCAGTGCACAGTGAGGATGGTTGGGGTTATACCAGTGGACTCAAGTCCTCTGGGAGCCTGGTGATTTGGATGTGGGAGTTTTTCTTAATTCCCATGGGCAGGCAAGACCCAGGGATGGTGAGGGAGCGAGATTTCAGCAGCCGTTTCAGCTGTGGAAGGGGTTCTGCTCAGAATGCCGGAGATGCTCGAGAGCGTGTCCTGGGACACAGGCTCCAGGTGGG
>NW_008245543.1:0-1015 GCF_000691975.1 Corvus brachyrhynchos
AAAAAGTGTTTTGAGGTGTTTAAAAGTCGCAGTTAGATTTGAAAGGGTCCTTTAATTTCCCGGTTTTTGGTACCTAGAGGTGGAGTTTCAGAGACAGGGGCATGAGAATTGGTCATATAGTAGCAGAAGAAGTGAAAGAGAAAAGAAGGGCTCTCGTAGGTTGGCAATAGGTAAATTAGCTCTCGTTTTGCACACCCACCCCAATTTCTGGCAAAAGCACAAAATGGAGAACTGGCTTTAGAAACAGTCTTAACAAACCTTAATTACTGTAAACTGTACATCTGAAAACACTTCTGTTCTGTTTTTCTGTCTCCCGTTATGCCATTGTGTCTAGATTCCATTATCAGATAAGAGAATATATTTGAATTCAGCAACAATAATACATGGAATCTTGCATTCTGAGTCAAATTGTGTACTACAACAAGGTAATGTGGGGGTCTGTGTGTGCCTTTTTTTTTTTGGCTGAAAATCATTCTTTGAAAGCATTTTAGCTTTTTGCTTCCTTTCAGTTCGTTTTCTTCCTTCATAAGTATATTCTAGCTTTGCTTCTGTTCTTCCAAGCTATTGTCCTGGTTCCTCGTGATAAGGCTGGTATTAACCTCACTGTGTCTTCAAGAGCCACCCAGGAGAGGAGGTGGTGTTTGTCAAAGCAAAACTAAACTGTGCAGATGATGGGGCCTCCTGATGCCTTGCTGAGTTGAAAGCAGTGCCAGTTTATCTTTTCACCCCTTGATAGTAATTTCCTCATTTTCTTTGCTAATGCGTTAAAACTGAGAGAATTATCAGGAACTGTGCAGGAAAGGGCTGTATGATAATTTATTTTTATGTAAATATACATGTACAGACACACAAACACACACTGCCTCCTTTGTTTGTAGTGCCAGGCTGAGCCTGTGAGCAGAAGGCCTATCTCAAGTGTTTCCCAAACTCCATGGCTGCATTGTTTCTGAACAGCATGTTTCATTTAATTCAGACACAAATGATGTTGTGCCAAAGCTATTATGACTGCTGCATA
>NW_008245544.1:0-1014 GCF_000691975.1 Corvus brachyrhynchos
GCTCTGATCAGTGATCCACCACAGAGGTAACAACAATATACCACAAAGTACAGCAGAAGCTAAAATTTATATCCTGGGGCATGGCGAACAGAAGCACAAACAAGTACCCACCTTCATAATCTTCTATGTAGGGGGGAGAAAGGGGGTGAAGTACATCTCCTTTCAATATATTTCCTCAGTAAGGATTATGTATTTTTTCTTGCAATCCAAATAGCAAGCCTTACAAAACTATTTGGTAACACTCAGGTCACTATAACATAGAAATCTCTCCTAGCGCTTGAGGAATAAAGTTTTGGGGGGGATAGCTCTAATGAAAATTAATGTTCAAATATCCCTGGATTTAGTTTGCTGGACAGAGCCTTTTCCTGCAGCCCAGCTCATTTTCAGCAGACTTCTGTGACAACAACAGAAATAAAGATGACACAAGGGACACTGCAGCTAAAACAATTATGCAAACAAAGGCAACTCTGGATGAACTGTACAGAACTGTCTCTGGTACCTGGCAACATAAAAATAAAAGTAAAATATTTTTACACCACTTTGCAAAAAGTCCAGTCATTGCCAACACCACTTTACCTTCACTAACAGTTACAGTAACATCACACATCAATTGTGCATTGGTCTCTGATAACAGTAGTCTAAACATGACAAAAATTAGATCTTATTTCGCAGGTTACAGGGAAAGGAATTAAGTGCTGGTTCTGTTTACATCAATGGCAAAATTTTTGCTAGTCTCAATGAAACCCAAACTTCACATTAAGTTTTCATGACAGTGAGAAGCTCATCCACATAAGAGCTTACCAAGTAACCACATTAGAAAAATTAGACTTTTTAGCAATAATGGTAAATTCTTGTTCGATTAAATCTATTTGTCTTGGGGTGATTTTGTGATAATAATGTATTTCCCTATAATCTGCTTATTGCTCAGAAATGGGTCCTGTAGCTTTAAGCTGGGTCCAGGAGAGGAGGGAGAGAAGCTGAGCGAATTCTTCAGCGTGGTTTGTGTTCAAGGAC
>NW_008245545.1:0-1013 GCF_000691975.1 Corvus brachyrhynchos
TTTGTTCTGGTAACAAACTTTTTTCTAAAACATAAAGAGTGGTCAGAAGGAAACCCTCTTCAGTTAAGGAGCATTAGAAGCATTACAGAAATATCTAAGAGCCTTGCAGATATGGAAAAAGCAGGGATACTAGGGACCACACTAGGACCATGGCAGCTGTGTGATTAATTACACATAAGGGCTGAAAAGACAGGAGTAGATGAAGACTACAACTGAGACAGAAGAAGCTAAAATACTCAAACCTGGTGGGGAACCCGATAACACAATTCTGCATGAAGTTACACTCATGCCTCACTGCACTCAGTGCTCAATTCCAGCACTGCTGGGGTTTTTATTGTTGTAGGTTTTATTCCCCACTCTAATTATAATGAATAAGGTAACGATTTATGCTGCAAAGCGGACTGATATTCAGTTCTGACACAACATCAGCATGTGGGTCCCTAAATCTGTCAGTGAGGGGCATGGTAAAATACATGAGATTGAATAGACTGAAATAACAAGAATAAATTAAAACGATAAAAAATTGAATCAAAAGTAAAACCTGTGATACTACACAAATTTATTGCACTGTGCTTTTGAACAGCTACCTTGTAAGACCTTCTCATGGCTGATCTGAGGTTTATAGGAGGTTAATCAAAATGATTGGGGGCCTTTTCATATATGTGTTGCAGGCTCTATGTTTCATTGCATGCATTTCACAAGATATTGCTAAGTAAGAGTTCAGGAACTACTACTCTATTTTGGTGTAAGAAGACTTTTTTTGATAGGGTTTACGTAAGGCCAGACTTTGCAGACAATGTCTTAATAGCCCCCAAAGATGCGAGTCCCATTGCAAAAATACTGATTTCTTTTACTAAAATCTTTATGATTCTTTGAATTCATTTTATCTCTCATCCCCAAATTTACACAGACTTCTTCTCCAATTTCCAATTCCTTCCAAGAACATTTGCCTGGATGCTAATAAGCACCTCTATTCCTTCTATTCTTGGGACACTAGAGTGGTCCTTGAATAA
>NW_008245546.1:0-1017 GCF_000691975.1 Corvus brachyrhynchos
AAAAAAAAAAGACTGGCAGACTTCATCCTGCTGTTTTCATGTTTTCAGTGCAACAGCCAAACCTGTGCCTGCTGCAACATGTCTTTCCTTCTCTGTTGAAAAGCAACAAGGTTTATGGAAAGAAAAAAAACCAACAGAACTTTTAATTCAATAGCTCTTCAGTAGCAGAAGTAGCTGGTTGACAACACTGTTTCTTCTTGTATTTCTAAGCAGTGTCTGTCCCTGAAAACAAACTCCTGCCAGCTGCACTCACCCAAAGGTTTCCACAATGTTTGCCTTTGCAAGACATTTTGAAAAATGCATTGATTCCAGTGAGAACACTTTTAAAAGAGAAACATTATGACTATTTTATTTCAGAAAATTTTCCGATTCTAAGGGTATTTTGTTTTGGGAGGATTCTTTATGTTATTTGCATGCTATATCATGACATCTCAGATAAATATTCCTTTTATAATAGGAAAAAATATTAAAAGAAACTCTCAAAACACACTGTTTAATCTGTATTGAAATGCCTGCATTTCAAAACAAATGATTGCTTACTTATACATCCTAATATTCTGAAGCAATTTGTTTTACATGAAATCATAAAGCAGTGTGTTTTCATTTTGAGTCAAACCAAAATGGATTTCCAAATGCTGATGTATCTAGGAAGATAAAAATGACTAATTTCAACCAGATCTTGTTACCAGCTCACTCCTCCAGGAAGCACAACAGAGTGTGTCTTTACCCCAGCCGGCAAAAAAATGGGCAACATCTGATCATACAAGTCTCAGCACAGCACATAATTAATACTGGCCAAGAAATCCAGACTCAGAAGCAGGAGAAACATTTTAAACTCTTATGTTACAGATGAGATTCCAACAGAGATAAAAATTATGCTTTCATATACAGGAAAGAGAATTAAGTGTGTAGTCATCACTGTTAACCACAAACTGGCATTCAGAGACTCTCATAATGGGCACAGCAATAGGACAGCACAGATTCTCTTAACTCACAGACATCCAAAAAAAAAAAAAA
>NW_008245547.1:0-1014 GCF_000691975.1 Corvus brachyrhynchos
TTTTTTTTTGTTTGTTTGTTTGTTTCTTTCTTTAGTCTTTTAAACCTCTCCTTTTCTTTTGTGTCTTCCTATCTGTTTCCATCTCTTCACTCATTAGCTGTTTAGGCTAGGAGCAGAAGAATCTGTCAGAAATACTTCTGAATAGGAAAAGAAATCCTAATGCCAAGTACTAGAAGGGAGAAGTAGAAGCGATCAAACTCTCTTTGTACCCACTGGAAGGAAAGCAGAGCAGTGCTAAACCTTCTAGGCAGTCCTCTCTATTAACATCTAGGTCATCTAAAGTCTGTACAAGCCCACACAGAGGCAGCCCAGGGATCTTTGCAGAGTGAGCACTGGTGGTCACGATTAAGGCAACATTTGAATGTAAACATGAGGGCTTAGGGGACAAGATCCATGCAAGATATTAATTTCTGCTAATTCTGCTAGCTCTCTTCCTCTGCAAAGGAGAGAGTGATCAGGAAGAACAGCTACAATTTATAGTGCCTTCATACAAAAAAACCCAACCTGGAGTAATAATTTTCTCTTTGGCTCCATAGTTTTCTCTGCCTTTCTTTTTCCAGCGGCACTCTACAGATCTCATGGGTTTCTCATGCTAGATGAGCAAAAAAGGCACTCTAAAATAGTATATGGAAAAACCCCTGGCTTTTAGGGTCACTGCTTGGCTTCTGAGTAATTTCTCATTGCTGTCTTGTACATGCTTTTGACTGAAGTCTGTTCTCATTAGCCTTACAAGTAGGTATTAATCACTTTAAGGCAGGGAACAACTGTTGGTTTGTGAGTGTACAGAATCCTGCATCATTGGGATGAGATTTGGGAGAGTGGGTAGCCTAGGATCAAGGCTTCTTGTACCTAGGATCACCTAAATAATAAATTACATAAAGAGATGTTTAATATTCTTAGAAGTGGATTGCACGTTAAGATAAAAGGCAAAACCTGTCCCTGGCAGATTCATGTTACCTGCTTCAAGTGTTCTTGACTTCAGACAGTGAGAAAGATCAGCTCTTTCCTTCCTTC
>NW_008245548.1:0-1026 GCF_000691975.1 Corvus brachyrhynchos
GGAATGGGGAGATCCAGGAGAATCCCAGGCTGGCTCCACCCCCCCCGTGGTGTCCCCGTCCCACCTGGTTGTAGAGGGCGCAGATGTGCAGCGCGGTGTTTCCTGAGGCGTTCTGGGCCGTCATGTCCGCTCCGTAGAACAGGAGATGCTCCAGGTGCTGCACGTGGCCGTAGCGACAGGCCTGCTCCGGAGGCGGAAAAACAGGGAAAAGCGGGAATCAGGGAGCAGCAGGAACCGGAGGAATCCCCGAAATCCTCCACTGGATTCAGGCAGGCTCGGAAAGTTGGGATGTGGAAGCTGGGAATTCTGTGGGAATGGAGGGGGCTCCTCCCAGCTCCACCTGGGCGGCCGTGGGATAAATCAGCCCGGGATCAACGGGAAAAGTTTGGATCATCCTGGATGCTGAGGTTCCTCCGGGCTGGTTGGTGGCTCGGGGTGAACTCAGGGCCCCAGATCCCTGGAAAACTGGGATGTTTTCCTCCAGGTTTGGTCCATCCTGGCATTCGAGGATCAGCCAAAGAGGTGGAGGCAGCAGGGAGAGTTGGATCCAAGAATTGGGATCACACGGACACATCCCTGGAGTTTTTATCCCCCTCTCGGAGTGCGGGTGTAGTGGGAGATATTCCAATGGGATCCCATCCCTCCTTCTCCCAAAGGATCTCCGAAAGTCAGCGCTCCTGACTCCCAATCCAAGTAGTTCTCCAAATCCCCTTGGAGAACAGGGATTCGGTGTGGAAAACAGGGATAGGGACAATTGGGATTTGGATCCGGGATCCCAAAGTGTTCTCCACGGAGCCAGCCTTCCTTTGGGAAGGATCCCAACCACTGGGAGAGGCCGGAAAATCTGGGATGGAGCCAGAGCTGGCGCAGTGCAGCCCTCAGCCCCGGGAATGGGATGAGCTCATCCACGGACAGCATTCCCAGAGCCCAGGCCTCAACTCCAGGCATGGAATGACCCCATCCATGGGCACCAGGAGAACATTCCCGTGGCCAGATCCCATCCCTGCAGATCCCATCCCACCTGGT
>NW_008245549.1:0-1019 GCF_000691975.1 Corvus brachyrhynchos
AAAAAAAAGGTGAAAAAAAGGAAAAATGAAGTTTTGCTTCACAGTTGGAGTTGTTTAAGTCCTCATTAAATGGTTTGTGGTCTCCATGATCCTCATGGGGTGATGAATCTTTCTCATGCTTCTCAGGACCAGCTGAGAGCAGCTGAATAAAGCCCAGCCATGCTTTCACCCTCGTGTGTACAGGGTAGTGGGGGGAGAAAAGGGGACTAAAAAAAAAGGGCCAGTAACTCAGCGTGAAGAAGGGATGGAGACTGCAAGCTCTGATGGATGCTGGAGAGCACCTCTTCCCTGGAAAGGCACCATTGGATCAGCTTCGTCTGCTTAAAGACTTTCTGCAACACGATCCTGAAAGCACAACAGTTCATCTCAAGGCTTTCTGCTGCACAGCTCATTTTCCACAAAGCTCCAGCTAACTGGGCTGCAGCCCATCCATGAAGGAGTTTCAGGTTTTTTGGTTCGTTTAACTTTCCTTTTTACCCCGCTGTTGATACAGCTGAACCTCAGCAGCACGGCTATGGCAGGTTTCTTGCAGAACCACAGATGTGGCAGGTGTATCTAACACTGGTGTCAGGGGCCAACACAGAGCACTCACCCAGCCAAAGCTGCTCTGCCACTTCTCACAGCCAGTGTGAGAAGATCAAGGGGCAACTCAAACATTTCCTCACCCACTGGCTACAGCAGAGCTTCACAGGAATGCAATCACTTGGCAGCATGGGAGGCAGGAGGAATATTTCCACAGGAAACAGCAATTTTAGAACAGGAGCCTACTCCCAAATCGACGGGCTCCAGGGAGGAATTGCCACCTCTGCTGATCACCAGAACCATCCCCTTGTATCTCCACGGGCTCTGTTCTCCAGCAAGGACAGTGGGGACATCTGGCTCATGGGACTCACCTCCATCTCAGACATCCTGCAAAGAACAGGGCAAAGCTCTCCAGCTCCTTCAGGGTTTGCCTTGTGCTGCTTATTCCCCCTGTCCCCATCCAGTGCCCTGCAGAGATGCCAGTAGGACAGGCCAGG
>NW_008245550.1:0-1019 GCF_000691975.1 Corvus brachyrhynchos
CAAGCTAATGAAACAGAAACCATTCACACAAACGCCTCTCAACATATCCACTGCTTCCACTGGTGCAGGAATGAAATAGTGAGTTATCCTCTGTGTTGCCAATGTATGGGGCTGTGTTCTCCTGGGAGGAAACAGATGCTCTTGGGACTAACAACAACTCTCCAGCCTCAAGAGGATAGGTTGAGAGGTGGAAGCACAGCAGCAGAGCAGGGAGAATGATTAACATGACTGATCTGGGTGTTAAAGGTGCAGGCTTCCCTTGTAAGTTCCCTCCTGACCCATTTGTGTTTGTTCCCGTCTGTGGGTAATGGGGAACAACTAGACCTGAACTGCAGCACTAACAGAGCCATTTTAGAGATGTATTTATGGCATCCACCTGCAAGATTTCTAAGTTGTCATTTGAGAATTGAAAATGCTTTGCAAGACTAATGAGAATTATTGTAAAGCACCCACAAAACACTATATTCCACAGGACTTACCATAATTAGTTTTATCAGCGAATGGTAAAGAACTCAGCTTGATACTAAGTCTTTTGTGGTGACAGCATTGTGAGATGAATGAAAAAACAGATGTCTCCATTTTACATAGGCCTCCAGACTAATGCTTATAACAGGATACAGCTAATGCCTCGTGGATCATCTTTCTCATGCCTTTCAAGCAATTGTTAAACAAGGGGGAAAGGCCAGCCTGCTGCTTCATTCACTACAGCTTTTTCTTTCCCCTTCTCCTTAGCCTTCTCAAAGTTATTGGCAATCAAAGCTGAAAACTGAAGGTGGGTTACTACACCTTTGACTTGCAGGCCTGAATATTGATGAGCCACAAGAGACAGAGATGGAGAGAGTGACAAAAGGTGAGGGGAAGAGACAAAAGGTCGGAAACAGCTTGTTTCCCAGCACACACACTGACAGACAGGTAGTGTTAACACTGTACCTAGAGAGGCTGCCCTCAGTGGCCAGGCTCGGGGAGTCATCGAGGACATTAGGTTCACTGCAGGAGGGGCAGGGAGATTAAGAATTTAG
>NW_008245551.1:0-1023 GCF_000691975.1 Corvus brachyrhynchos
CTTTCATGTGCATACCAGCTGAGAAGTTGTTTTGTCATGTTTTTGTTTTCTCTTTTGTGTGATAGATTTGCGCTGAAATTTCATTTTATGAAGTTGCTTGCCATTTTTTATTTTCACCTCAATTCAATTTTTAAAAAAATGATATTTTAGCTGAGAAAGATTTTTTCTTCCCGGGTAGGTTCTTTTCAGAATATTCCAGTCTTGATCTTATTAAACAGAAGTAAAATCATCATAGTTCCCTTTTTGCTAGTCCTTGTTTTTGCAAGTAACAATCGTATTAAACCCTTTTTTCTTCATGGTGGTTCCTTGGGATCTGGCTGTTTATAGCTCCCACATAATTTCTGTAGTTTTTGTTCCCAACTGCATTCCTTGTTTCTTGCTGTAAATGTTTACATTCAGCTGTATTGAATCAAGATTTTGAAAACCAATCCTTAACTAAGAAATCTATTTTATTTGGTGTGTCATTTTATAAGCAAGACCTTTATATTCCGATCTGAGCACCAGTAGTTCCATACTATGAAATCTAGCTGTTATTAGAAAAATTATGAGTCACAAAGACTGTCCTTTCAAGCTTGACTAATAAGCCAATTTACAATCTTCTCATTATGCACTAGAAGTGCTAATTCAAATGCCTTTATTAGTCCTTTAGTCTTATACTTCTACAGTAGGAACACTTAAACAAATTTGCCATTTCATCCAATGATTAAGTCAGTTTTGCTTGACAAGATCAGTTTCCTGTAAGACAATTACAAATTAAATTATTTGATTCCTGTAGCAGGATTTCCAAGTTTGTCTTGTTTGATCTAAATGATTACTCCTGTAATCCTCTTTGCCTTTTGTGACTTTGGCAAACGCTCCAACAATATTTTAGCATTTCCTTGAAGTTCCAGATTTATTTGAAGGAATGGAAAGACCAAAGATTGTCCACTAGTTTGAAAATTTGACCATCACTACTAAGTGTTGATTAACAGTTTGTTTAGCTATTATTGTGAAGTCTTCTGTGAGTGACCGAGACATGGACTC
>NW_008245552.1:0-1024 GCF_000691975.1 Corvus brachyrhynchos
TCAGAAAACTCCAGCCTCTCCAGACACTGTGTGTCCAAGTGCCCTCAGCTCCACCGAAATGGAAACAAATCAGCATTTTTGCAGACTCAAACTTAGCACCTTTTGGAGCATGTGACGCGTCTGGTCACTGAGCTCCGTTCATGGAGACCTGGCAGAAACAGCAAAGCCGTAACTGCTCCTGAAATTCCAGAGTACGGTGTAGAGCAGGGGTTTAAAGAGTTTATATGCACATTGATTTTATGACAGCATTTGACCTGCAAGGTTTAATAGTCTTTTTTGCGTAGCTCTTGTTTCATGGACACTATGCACCCACATCCAGAAGCTGTCCTGCAGAGAAACTGAGTTCAGGACATGCCTGACTTTTTGTCTTGGCAGTCAGGAAGCAAGAGCTGCATGTTTTGCAGACCCTGTCATTTTCAATAGTCCCTGTAAATTTCCCTCTCTGGTTATCTACAAACAACTACTACCCCATACAAGATCTTTCCTTTGTTTTCACAAATTAATGATTTTTAATAGAATTATTGAAATTGAATTACCTAGGCGCAATAAAACTTTGAGCACACCATGGAGCGCTTTAAGCAAAACCTTGTTACATGCCTCTAAGAAGCTCCATCCCAACACACCCGCTTGGCCACTCAGTTTACCGTGAGTCGACTTTGACAGGAGTTCGAGATACACACAGCAGTCTAATCTCTGAGAAAAAAATCCCGTTGCTGTCTATAGAGGTCGCTGTGATGGTGCTGAAGCGGGACAGAGGCATCTTAAACATGTATCCCGAGGCTGTCACTTCCACAGCACTAAACTGAAAGATGACGGCATCCCCCACTGCAGTAGGAAGGTGTTCTCGCAGAAGTTGTTTCCGTGACACTTTGAGGCAATCTAAGCCGGCACTGGTTTTTCGGCAGTAGTGGAATCAGACCAACAGAAATGTTGTCTCAGGAGAAGTGGGGGATTGTACTGGTGGAGGGCAGAGTGACCTGCTGTGGAATATCCCCTCTGTCCACTGAGTTCCACCTAGGAAAGC
>NW_008245553.1:0-1021 GCF_000691975.1 Corvus brachyrhynchos
CTGTTCTCTAAAAAGCTGGCAGAGCAGATTGCTGACTTCCAAGGGGCCTCTGAAGAGCATGAAGCTCTGTCAGCCCAGCTCTGGCTAAAGCCTCCCTTGGTGACTTATCAGTTCCATTTCCTGCCACCTTTGCAAGTGTCTCTGTTGCTGAGACTTGTGTCCCCTGAGAGCTGTCTCAAGTGCAGTCTGTGACACTGAACTGAGGCAGGGGCTGAAGCCAACATGGCTGAGTTAATTGTTTCTGTCTAACTGGGGAGGGGTCAGTGCTGGTCTGCTCTGGAGGTTTGGTCTGACTCCACAAACCTTGAACACGACTTGCCCTGGCCCTGCTTCTCCATTCCACTTGCTGTGAGCAAAAGCAAAAGCAGCTGCAAGCAGAGCCATCTGTTCATAGGCCTTCCCTTCTGCCAGGGCAGCCTGCAGAGCAGAAGGACAAGTTAGACAAAGTAGATCTCACTCTCTTTCCCCGGGTTACAGCAATGCTTTACTCAGTCCCCTGGCTCAGCTGGCAGCACAGCAGGCCCCAGTGCAGGAAAGGGTGACCTGAGTGAAAAATGGGGAAAAGCCAACAGGAAACTCTCTGGCACTCACCTTCCTGGGCACAGGGACATACTTGTGAGAGTGCTCTGCTGGGAAAATGTTCACTCCAGCTCTTTTCAAAGCTTCTCTGAGGGCAAAAGGACTCATCCATTGTCCTGTGATGTGGGAAAGCACCTCCTCCTCTTCCACCACTACTGAAGACAACATACACTGATTATCCTGTTGTACAAAGCAGTGAAAGCAACTTACTGGTCATGGAAGCCATTTTCTGCTTTAGGCTTCAAATACCTTTGCTATGCTGGCTGTCACCTACATCATCTGCTACTCTGGGCTTTGACCTTTCATTTACAGATCCTGAAGGAGCCAGCTTTGTGTAGGAATTCAGAAATGACACTGGTGTACTGATTTATACAGCAGTGAGCACATGGATAATCATGTGTAGCTTGAACTTTTAGAAGAAACAAGGAGCATTAGTAGCAGG
>NW_008245554.1:0-1026 GCF_000691975.1 Corvus brachyrhynchos
ATGTCTGCTTGTTTACCCTTGCAGATTGTGAGGAGGTGCACTCAGTTGGCACAAACTCAGAAAACCTTTATTTTACAAAATTGAAGCTTGAGCATAATTGTATGTCAATATTGCTCACAGGAGTTAAAGACTTAAAACCCATTGGGGTTAATACTTGGGAGAGAAGGCTACAAAATCTGAGAACTTTAGGAAAGGAGAAGAGTTTGTTCTGTCTGCTACCTTCCATTTTCCCTCCTGAGACGTTTATGTAGTTAGCTGGTCCTGATTGTACCAAATAGGTAGTCTTGTTTCTTGACCCTTTAACTTCAGCAGTGTTAAAACGTGATTACTTCTCTGCAAGCCAAACAATTAGCTACTCTGTCAGCAACAATTTAACAACAAACTGTGTCTCCTGTTTTTCACTTCTGATACTAGAATTTGCTTTCCTCCACAATTATTCAAGCTGCTTGTGAAAGACAACTATTTCAACAGCTGCTACTATCACATATTAGTTCTAGCTAAGGATATGGATAGAATAAATAATTCAGAATCTGTGCCAAGAAAGATTCTGCTTTTGCTGTAGGTAATACAATAGTGTGAAAAATTGAAAATAATTTATTTTCCTTGAAAATTAAGTTCATTTTTAGAAATATTCTACTGGCGTGGAGAGTGTGAATGCAGAAAATCTTAATTCAAAGATTAATATAGTTTCTGTATTGCATATCACAGAGGAAATTTAGTTTTCTCTCTGTGATGGCTAATCGGGTTGTCTCCGTGCATAACACAAAAGGAGCAGTCAGATCTGAGTGGAGAGAAAGAGGGAAGCAAAGATAAAGAGTATTTTGGTTGAAGTTCACAAAGAAGGTGTACTACTTGGTGTTCTTTTGGCTGTGACTTCAATTTTCAAGGTATTCCCAATAAACTGTGAAAGGAAATTAAACACAAGATGGCAGTTTTCTGATTCAACAGTATTTTTCAGATTCATAGAATCACAGGATCATGACATGGCTGGGCTGGAAGGGACCTTGAAGATCATCTACTTCCAAC
>NW_008245555.1:0-1027 GCF_000691975.1 Corvus brachyrhynchos
GTCCCAGGCTCTGGCAGGGCTGTCAGGGTTCAGAGCCAGCCCCTCGCTGTGCAGGGGAGCGGCAGCAAGGCTGGAAACACTGCCTGCTGCAATCCCTTCCTGGAGCACGGCAAATCCCCCGGTGCTGGGAAGGTACCTCAGCCACAACACACACCAAGCACCACCACACACGCACGTGTGCAACACACTTTTATTAAAACTTTCAAGGAATTTATTGCTCAAGGAGATCCAAATCTTTTAAAGGCGCAGCTGGGGGCCTGCGGGGGCTTTCCAGAGCTTGACATGGGAAGATAGGCTGCTTGGAAAGAAGAAAAACTGCTTGGCTTTTGGGTTGGTGACCTAGAGTTCTTCCTTTGGAGAGCATGGCATCGGCTGCTGCTCGCAGGGCAGAGTCAGGCCTTTTGTTTTCACCCTGCAAAGACAAACGTTTGATGTCCCAGAAGCATCGAGGCTGCCTTCTAAGGGACAACCACGAGGCAGGGACAGCCAAGGGCTTCTCCTGGGCAGGGAGAGGCAAGGGTCTCCCTGGACTGTGCCAGGGAGTTTGCCTGCAGCAAGTTCTGCTCCTGAGCAAACCCAACCCTCTCCGCTGCTCCTTTCTGTCTCTGGCCACTGCTGCCAGTGGACACAAGTGTTGTTCTTGCCACAGAGCAGTCACCTTCCTGCATGGCCCCTGAGGCCCTCAGCCTTGACCCCTACCCCAGCAGGTCCTGACTCTTCCCACCACATTGGGGATTGATCCCTTCCCCACATTTAGGGGAGATTTGGACCAGTGAGGAGTTAAAGAACTGGTTTGGCTTTAGAGCAAGCCCAGGGTACAACCCCGTATTCCCACCCAGCACAGCCCAGCTCCCCTGCCCTCCCCACTCACCGACTGTGAGAGCGAAGGCAAAAGCCACGCTCTTGGTAATCCCCACTGCACCGATGGACACCGGCATACCACCTGCCACGGCTGCAGGGAGGACAGAGCAGCATTAGGGTGCTCTCTGTGACCCACTCCTCCCCCCGCCACCAGCACCAGAACCGG
>NW_008245556.1:0-1025 GCF_000691975.1 Corvus brachyrhynchos
CTATTTCCTGTAGGAACACAAATGAAAGTGGTGCTGATTTCACATAAGGAAAAAGGGTCTCACTGTGAATGCAGTCTGTCAGTGGACGAGGTTGCCCAGAGAGGTTGCCAAACCTGACTGGCCAAAACAGAGTGCCCTGGCTGCAATTAATGGTTGAGGCTGCTTGTGGGAAGCTGGACTGGATATCCTCTTGAGGTTCCTTCCAAGGTGAATGAGAATGGTTCTAAGAAGTAGAATGAATAGGAACTTGGCATTTTGTGATGACTTCTCACTTTGAAGAGGTGCAATGTTAGTGTTTTTGCTTTTTTTTTAATGCAGAGAAATTACAGTAAAAGATAGTTACTTTGCAAACTGTCTTTGACTGCTAAGATACTGTGCAGACTGTTACCTTGTCTTTTAGGCTAGTGTTAAATACTGCAGTACTGTTGGAAGGGAAGAGTTTCGTTTGTGATCTTTGAAAAGCCAAATGTAGTTAGTTGGGTGTTGCAATCTGGTAACAAATGTAGAAATGAAAGGAACCTGTAGTGTTGAATAAAACTCTCCTTTGTATATCATTATGGAGATTTTATCTAAATAAGCAACAAATACAGGAATAGCTCGATGGCTAAAATGCCTGAGCAAGAGTTGAATGGACTTCTTAAAATTTGAGACATCAGCTGCTAAAATTATTTTATTTTGCTATAAACTTGCCTTGGTTCTGTTTATGAAATAGCACAGTCTGAAAACTCAATGGATTATCAGGTTTTTGGGAAACAACAATTAAAAGCAGTGAAAGATAAATTTTTGTCTTTTAGCTAGGCAGTGCGGTAAAATGATCAAGACTCAGTTTTACTGTAGTCCTTTCATGTTGAATTTGCTGGTTAAGAATGGGATGTGGGACCAACAAATGCACGGAACCAAAGTGCAAGCTAAAGCTTGCAGAATGTCCAAAATACAGGAAAAATAAATTATTAGTATAAAACTGTGGGTAATAAACTGCATAATAATCAAGGAATTAAACTGAGGGCTTGAGGGAATAAGCTTAG
>NW_008245557.1:0-1032 GCF_000691975.1 Corvus brachyrhynchos
GACGGGAGCCACCGGTGGCAGGGAACATGGGAGCTGGACATCCGTGTGTGCCCTCACACACCTGCACACCCCCTGTCCCCCACACGTGTGCACACAGCCCCTCCTGAGGTGACAGCCCAGGCAGGGTGACCCAGTTTGGGCAGCAGGGAGGCCCACGGGGCCGGGCTGCAAACAGCCCCACTGCCATCTCCCTCCCTTTTCCCTGGGGGACACTGCAGGGACACCAGGTACGGTGGGTAGCAATGGGCAGAGCCCTTCCTGCCAGGGAAACTGAGGCACGGATAGCTGGACTCGCACCAATGACAGGCCAGAGGAGGCAGGATCACCCTGGGCAATGCTGAGATGCCAAGGCAGGGCCCCCAGGTGCCCAGGCTGCAGCAGCTGGCTCAGCCCTGCCCCTTCCCTACCACATCCATCCTCCTGGCTCTCTGCTTCCCAACAGCCCTGCCCCAGGAATGGCAGAGCAGGCACATGCCAGGGTGAGTGCCAGCACTGAGGCTACCTCCCCCCACTCCTCACTCTGGGGGGCTCTCTCCCTTCTGCCCCCCATTGCCTGTCAAAGCCCTCCCAGACTCCCCTGACGATGGACCAGGACTGCATGGCACCCCAGCCCCGGCACACAGCATTTCCACAGCGCCCACCCTCGCAACCGCATCCTGGCAGGAGGTTCAGGGTCCCCCAGATGCCCCCAGAGCCCTTCCCCACAGGCAGGGATGTGCCAGAGGCTCTTCCCAACCCCACCAAGGCCTCTCGATGTATTTTTGGGTGCCAGCTCATAGCATCTCCTCCTGCTTTCTGCCAGCGCCGCGGCCCTGGGGCAGCAGAGCTGCTTCCAGCAGGACATGTCTGCTCCGCTCACCATCAGTGCATGGTCCACGTGTGCTGGCACACGTGTGACACCGACACACGCGCTCGTGTCACTCACACACACACACGTGTGACACCGACACACGCACTCATGTCATACACGCACACACGTGTGACACCGACACGCGCTCGTGTCACACACAGACACACGTGTGACACCGACAC
>NW_008245558.1:0-1027 GCF_000691975.1 Corvus brachyrhynchos
TGGTAAGTGGAATAAAAGCCCTTTATTGGGGGGTGTTTGCAGCATCAGCATCTGCAGGCTGATGTATTTGCTTTTCTTTTAAATGAAAGCTGTGGTGTAAAAATAGACACTGGTATTTGCTGGAAGCTTAAGCCTGCTAAGTTTTACAGATTTAGAAAGTTCACTAATCACTATCAATTAAAAAACTCTGGTGCCTAAATTAGGACAATGTACTCTATTACAGAGCCTTCTTAAATGCTTATTTTGAAAAAGTGTTATCAGATTAAGTCAGAGTGGTACTTAATAGTAGCAGTCAAGGCTTTTAAACTGCTAGAATTCAAACTGATTTTCCAAATACCTTATAAACTCAGCAAGAGCATGTTACCAGTGTCTTCACATTGGATTCCTATAGGACAGTGTCTGGAAGCCAAGAACAGAAAAACAATGCCTAAAATTTTGAATGCCTGGAATAGCTGAAAACACATGATTTTCCCACAAGATTCTTACATTAAAGGTTATGACGTAGAACAAGAGAATTTATTCTACATTATGTGAGTGAAAATAACACAGCATTTACTTAGTAGAGTCTTCCTGAAAACGCTTGGACACACGGCAAGTTTCCTGGGCTGAGTTCCTCTCAATTACACCTATGGCAAGGCTTCTGTTAAGTTTCCTGTTATCAGTTTTTCATTCATCACAGGCCTAACGTTCAGACTATTTCCAGGAACAGAAGAAACATGCTTTTGTTCTGTACAGATGGTAGTGGTTCTGTACAGAGCTCTTCAGCATTATGTATAGCTTTCAATTCAAGGCAGAACTCGCGATTTTGCAGTTTTCCATCAGTTATTATTTGAAGGGCTTCTTAAAATTTGACAAAGGGATGTGGTCTCTGCCCTCATTGCAGTGCATTGTGTTAAATCAGAGACAGTGCAAAAAGACTTACAATCTGGTTTAGTCCAAGTCAGAACTGATAGACTTGTCTTGGAGGCTTGTTTATTTAAAGTAATCATTTAAATCTGGATGTCGTGGGGTACCAAAATGAAAACCA
>NW_008245559.1:0-1031 GCF_000691975.1 Corvus brachyrhynchos
TGACAGGCCTCCAACTGAATCTTCATGCAAAAGACTCTGAGGCAGATTTTTTTGTTTACGTGTCCAAAGCTCTTCATGTGGGGAAGACTTTGGACATTCTTAGTTTTACATACTGATTATATGTATAAAACTCATATAACAGGATTTGTACAGAGCATTGAGTTAAAAGTTGATTAGTATTAGGTGAATGTTTATTTATGCTGTTGATCTAAACAAATCTACTGTTTATGTAAGCAGCATATGCACAACACAAGATTCCAATAGTGAGTAGATTTCCAGGATACAAAACTGTGTCCCTGCAGCATGACAACATCCAGATTTTTCTCCTTAAGCTTGCCTAAAGTATATTTTTACATTCATTGTAAGAGGACATAGGAAATACAAGACAGCTGTGAAAATGACTGAACTGAAATGGCATTGACCATTATCAAACACTAAGAAAATAGAAAATTGGAATAGAACACATGCAGTGTAAACAATCATAAGTCTGTAGGACATCTACTGAAGTAATATGATGTAAGAATCTTTTTTAAGACCCTCTTTATTTCCTTACAATATTCTGCTTATATTTTATTTTCTCAGTCCTTTTTGGAATTGGTCTACATTCTAAGCATTATCAACAGTGCTTAAAATTTCACGCCATTTACTTAAGTAGGAACTTGACACCTATTTTCACAGGCTAAAGGTAGGCATCCAAATGTCTTTTAAAATTCAAGCTGGTCAGCTGGGCTGGATAAAATTAGGTCCAGATAGATTTCGATTATGTCCCACTGCCATTTCTTGAGAAGATTTGACCAGAACACATGAAAACTTCTGTCACAGAAAGAGAATAAACCTGTCTTTCGAGTGTTTACATATGAGCTTTGTGTTCAATTTCATCCATAAAGCAAAAATATATTTTGTATAAACAGTATTATTCCTTCGTTTCAAGCTTTTATTTCCACATAATTTTAAAATTTTCTGTGTGAACCTCCTACCTTCTCTTCCAGCATCAAATTGAACAAGTTGTTTCTTTATCTACTTAACCTCCA
>NW_008245560.1:0-1029 GCF_000691975.1 Corvus brachyrhynchos
TGGGCTATGCCAGACCACTCATCTGTGTTTCCTCAGCTCCTAACAGACTCTGCTCTTGTCTCCTGCTGCAGTGCCCCTGGTGCACACCCTCGCCCTCACTCCTGTCGTCGATGGGGATTTCCTCCCAGACATGCCAGAGAAGCTCTTTGCCAACGCTGCCGACATCGACTACCTGGCCGGGGTCAATAACATGGATGGGCACATCTTTGCCGGCGTGGATTTACCCGCCATCAACCGCCCGCTGGTGAAAATCACTGCGTGAGTGACAGATGCCCTTGGAGCCCTCAACAGGAGCCATCTTCTCTCCAGTGTAGCTCCCAAGCCCCAACGACTCAGGCTTGAGCGGACAGGGCACAGCCTTCATAACGGGATGTCGCTCCAAGCCTGGGTGCCCAGGCCTTGTGTTGCCAAGTCCAGAGCCCTCAAGAGAAAGGACCAGGCAAGACCCCTGCCTGACCTGAAGCTGCTGGTCTGTAATTAATTAATGTCACTTGTCTTTTCAGGGAGCAGGTGTATGATTTGATCAAAGGCCTCACCGTGGACAGGGGCGAGGCCGGAGCCAACGCCACCTACAACATCTACACACAGAGCTGGGGTGACAAACCCAGTCAGGAGGTCATGAAGAAGACAGTGGTGGACCTGGTCACTGACTACATCTTCCTGATTCCCACACAGTGGGCACTGAACCTGCACCTGCAGAATGCCCAGTGAGCAGCTCAGCCCTGGCAGGAACCCTAAGCCGACCTGGGGGGATGAGGAGTGGCTTAAGAGGGCTCTGCTGTCCCCTCACAGCTGCTTATCCAGTCCCTTTTATTTCCCAGGAGTGGCAAGACCTACAGCTACGTGTTCTCCCAGCCGTCCCGCATGCCTGTCTACCCCAGCTGGGTCGGGGCAGACCATGCTGATGACCTGCAGTACGTGTTTGGGAAGCCCTTTGCCACCCCCCTGGGCTACCTGCCCAAGCACAGGACCGTCTCAAAGGCCATGATTGCTTACTGGACCAATTTTGCCAGGAGCGGGTGAGTGATT
>NW_008245561.1:0-1031 GCF_000691975.1 Corvus brachyrhynchos
TTTTTTTTTTTTAAATTTTGTCTTTCATAAAATCTCTTAAAGTGTTCTGTGAAGTACTCTTAAGGTACAGCTAGAGCTAGCTGGCAACAGCTATTATTATTTTTTTTTATTTTTTCACATGCACATCTCAGAAATACTTAACCATAAGAGAATTTCATCTCTATATTGACAAAACTGGTAATTAAGAGCTGATGTAAAATTCTTGCATGAAACTTGCACATCACTCCTTCAATGTTATCCTTCAGATAGTAATTACTATTACTCATGTTGGTTTAAGCCTCAACATTGACAGTGTGAGTTTGCATCCAAAAAATGTGATGTTTGATTTAAACCAGTGTTTTTCAAGTATGCTTGCTGAAGTTGTGAACTTGGGGGATATGCTGGGTGCTCCTACAAAACATCTAATTCAACTTTTTTTTACACAAAGTGATCAGTATCTTTAAATCAATACAATATTTCAAAATAGCTTTAAACTGGAAATATTTTTCACAATAAAAATGTGTCTGTGTGTCATGATGCTGTATGTGAGATTGGGGGATCTGCTGGATCTTCATTCTGGTCTCTTTTTCTTGCCAAGGAGAAAACTTGGGGATCTCTGGGAGGGGTTTCTCCTCTCATTCCAATTTCTGACAATTTTTGAGCTATTTTGTTGCACACATCGTGCATATGAGCTTATGCCCACTCTGGTCAGTATGTATCATCTGAATTATTCCATCAATGGATAAATAACTATAATACAATATTATATAATGTATAAATAGCTATTTCAGTATTTCACAGACATGATTGTGTTCCTGGGTATAGTTATTATTTTAACTCAGAGTTAAACTGTGTCTTGGGCTTGAGCATCATAAGGACAGACCTCATGAACAAGGGTTTATTCAAAAGCTGAAAGCACAGGCATGCCCTGGTAGATGTGGCTCTACTTAACAATTTTAAATTAACTCAGCTGAAGCTCTGTTTGAGATGTTTAGCAAAACCTAATCAGGGTGTGTTCATCTGGATGTTATTTCTTCCCAGTGAAAGCAGGA
>NW_008245562.1:0-979 GCF_000691975.1 Corvus brachyrhynchos
AAAAAAAAAAAAAAAAAAAAAAAAAAAGGTCTGTGGATTTCTAGGCTAAGATTGGGAACTACTTTTCTCTGTATAATAGGTATCTCAAGCAGTACGAATTGGCAACCAGGAAACGTGCCAGATATTTGAGTTTGGCCTATCCAGTCTGTGCCTCTATTCAGGTGTCAAAATGTGGGTTCTTATGCTCATACATGCAAGGCAGAACCCCTGTGGTCATTCCCTGTGAGCAAGAGAAAGTGATGCCAGCTTTGTCTGTGAGGTTGCCAGCAAAGTTAGGAAGTGTTTCTTTATGGAAAAGGGGAATTCAATGTGCTTGCCTGCCTGTGCATTCACCACTTCACTCCTGAAATGGTCTTTGCTGGACAGTGTTGACAAAAAATATCTGAATTCATAACAGCAAAAATTTTGGAGGGATTTTTTCCATCCTGGCTGCCTTACAGCTTTGTGCAGAATTTAGGTGGCTTTACATTAGTGCCTGAGTCTCAAATGCTTTACTTAGAAGTTATGGGAGCAAAGTTCTTGCTGCTGCAGCTGGTGGCAAAGGAGCCTTGAGGTGTGGAGGGAAAAATGTCTGGATTAAAGCACCAGCTGTTCCCATGGCTTTCCCATCCACAGAACCACCATGGCTATGGGCTGCTTCTGCTACTTGTTCGTGTCCTAGCCTTGCTCTTGCTTTCATTTGGGAAGAAACAGAGGAAAGATGCATGAGGTTACCTGTGAGGGCTGAGTGACAGCTCAGGTGGCACCAGTAGCCAATATTGGTACCATAACATGAGTTTTCTATTTCTGTCATTGTTTTACATGTGACAATCCTTATGGGAAATTTAGGACAGAGACTTCATACTCTGACAAATGCGTAAGCTCAAGAGGGAATGGCATATTAAAGATTATTATCTGATAATATATCTTTTCGTATGCACCAGTAGAAGCTGGGGGGTGACCTGCTGGTCCTGGTGGACAACAAGCTGTCCATGAGCCA
>NW_008245563.1:0-1040 GCF_000691975.1 Corvus brachyrhynchos
CAGCGATTTAGGACAGCCCTGTGCCACAGCTGAGGGAAAAGGGACAGCAGGACACTTGTGAATCCCCAGGTAGACAGGGCAGTCAGCAATAAAGGACTAAGCAAGCCATAAATAAAAATGACCAAGAGTACTCTACTCAATAGGACCAACTCCACTGTATCTATTCCATAGGTTAGGAGAGTATTGGATAAGAAGTCTGTAGCAATCTTGGCACTCTTAATGAAGATCATTGTTCTGGCAGAAGTGCAGCCATAGCTCATTCAGTGTCGTCTGGTTTTATCCTTATTTGGTTTTCCTCCCTTTTTTTTTTGTGAAGGATATGAGATAGAAGAATAGCAAGGATGTCAGATGAGAACCTGAGGCGGCAGAACACAATTGCAGATGGGATATGGTCCAGGCACCAGAATTTGTGTCTTACAAAAGGAGTTACAAAAAAAGGGGAAGATATACAGACACACATTCAAAGCTCATTTCCATTCTTGAGTCACCTCTCTGTCCTTTCCTCCTGTTGTGAAATATTTAGAATATACTGCAAATATTTAAAGAAAAAAGCCCATGCAAACAGTTCAACCCCTGCACTTTTAAATTAACCAGTGCAGCAAAGCCAGGAGGGCAAAGGGCTGCTAATGACAAACCCAAGGAGCTGGGGGTTAGACCTGTGACCATCCTAGGAACTCACTCCTAGGAATATGGAGCAGCAGCTGTACTTTAGACTGGCACAGGCCTCTCCTGCACGATCCTGCCAGCTTCATTTATCCTAAAGGAACAGGACTGTGCAAGTTTAGGCAGACCACAGGCTTTGGCACACTGGGCTGTGTTTGTGTGAGACAAACGGGAGGGCTGTGGTTTGGAGACCAATAATCTGCATCTCCCTCTGTGTCGAATGAGCCAGGCTGCAGAAACTTCCTGCTTTTAGAAGCACCCGCTGCAGTTGAAGCTTCCACTTAAAAACAGGCTGCAGCACAAGGTCTGAGGGCTCTGTTGTTACAGTGGGAGATGGTCAATATTCAAGCCCAGAGATCGTGTAGGAAAGATAAAGA
>NW_008245564.1:0-1040 GCF_000691975.1 Corvus brachyrhynchos
CAGTATTTTATTACAGAAATTAAATGGGGAATAGATGAGGAAAGGTGACAGCCATAAGCCACAATCTTAAGAGAGACAAAGCCACAGCATTAAACACTGGTGAAATTTTCATGAATGCCACCCATGATGCCCCTGAAAAGCCTTAGAACTGTATATTGATGTCTGCATTGTGTCAATGCAGACCACAAATGTTCTACATACCAAGTGTGAGGTCATGTTTTTAAAATCAATCAAAGTACACAGAAGCTCAAAAGAAGCAGGGAGAGCGAGATGGGGGGGGGTCATGTTCTTGTTTGTATTGACATTAATCTGTCCCAGATAGGCATAACTTTGATTACTCTCTGTGTGCTGAAGTGGTAGAAAAAATTAGGACGTTTATCCAAGACTTCACTATATGAGTGGAAAGAAGCCAGACACTGTACTGATTTGCACACATTAAAAAACACCAAAACTTGAAGTGGCATTTGTCACAGTCTCTGGGACTCTACCTGAGGTCCTGAAGGACTATATCCATGTCTTCAACATTACCATAGTCTTCAGAAAAAGTCTTTCTCTCAGAGTCTCTTAAATACCATGACAACCTATGGATTCTGTATATCTGGCTTATTCCAAATGGCTGTTCAATACAAGTCGTCCCTCATCTGATTTTGGCTTTCAAAAGGTTAGTGGATATAATCTAAATGAATCATCTACCTGCCATGTCACCTCTCTCTAAGATTTCTATGCTGTGACAGAATGAAAGACCCTCGAAGATGACTCTTTTTCCTACAGCAAGATAACTGGCTTAAGATAAAAGGCCCAACTTTCAAACAGCTTATTTTCACCCTCAGAAGGAAAAAGATGCAAATCTGCTATGAGAATAGCATAATTATCTAACAGATGTTACAATTTTATGTGACTTTTCATGTGAAGAACCCTAATAACTTGAATTACCATTTTCCCCTAGAGAGTGAGGTGATGCAAGACTCAGATATTGCCCTTGCCTGTTGTCAGACACTGAAATATTATATGACTTAAACATCTTCTTAAAGGACTTTTAA
>NW_008245565.1:0-1042 GCF_000691975.1 Corvus brachyrhynchos
GGGAAATGTGCTGTTTTGGGAGGTGGGTGCCCGAAAATGGGCCCTGTGGGTATGGCAAGTGATGCTCCTGTGTGCATACATGCCATCTGTTAGTGCAGATTTGCTAGTAACCTGATTTCTCTTCTTTAATTTAATGTTTTGGGTTTTATGCCATGACGTTGTTATATGCATCCGTATCAAAATAGCGTGGCTTGTACTGGTTTGCACTCCAGTTCCTTCCTATGGGCTGGGAGCACCGGAGGACTTGGAAGGAGGGTTTGAAGGTGCCTTGTTGCAAACAGCGTTCACGGCGCTCCAGCTCCGGTGCTGCGGCACCGCTTGGTCCCTCAGTGCTGCCGAGATGCCTCCGTGGCTCCAGTGCGAGAGCATCCTCGTCACGCTCCAGCGATCTGCCTCGCATGTATTTTCTGTGTGCATTAGGTTTAGAATTTGAACTCCTGCTTTGAGCAAATTAAAAGGGTTCTGGTAACTCCTCGTTCCAAGTCAATTAGCTGCTTCCGGCTTCAAATCCACTTAGAAGGCTCAGAAGGGGGGGAGTGCTCTTTGAAAACCCAGTAAGAGCAGTTTATGGTTAATATTGATAAAGGAGCGCGTCTCTGTGTCATTGTGCTGCGTCTGGTGGAAGGAAAGCTTCTCTTTTGTGATTCCTCAAAACATAGGGACTTGGATGGGGAGGCAGAGGTCTTCCTCTTAACTCTGTTAAGAAAGCTCTTCGCTGTGTGGCTTGAAATCAAAATACAGCCATAAAATGGTAATGGTTGCAGTGAATTCCCACAGCCACTCAAAGCAAAGCTTCTTCCCCCCTGCCCTTGAACTTTGAGTCACTGTAGCATCTCGTTTCTCCTGAGTTTGCTCAGGATTGTGCGCAGTTTGTGGCAGGTACGCTTTTTATTGCTGTTGGACAGTGTCAAAGACAATTACTGCACCCATAATTGGGTGATAAAACAGTGCGTGGTATAAGTAAAAAGCTTCAGAGCTCTTGTTTTTCAGTGGCCTAGTCACATTAACTGAAGAGATAAAAATGTCTTTGAATTACTGTCCC
>NW_008245566.1:0-1045 GCF_000691975.1 Corvus brachyrhynchos
GCAGTTCCCCTTCCCGAAGGATGCTGTCCCCTCCAGATAATGGGATGTTGTTTGAGGGCTTGTCAAGTGAACCAGCGCGACACAGGCACAGAGAGATTCAGCAGATGATCAGGAGGCTGGCCTCAAGGAGAAAGGCTAGCGCAGAGGGCAGATCTCTGAGGCAGATTCAGGAGGAGGACATGATCAACTTCCGCAGGGCTCTGTACCGCACTGGTGTGCGCATCCGCAGCATTCAGGATGGTGGCCGATACCGAGACATTTCGGCAGAGTTCTTCCGCCGCAACCCTGCTTGCCTTCACCGCTTGGTTCCTTGGTTGAAGCGAGAACTTACAGTCCTGTTTGGTGCCCATGGATCTTTGATCAATATTGTACAGCACATTGTCATGAGTAATGTAACTAGATACGATCTGGAAAGTCAGGCCTTTGCTGATGATTTAAAGCCATTTTTGCTGAATCGGACAGAACACTTCCTGCATGAATTCATCAGTTTTGCTCGTTGTCCTTTTAACTTAGAAGCATATGATCAACATGCCAATTATGACTGTCCTGCACCATCATATGAGGAAGGAAGCCACTCAGACTCATCAATTATTACAATATCTCCAGATGTGGCATACTCACAAGGGCCAGATAATAGTTTGTCTGTACCTGGTCTGGGCCAGGCCCCCTGGGATGATGAAACTCCAGGCCCTTCCTATTCCATTTCAGAAGGGGTTCGTGCAACCATAGCTTCTCCTCTGGAGTCATCAGAAAGTTCTGATGAGGACTCTGCTACAGGGAGTCGAAGCACCAAACTGCAGACTGAGTTACAGGCTACTGTTGACTCAAATGACAGTGGCTCTTCCTCAGACAATTGTGTCATTGTTGGGTATGTTAAGCCGTTAGCTGAGAGGACACCAGAAGTGGTTGAGCTGTCCTCTGACTCTGAGGAGTCCATCAGGGAAGAGAAAAGGGAAGATGTGAAGAAACAGCGACCAGTCCAGTGTCACAGCTGGAGTGACAGTGAACCAAGCAGGAGCTTCTCGCCACATTCCCCAACATATAG
>NW_008245567.1:0-1034 GCF_000691975.1 Corvus brachyrhynchos
CAGTCACCTGGAATGAAAGAAAACACATTTAAACCAATCCAGTTATTGGATGCTGTCTCATGTATGACGTTGGATAAATGAATGCAAACCAGCTTGAATAAATAGGTTGATTGCACACATCCTCATTTTATATCATGTTACCTGTATTTTTATGATATGAGTATTTAACATCACAGTATGCAGAAGGAATAAGCACAGTCATCTTGAGGTTAAGAAAATCAGCAGAGTTGTTGCTATGAATCCTGCAAAAACAGCGACAACAAGAACCAACAAATCAAACAAATCTCAGCATTTTCCAGACAATCCAGTTATGAGTGATTCATTGAAGTCACTTAGGCCCACTGCCAGACTGATGGTTCAAATGGTCCAAATAAATGTGAAGTTCCCCATCCTGCTTTCTGGTATTTTTTACCTTCTGTGTTTTAAGGTCTTAATGTCCTGTACCGATCTGTCACCTTGTCTGTATCTCAGCTGATCCTTGCATAGCTTTGATGTGTTCTTTGGGGCTGTTAATTGCCCACAACTTTCCTTCCTCAAACACATCAGCTGTAAATAATCCTTAATCACTTAGGAAGATGTTTCTCATTTCTTAGTCTGCTCTAATTCTCTGATTTAGCTGTAACTTGCATTTTTCAGAGCATTACAATGACAATATCTGCACAATAGCCTATGAAGGAAAGAGGAGGGACAGAACACTTAGGAAGAGTTTTCAAGATGAGAAATTATATTCAAGACTGACAAGATGAAACACATTTGAAGTTTAGGATTCCCTAGTGCTCTATGAAAACATCTGCCAAGTTTAGCTGTGAGAGCCTTCAATTTTTTAGCACTTTTTCATCTGCAAATGTAGAGGTGAAAATGAAGACAGAAAACAGAGGAAAAGACCCAGTAATGGCAATTCAGTCCTCTGAATGCCTGCAAGAATCAGAAATGATTATTCCTGATTTAATACCATTTGCTTCTGCTCAGTGATCATCAATACGAGGAATTTGGATAAATAACATTTTCCTGACCTGGCTGCTGTGGGCAGGAGA
>NW_008245568.1:0-1033 GCF_000691975.1 Corvus brachyrhynchos
CTCCCAAGGAATCACCTCCAGAGCACTGGGGATTTGTCCAGCAGCGCTGGGAGCAGCAGGGAAGGCTCCCTGTGGCAATTCCAGTCATTGTGCTTGGTCTCCTACCCCGTGGAAGGAGCTTTGCTCCTCCTCAGCTGCCTCTGCTGCTCCCCAGCCCCGAGGAACCATCCCCTGCCTGCCCCCGTGGTGTCCCTGTGGCTGAAACTGGGCCACAAAAGGGAGGAGATCCACAGATCCCACAAAAGGGGGGAGGGAGCAGCATCTGAGGGAGTGGAAAGAGCCAGGCTGGAGGGGGAATGATCCAGAAATCCCCTTGGTGATGAGGGAAACGGAGGAGCTGAGTGTGTTCTGCCACCTCTGTGGGCCGCAGGCGTGGTGGGGGAGCAGAGACCTCACCCCAAATCCTGGTGACATGGGCTGGGTTAAACTGTCCCTTTATTTAAACTGTCCCTGGGTGTGGCACCCATCCAGGTGGGAATTCACCGCCCAGCACAGCCAAAATCCTCCTGAGGATCTCTGATCCCACAAAACCAGAGCAGGGAATTCCTCCAGGAGCCGCCTCGTGCCTGGGACCCTGGAAGTTCTCCCTGCCCCCTCTCACCAGGGATGCCCTTCTGAGCGCACTTTGCACCTGGCTCAGGATCAGGAAGCATTTCCTGGCTCATCCCAGCTGGAAGCAGCCCCAGGAGCTCCTGCACAGGGAGCAGGGCACACACCTGAGCTGGGGCACAGACACCGAGGGGATGAGCCTGGGCTGGGTACCCCCAGTGCTGGAGCACCACTGGCCTGGAAAAATGGGAATTTGATGGAGCTGGGAAGCAAATCAGAGCTGAATTTGTGCACTAATAACCCTGGCTAAATTCAGGTGAATGCACAGGACAAGGGACACCACCGAGGCCACCTCACACTGATCATCTGTCACATCAGCAACGACTTGAGAATAGCAGATCCTGACCCCTAAAGATCAACTGAATCAAAGATAACAAATCCAACCAAGGACAGCCCAGTGCCTGCCAGAGCCACGAGGTGGTGG
>NW_008245569.1:0-1043 GCF_000691975.1 Corvus brachyrhynchos
CATATCTGCCCCTGGAGGCCTCCAACAGAGACCAGCCTTCGTATTACCTGCTGTACCGATATTGTCTAGAAAGTGTTGTTTTATTTCCAGGTTCTTTAAGCCATCACTTCCATCAGGTTAGGAGTTGCTTTAGTACCACTGCAACTAAAGCTTTGCATTCACTGCAGGCACTCACTGCAATGCACTCATGTGAGTGTGTTAATTCATTTGCAGTCACACTTCATCAACTTGCCAAGCCAAACCTTCTAATTACTGATCCATCTTCTTTCTTGACTTCTTTCTCTACCAAAGCAGGGACTTGGACTGTCATGTGGTGACCTGTGTAGCTCAAAGCCTCCAATGCAAACATAAACTTCAAATTACAACACACCCCAAACACGTGGAGCTCTTCCTGCCTTAGTCCTTTGTACTCCCACAGACCAATGCTGAGGAAATGCTGAACAGGCACCTAAAGCAGCAGCTGCCTCCCTGCTGCACACGTCAGATACAGCTCCTCGTGTGCGGCAGTTTGACTGCAGTAATAATTGCACCAAAGCACCTTGTTTGGCCTCTGTGCAAAAAGGGGGACCAGGCTGCTGGTCTGGGTTCCTGGTTACGAAACCCAAACTGCATACACGTGTCACCTGCTGCCACACAGCTTTTATCTGTTTATCTACTTGGTAGGTAGTTACTTTAGCCTCTAAGACATGCTATTCAAGGGGACCATAGGCTGGATTCAGAATGAAGTGCTGTCACTTACTTGTAGAAAATAAAAAACTGTTTTCATCTAAGATCACTTTTCTCTTACTAAAATGTCTCAAGTGATCAGAAAGAGCAGAACACCAGAGAAGTGCTCATCAGCTTCGTCGCTGTTTTGTCCTTTTGAGGAGAAACACATCCCTTTACCCAGGGTGGGGGCTTAACTGTAGCCACTTCTAAAATGAGCTCCCCGAGTGGTAACACGTGAATGAACTTTAACTGCGCTCACACCCGAGACTTCTAAGAACTCCACACAAAGCCTCCATGATGTTTTTCTTTGGTCTTAACAAGTTTCTTAGCTAATT
>NW_008245570.1:0-1041 GCF_000691975.1 Corvus brachyrhynchos
TGACAGAGTTCAAGAAGCATTTGGACAATGCTTCCAGGCACTTGTTCTTGGGGCTAGCCTCTACAGGTCCAGGAGTTGGACTTCAATGATCCTGATGGGTCCCTTCTAGTTCAGGATATTCTGTGATTCTATGATTCTAAGGATTTTTGACACAACACAACTCTGCTCATATAAAAACAAATATTACAGCCTTTATCAAAGCCACATTGAACTACTGGGAGATTAACAGCACATCTGTAAAGAAAGAAGTTATGGTCGCACAGATGAAAATGAAAATGTGATGTCAATTAGAAAGCTCTGAAATGGAATATGAACGTTATCAGTTATCTAAAATGTATCCAAAATTTGACAATTAGCCTGTAATCACAATTTATATGGTAAGAAAAGAAACTTTGCATATTACAAAATGGGGAAAGAGAATGAAAAGGTATTAACTT
Organism: Corvus brachyrhynchos; assembly: GCF_000691975.1. NCBI lineage: Eukaryota > Metazoa > Chordata > Aves > Passeriformes > Corvidae > Corvus > Corvus brachyrhynchos. The sequence continues at coordinate 438 of NW_008245570.1, forward strand.
AAAAATAACAAAGCATCAGCTAGAGGGAGTAATTATTCACCTTTCACAAAGATGACTTCTACAGAACTACTAGGTGTCTGAATTTTTTCTCAATGACTGCTTATGCCCTCTGCTTTTGCTTTCTAGTGTTTTCAGCACAGGAGGTCAAAATCCATGGAAGTTTTCCCATTAGGACAGTTTATACGTTATGACTCAACCTGAAGCAAAATGTTGCCAGAAGGGCAAATGAGAATGGAAAGCAATAGGTAAAAGCTAGTGAAAAGGGAAGGTCCATGGGAGACTGTGTTGCACTGAACATTACAATATATACTATGAAAGCATTGGACTTTTTAAGCAGCACTTGTGAAACTAAGTGCTCTTTTCAGGTGACTTACTTTATATGATAAGAAATAACTTCTTCTAATAACTTCTAATAACTTGTGTGCTTAAACAAGGTTGAAAGGGTGACCTTCATGTGCATGGAGCTGGATAGTACCACTGACAGCGACAGATGTGAATAAAACTCTGCCAAAAGTCATCCTGAAGAAACTGGGACACACAGGAAGTTTTGTGAGAAGAAGAATTATTTCAGAGACAAATATATATATATATATATATATATATA
>NW_008245571.1:0-1035 GCF_000691975.1 Corvus brachyrhynchos
CGGTCCCTGTTTCTTTCCACGGGCCTTGCTGTCAAATGCCCCACTGCAACACTTTATGTCACTGATATTGCACCATAAGTCACTGGTGATTCATTGAGATCTCAGCACAGGTTCACAAGATTCTTCAACAGGCATCACTGAACTAAATATTAAATTACCTTTTCCTTGCTCTTTGTAACCTCTGTCTGTAACTCTTATTGCTAAAGGGAAAAAGGGAAAATGGAGCTGGGTTGAGTTAAACCTGGATGCTGTCTGTCTAAAACATGATTAAATAGAAAAAAAGAAAAGCAATCAAAGTGGTGCTTTTATGCCAAAAAGCAGTGAATAAAGAATGCTGCTGGCTTCTATCTTAATCCATAAAAATCCCACAGCCGGAATGTCTATGGAATAATCCTGTAAGAAAGAAACACAGGAAGAGAAAGAATCCACATTGGCTTGTAGCAATCTATGGGTGTTAAACTATGCTCATCAGCACAATGAAACAAACAAGATACCACAAAACCAACCAAATAAAACCCCAAGCCAGACAGGTTGGCATCATTAGTGCTTGTGGTACTTAGTTCATGTGTGGGTTTCTCTTTAGGTGTGCTGCAACTACGTTTCTGATTCTTGACTGATGTGGCAAAATTATGATAAATGAAAGGAACTATGATCTCGTGTACTTTTCTTCTTGTCACATTTGGGCTATAAATTTTCTCCTGTTTTGAATAATTAATACAAGCTAGTATTCACTGAGTTGCGTAGTGATAAAAGAAACAAGAATGATGAGAACTGTATGTTTTCAGTGAAGAAATTCTTAATTTCTATGTAGGTTCCCTCATTTGGGCATTGATTGGTTAGAGACATGTAGGGATAAAACAATCTGATCAGTGTCACAATGCTTATCAAACATAATTCACATTCCAGGTAATACAGGCAAATGCCCTTTTGTTGTGTCTGCGATGCACAACACAGTCTCTATGGAATGTCAATACTTTAGTGGAGGGTTTTTCAGCCACTGGCAGCTGGCAGAAGGGGGTTTTACCCCTCGCGTGC
>NW_008245572.1:0-1047 GCF_000691975.1 Corvus brachyrhynchos
GTTCAGTCCTGTCACAACTCCACCATGCCTTGGACCAAACCCTCGCCCACAGCTTTAGAGCGTTAAGATGCTTTGTGCACAAAATATGGATCACATCGCCTTCAGAACGCTTTATTCAGAGGCAAAACAGTGTAGTGAGCATAGACTGAATTAAAGAAAAAACCAAAATAAATTCCCTCCCCCCCAAAAAAAAAAAAAAAAACAAAACATAAAAAAATCCCAACCAAACATAAAAACCCTTTCTGTTCTGGACTGGGATCAATGGTTCACTCTCCTCATGGAACCAGTCAGTATCCAGTGAGCATGGAGATGTCCATGGGACATCACTGTCCATCCTGCTGCAAAACACAGCCCCCGTCCTTGAAGTTTCCATGGTCTTCAGTGAAAAAAATCATCTAAACAAAACTACTGTATAGATGGAGGAAGTGGTGCTGTCATCTGAAAGAGACAAATAACTCCCGTGAATACTTCAGCTCCTCACCAGAGGACACAACAGCACATATATTTAGGTCTCAATACTAAAATTCATTACTGTCATATTGGTTCTTATTAGGTATCTAGAATTAAAAACTGATTTTGCAGAAGGAAATGCCACTGAAGTTGACCTAGGTGACTGGATTGTGTAATTTTTTATGTGCCTTTTGCTAGGCACATTTGGCTATTTTTTATATTATTTGTTTATTTTAAATCGAATATAGCTTCTATTCAGTAAATACCCTGATTTTCACAAACACACTTGTGGCTGGTGTACTTGGAGTGGCCTGGCCTTTACATGTCTATTAGCCTGCTTCTGGACCTGCTCCACAGAACTATCCAACAGAATTCAGATGTCATCTCCTGCTGGCAGCAGTCCCAGATACCAGGAAGCAAATCCTCAAGCTATCCCACAGAAGGAATGCAGTCCAGAGGGATGGATGGCTCAGGCTCTGAGTCAGCCCTGCCCAGAGCCCACATGGATGTCCCCACACACAGCCACTGCTCTGGAACGCTGTCTCAAACAGCAAGGGGAAAAATCCAATCTGCTTTTTACATTAAAAGGAAAGAAAA
>NW_008245573.1:0-1039 GCF_000691975.1 Corvus brachyrhynchos
CAGGGGCAGCAACACCAGATGGCCACAAGCACAAATCAAGAATTCTGCAGATAGGAGTTTTACCCTCGCCCTTTGATTTACTTAAGCATAATTTGCACTTTAGTTTATTTTCATGGCCATTGGGAGGTTGGTAAAGGGCCAGATTGCTCCAAAGGGAGAACATTTTAATGTGTACGTACAGTGGGATATTCAGAGACGCTGTCAGCATTAAACCTCCTCAGTTCTCTTTATTGGGATGACAGCAGCAATAAAAGAGCCACCTGAGGGTCTCTTCCACCCTCTCCCTTTCCTTGTGCAATCCTAAAGCTTGCACATAGATTTCCTAGATGGGGGTTGGACACTGCTTCCACTTGGATTTACCTGCATTTCTGGGCTGGGCCAAAACTTCCAGTGGCAAAGTGAGAACATTTTGGCTTTGAATAAGAAGAGACATTTCTTAGTGACTGTGCCGAGCTGCTTCAGACACAAAACAAACATTGACTGCACATCTATCCTGGCAAAAACAAAAGAACTGACCTTAGCAGCGATTACCAGGGAATAGGCCCAGATTTGCATTTGAGACACTTGCATTTCCAGCCCCTCGTGCCTCCATAGGGAAAAGCTGATGTTGCACAAAGAACAGTCAGGTAAACTGCTGTTCCTGCTCGTGTGAGTTCTACACAACTGAACCACCAGTATTCCAGATTCTGTTTAACTTCACAGCCTTTGGAGCTTTGCTTCCACTGTATTGCATTTATTTCCTGGACATACTCAATTTTGCTGGCACGGGAGATAAAAAAATAATAAAAGAAAGCTTATGATAGAAGAGTAGGAAACAAATGACACTTGTGCATTTGTCATTGATCCCTGAAAAATTAGGTGAGCCCTAGACTTACTTTTGGATTTATCTCTGCTGGTTGTGCTAATGCGTTAGGGTGTTCCCAAAGAACCCGAGAGAAACAAATTCCCTGTTTTGCCTCCTATTCGTGGCAGGGGAAGAACAAGATCAAATATCAGGTTCAATTGCTTAAAAAACTGTTAAACCTGTAGGAGAAAGATT
>NW_008245574.1:0-1047 GCF_000691975.1 Corvus brachyrhynchos
TCCATCCCAAACAATGTGAGCCCTCAAAAGGCCTAATCCTACATTTCTGCTCCAGCTCTGCCTGCAGGAGCCTTGAGCTTGCTGTCAGCTCTGGGCAGAGGGTTCTTCCTCCTCTTCTTCCCTCACCTTTCCAGCCTGATGCCATGTGTGCACACGCTGCCCTGGGGTGGTGGCAGGTCTGTCCCTGCATTGTGCTGTGCCTCCTGATGTTTCCTGCCAGTGGTGCTGCCGTGCCCTGTGCTCAGGATGACTTTGGAACTCTGTTCAGTGAGGGGCACCTTCCCAGGCAGCCGGGGCCGGGTGACTTTGTGCAGGGTGCTGGTGCCACTGGTGCCTGCACAGTCCGTGGGCATGGGGACATTGTTGGGATCACCCAGGACACAGGAGACACATGGCCCCCAGGGCCTGGCAGAGGAGCTCTCAAAGGTCTGCCCAGGGCAGGTGTGGCCCAGGCAAGGCCAGGGGTGCTGGCCATGCCCTGCTGAGCCCACAGGCCACAGCTGGCAGGGGCACAGGGGTGCTGGGGGGGCTTGGCTGGTCCTGAAGGAGGTCCCAACTCAGGCTGGAGGGCTGGACACTGAGGGCACTGAGGAGCAGGAGGAAGGAGAGGGGCAGGGCAGGAAGGGCTGGGAATGTCCCCACAGTGCATCCCTGGGCTGCTGGGCTCAGGGTCAGGCCCTACGTGTGCTGCAGGAGAGCTTGGGGGAGAGGAAGGGCTGCAGGAGCTGGGCCGTGGGGGAGCTCCAGGGGCCACAGCGGTGCCACAGAGATGACAGGGCCATGGTCACTCAGGCTTGCTGGCCGGTCAGCTCTGGTGACTGGATGCAGCTTTGGACACTTCTCTTGGAACATCTCCAGGCCTGGAATGTTGGGGTTCCCATTGTTCTGTCACACAGCCGGGAATGCTGGGGCTCCCCTTGTCCTGCCCCAACCACAACAGCTCTGCCAGCTCTTGGTGGGGAGGCAAAGGATGAACCAAAGAGTTGGAATTACAGAATATGTCTAGATTTAAGGGGCCCACCAGCATCATCCAGTCCAGCTCCTGGC
>NW_008245575.1:0-1059 GCF_000691975.1 Corvus brachyrhynchos
CGGGCGGGTGCAGTGGTGTAGGGTTGGAGCCTTTAGAGCTGTTACTGCTTTTATTACGAGTGGGAAAAGAGGGATTTCACAGGAATGAAAAATAATTCCTCTCTAACATTTTACGTGAAACCACGCGTGGGTTGTTGACTGAGTTGTGGCAGATGAGAAAGTCAATTTTTTTACTTAAAACTGGTGATGATGTTTTTTTACAGGTGGGCACTGATTTTTTTCTGTAGTAGTGGTTATTTTCTGTTGTGGTTTTTATCCACAGCAAATTAGAACATGGAGCTGTAACAGGAAACAAGTAATTAGTCGGGTTAAAGTGCTGTTTTCACTCAGACCAGTGAAATAAGGTGAGTGGGTGGGTGACTGCCTGGCAGAGGCAGCCTGTGTGGTGAGCAGCACTTGGGGAAAGCCAAACCCTGCCTGGGCACTTCTGTTCCTCATGGACAATGGACCTGCTGTGTCCATGGGATGTGTGAACTGTCTGGACTGAGTCTGATTTAAATCACCATGAATACAAATGGCCTCTGACTCTGTCTTGAGTAGCCCAGAGGCTGAAAATGTTTCTGTTCCGGTGCCAGCAGGAAGGAGGAGAAAGACGTGGAAGCAGACGGAGCAGTTCCTGAGAAGGAGGAGAGGAGTGAGCGCAGCCTGATCTGCCCCCCGCCGCGCAGCCGGAGCTACCTCCCTCCCGAGAACCTGCGGACCTGCCTCGAGTCCCACGTCAGGGAGGTCTTTGGGCCGTGTGTCCCCGAGGACTGGCAGCAGACTCCCTTGAGGGAGACCAGGCTGAAGCATCGCCTGCTGGCCCAGCTGGCCGCAGAGCTGGGCCACGCTGTGCCCAACTCGCGGCTGCACCAGCTGCGCCGCGCCGGGGACGTGCTGGGTTTCTATCGCACCCCCGTGAAGGACGGGACCAAGCTCGATGAACTCGCAGCCGCAGAGCTTCCCCCGAACCTGAAAATCATCTGGCAGCAGTGAGTCCCCGTGGAGCGTCCCCGTGCCTGGCTTGTGCTGCAGGGCAGCAGCAGAGCCCTCCCGCTGGGGTGAGGTCTGTGAATTTCA
>NW_008245576.1:0-1047 GCF_000691975.1 Corvus brachyrhynchos
GCTGGCCAAGGAGGGACGCAGGCTCTCTTTGCTCGGAATTACCAACGGAATGAATTCTGCTATTACAACTGTGCACAAGAAGGGGTCCCAGCCCAATGCATATAGGAGACCAGCCCAGAGGAGGAAGGTTTATGTTTACAGTACAGTTCTTTTGACCAGTGACATTAATCTTTTTGTGAGGAGCTAATTAGACACTGTTGATCACATAATGACTCTGTGCTTCTCCTGTGTAGGTGGTGAGGACAGATCCTCAGTGGGGTGTTAACTGTCTTTTGTTTTAAACAAATGTCCTATTCTTTTATTGTCCATATGGGATATTCTCAGCCAGTGAGAGCTGGTTTAGGTTGGGCCTTCAGGTCACATGTACTGTGAGGTAAAAACTCAGTCTTAGACAGAGTTTTTTGCATTAAGCAGATTGTAGAGCTGTTGGTACCTTGCCTTTCACAGGGGCTGTGACCTCTTACCCTGGCTGTGTTGTGCTGCACTCCCCCACAGCCCCTGTCTTGTCCTCCCTCCTGGCTCAGCTCTGCCTTTTTTACAGCCCAACAGCCAAAGGATGCCCCGAACATCAAGACAGGGAGACAAGGAATCTCCTCTCTGCCTGGTGCAGATTGCTGTCCTGTGTAACATTACTGAGGGTGGGAGATGGTTCCCAGTAGTCCCTGGGAGGGGCTGGCCCATCCAGACCTCCTTAAGAAAGCACCGTTTAGAAGTGCAGCAGGCTGACTTTAGCTCCTCCCTTGGGGCTGGCTGCTCTGTGGGAACAGCTGGGACTGCAAGTGCAGGAGCCCTCTGGGCAGCCCCAGCTGTTGTCCATGGCGCCCACCTGTAGAGTGGTACCTTTGCAGGTACCTGGAGTGTCACAGTTGCAGCGTGGTCAACTGCCCGCAGCCCAAAAGGAGTGTGTGCCCTGTAGCTGGCAGGAATCAAACCTGCACAGGGAAATCCCAATGGATTTCCAGTTCATTGCCTTCAACACTCGGCCACAACTACCTGCTGCAGCCCTCCCTGCTCTGAAAAACGAGGTTCACTCTCCTGTGAGAATTT
>NW_008245577.1:0-1058 GCF_000691975.1 Corvus brachyrhynchos
AAAAAAAAAAAAGCAAAACCCAAATCTGTGAGTACCTCTGATGTCACGGATGCACAATAATAGAGTTTATCTAAAAACAGACAAACTCTGTAAAAGAGATTGTGGTGTACACTTACGCCAGCAGGTGACAGCCTTGCTTTTTTTCTACCACTATTTGTCTTTACATGCTTGACCAGAAGCTCCATCCTAAGTCCAGTTCATTCCCCTGCTACTCCCAAACCCAAACTTCAGAAGAAGACACTTCTGCATGCAACCAGTTTGGCAGGGATACTAAGCTGAAGGATTCTTCAGTATGTCCATTTTCCTTTGATTTTCTAGGCATGGAGCACACACACGTCATGCTGGTTTTGGGGCACCCATCTGCCATAAACATGCTGCCAAAACTTCAACATTTCTCCTAAGTGATCTTAATTATGTTTTGCAGGCTCTGACTAATTATTTACTCATCCTCCTACGTGACAAAGAACGTTTTAAGGAATGATGCAATTGATTTGGCAACCTCTATATTTAGATATTGGCACTCTTAGAAGATTCATCATCTGGAGCTTGCAGCAGCAGGTGTCCAGAAGGAGAAAAAGATGGAGAAGAGGGTTAGGAACTGAACTGATTACTTAATACTTTGTCTTGGGTTGCTCTGGACTCTGGGAAAATCATGACCTTCCCCAGCAAGCCAAAGAGAAGTAGCCCCTTTCTGCATACATAAAATTCCCACCAGGAATAACGTGTTTCTGTCATGTAACCTTATTGGGAGGGACATGCAAATCCTGTAACAAGAAGAGGAAAAAAGATGCTTCCAGTGAGATCAAGTCACAGCAGCTCCCTTGTGTTAAGTGCACACACCACTGCATGTGAATATCATCTATTTAAATGGAGACCTCTAAGGAAAGCATGGGTTAAAGATAGAATCATGGAATGATTTAGGCTGGAAAATACCCTTAAGATCATTGAAGATACCCCTAAGTAAGTGCAGAACAAGGCACAGTAGTACTGCAAAGCTGTAGGACTTGGACATAAGGGTGCAAAGAAGATCTGGTGATGCCAAAGAGGACACTGGTGCT
>NW_008245578.1:0-1048 GCF_000691975.1 Corvus brachyrhynchos
CTGCTGCTCTTCACCAGCAGGCCACTCCAGGTAGGTCTTTGTGTTCATGATCTTCCGCAGCTTGCAGAACCTCTTGGGAATGGCTTTGCTCTGGATGGGCTCCAGGAGGATGAGAATCGCCGCGTCGTTGTTCTCATCAAAGAGGCGGAAATGCGAGAAGTCCAGCTCGTATTTGCACCACTCGCTCTGCACAAAGTGCTCGGACAGCACAAAGAGCGTTTTGCGGCTCTTCTCAATGGAGTCGATGATGTTGTCCACAATCCACTTCCCGGGCACAAAGTCCCGCTTGTGCAGGCAGAGCCGAAAGGGAGGGCAGGCCTGCTCCAGCTCCTGCACCATGGTGTTCTCCACCCAGTCGGAGTCGTTCTCGCTGTAGGAGACAAAAGCGTCGTAGCAGACGTCCTTGGGCGGGGCTCGCTTGGGCTTCCGCTTGGCTTGCAGCCATGCCCACGTCATCCGCATGTACCAGACCACGTGGTACTTGTAGCCGACGGCCACCAGCAGCAGGATGACCAGGAACACCAGGACGCAGATCAACGACACCACCAGGGACCTGTGGCACTCCATCAGGGACAGGTGCACGGCGCCAACCTGCGCCCCTCTCACTGCCAGCGGAGAGTCACACACGTACTCGTCCGGCCACCCCACCAGCACCTGGGCTATCCTGGCCTCGTGGTGGATGAAGGAGAGGAACTCACAGGAGCAGATGAAGTTGTTGTCACTGGCATCCAGCAGCTCCATTCTCTTGAAGGACTCAAACTCCTCTTTGGAGAAACTGTTCAGCTTGTTTCTTCTGACAGACAAGGCCACTAAGTTTGGAATGGGTGCGGCACCAGGCAGGGCCTTCAGCTGGTTTTTTGTGAGGTACAGCTCTTTCAGAGATGGGAGCTGCAGTCCAAACTCCTTCAGGTTGTTTGCACTAACATCCAAAACTTCCAGCGATCGAGGAATGCAGGCTGTTACTTTAGGAATTTGAGTGCTGGAGAGGTTTAAATACTTCAGGGTTTTGGGCCATTCACACACATCTGGAATCTCACCAAAATTATTT
>NW_008245579.1:0-1051 GCF_000691975.1 Corvus brachyrhynchos
TGGAACAAGATGATCTTTAAGGTCCCTTCCGACACAAACCATTCTATGAGTCTATTATTTTCTGTTCTTTATTGTTCCTTTTCCCCCACAGGAAAGCTCTCACTGGGTCAGGAGCAAATACTGAAGAGTGAGAATGCTGGCAGCTGTGATGGACAATGATGCTGTCTGTCTTCCTTATCCCAGCTGCTGTCTTCACTTCTCAAATGTTTACTCTGGGATTATGTATTTTGTAGGTAAAACAGCTGATTGTAACAATTCACCTTCACTTTTCCCATGCCCAGAAGATGCATCCTGCCTGAAAACCACCTTGTGCAAAATGCTGCACATTCACAGAACAGAAAGATGCTTTCTGCCCTGAGGAGAACTTGACACCAGAAAAGAAAGAGCAGATAGAAGAGCAGGTGTGATGGTACTCGGAAAAATCGCAACGGGACTGTCCCACTCTTGATTTTAAAAGCTCAAAGACCAGAAGCAACTCAAAAGTCCCTGCAGTTGGGGTGTATCTTGCTGTTTTGTTTTTAATCTTTTAGTTTCTAAATCAATGTAAGGATTTCCCAGTTCTTGACTTGTAATATTGAAAACTTCAGATCTGGTAGTATTGGAAGGGTTCAAATGACAGAGAAGCCACAAAGAGAGAGCCAGTGTCACTGTGAAGAGAGCTAAGAATTGCAAAAGATGTTATTTCTTCTACAAACTGCATCAACAACTTCATCAGGGAGAGAGAAACAGTTGCAAAAGCCTCCTGCCTCTCTGCAGTGGAGGGAAGACACTGGAACTTCCCATCCTTTTTGGCTTCATGATACCATGTAAAACAAGTTGTGTATTTGCACAACAGAGCAGGAGACTTTCTGTTGGGTTTCTATCAAAAGGCCCCTTCCTCTCCCTGAAAAGGAAGCAGATTTTTTTTAAAGCTGTGGAGTATGAGCTGAAAACCCTATTTCTCCTTAGAGTAATCATAGAATCATACAATGATTTGAGCTGGAAGGGTCCTTAAAGATCATCTCGTTCTAACCCCTCTGCCAGGGGTAGGGACACCTTCCACTAGACCAGG
>NW_008245580.1:0-1066 GCF_000691975.1 Corvus brachyrhynchos
ATGAAAGAAGCAACAGTTCTCTCTATTTAAATAGCTTTTGGAATAAGACTCCTAAGCATGCTCAAATAGAATAGAAAAAACATTATTATTTTCCAGAAATACTTTTATCAGAAGTAACTTTGTTCTAAATTTAAGCATGAGACAGCTATTCCACATGTATCTAGATTTCTGTGAATGAGACAGCGTATCATACAATGTACTTAGATTAAATATAAAATTATGGCTCAACTTAGATTGTCAGTATCTAAACCGCTGACATAAGAAGTTGCTAGCTCCTTTTATAAAGAGCTACTACAAGATATGTATGATATACCGAGCAGTAACCACTTCTGCAGCGTTTTACTGACTAACGAATCACTTTGAGGCCTGCATCATGTAGTTATAACATTCTAACAGAAAGATTTCAGCTACCAGTTCACATGTATAAAACACTGAACGCACTAAAAAACTCTCCAACTTACTGGTATTCTTCTTTAGGCCACTTTCAAAGACCTCAGGTGCACTGGGCCCAGAAACTGGGAAACTGAACGATGAGAGACTGCCACTTCCTTCACTGACCTACACACAGTGTTAAAGTGGGATTAGAGAGGAGCTTCACTGACCCAGCTACTAAAAGTAAAACTGTAACTTGTAAAATACACTTCAGTGTCTTTTCTGCAGCATTTTGTTTTTTCTGTGCCCAGTTAAAACTGAGTCAGAGAACTCCACATACTTTTTGGTCACACTAGACAGCTCCTTTTTGAAACATCATTAGACCAATGGAAACTGTATGTCTACAACCCCATGCAAAGCTTTGAAGTGCTTCTTCTGACGGCCCAACAGGGCCCTGGTATTTGCACCTTCTATCACCTTACAGAGAACTTCTAATGCAAGCTAGCCACAAGTACCACAGTAAGGACAGAATACAAAAGACAGATCTCAGTACATCCTCATGTGGGCTCTCAAATGTTCACCTACTGCATCAGCTACAACTAAGATGAGGCTCTCCACTCAGCCTCACCTGCACAATTTCCAGAAAGACTTTCACTATATGTTCTGGGGTGATGTTATGAAGCCACTTTATTCC
>NW_008245581.1:0-1061 GCF_000691975.1 Corvus brachyrhynchos
TTAACAATGTGACAAAATCTCCCCAGAGTGTTTATTTGGTGCCATTTTCTGTCCTCACTAATACCAGTGCAATAAGAGGATGTCAGCTCAAGTACTCCCATAGTTAGCTTTGAAGAACATATTTATGAGTTCCACATTTGTGTAATATTGACCTACAGCCCTGGGAATACATTGGTGCTCCCTGAACTAGAAGGGGCTGTGGTGCAAATGCAGGTGTGGAGCTGTGCCCCTGGCAGGGTGCAGGCGCCCACCTTACCCAGAGCAGCACTGACGGCATCTGACAGATCTGCCTTGGCCTCTCAGTGATAGCTGCCTCTGTTTGCAAGTGGTTAGGAAAAAATGTAAAGAACGTGTAAAAAGGGTTTTATCACACTTCTTCCAAGTTTTCATCATGCTTTTATCAAAGTTCAGTGTACATAGCTGGTTGAATGTTGAAATTTTGACCAGACATCTTTTGCTGCTGATCTGAGTGGGAACGGCTGCCTGGGGGCTGAGCCTTGAGCATCAGTTTTTGTCTGTTCCAGGAGCTCTGGAGGGTGCCATAGCAGTGGCTTGGTTTGTTTAAATCTGAGTAGTGAAAACCATGTAAACATATCCCATCAGGATGGCTCTTCATAAGGACAGGAATAAATCAATTAGATAAATGGATCCTATAGTTCATAGAGAGCTCCTCTCTCGTGCAGAAGAACAGAGGACTGTCCAGAACTCGTGGTGTATGTATTTAAATAATTCTTTTGCTCTTGCAAAACTGAGAAGTGCAAGTTATATACAGCAGGAGGAGAACAATGGGAGGGAGGTCTTGACTGCATATTTCAGAATAAAGTTGGAGTAGAGCAAAACCAGAAGACGTTTGCCTTTACTCACACTGTGCCCTAAAGGCCTGGCATATGGTCATAGCTTTACAAGGAAAATAATTTTTATTCTTCCATAGAAAATAAAAAAGTTTTTTGTTGTTGTGTATTTTGTCGTGTTTTGTTGTTCGTGGTTTTTTTTAAATCCACAAGTATCTTTCTGCTTGCTTTCTGTTTTATAGTGTTCAGCATCCTTTTTTTTTTTTTTTT
>NW_008245582.1:0-1050 GCF_000691975.1 Corvus brachyrhynchos
TTTTTTACATGTGAATTCCAATGTGTCCAAGACTTGCTTGTTCTGGGGAGTCCAGCAGTGGACAGAGCACTCCAGATGTGACTCACCAGGGCTGAGCAGAGAAGGACCACCTCCCCTGACCTGCTAGCAATGCTCTAACACAACCTAGCACAGCCCAGGAACCTGGGGGCCTTCTGTGCTGAAGGGTATCTTGCTGACTCATGCTTTACTCCTTGTCCACCAGCATTCCTAGGGACTTCCCTGCAGAACTCTGGTATAGATGGCTGGCCCCAGCTTGTACTGGTGCATGGGGTTATTTCTCCCCAGGGAGGAGACATCTCCATTTGATGAGCTTCACGGGTTTCCTGTTTTCCTTTTTGCTTTTTTTTGTTTCTCCAGCCTGTAAAGGTCCCTTTAAAAAGTGGGGCAACATTCTGGTGTGATCAACCACCCTTCCAATTTTTAATCATCAACAAACTTTCTGAGAGTGCTTTATTCCAGCTCTCAGAAAACTTCCCCTGTCACTATGACATTTCAAAGATGATCAATAGTGGCCTCAAAATGACATCAACCAACTCCCTCAGAACTTGGGGTGCATCCCAACAGGTTCCCATGGGCTGTAGGAAGTCCAGTTGGTTTAAAAAGCTTCTAACCTGATCCTCCTCTACCAAGGACAAGACTTCCTTTCTTTAAACTTTCACACTGATTCCAGGGGCCTGGAATTCCTGAAAGCCTTACTAGTAAAGACAGAGGTGAAGGAGGTGACCCTTTTCTGTGTCCTTTGTCACCAGGTCCCGTGAACCATTGAACAGCAAGCCAACATTTTTCCTAGTCTTTCTTTTGCAGATGAAAAACCTTCAGAAGCTTTTCTTGTTGTCCTTCATGCCCTCCCTAACCCCATTCCTGCCTGTCCAGACAGTACCTCTATACTCTTCCCAGGACACCTGTGCTTGCTTCTAAGTCTTGTATTCTTCCTTGTTCCCTCTGATTTTAGTCAGAATTTAGGTCTTTGTTCGTCCTTATAGACATTCTGCTGCCTTTGTCTGACTTCCTGCACATTGCTGTGGGTCA
>NW_008245583.1:0-1064 GCF_000691975.1 Corvus brachyrhynchos
GTCAAATATAGGCAGCTGAAAAAGAAGGACCTATATCTCTTCACTGAAGAATCATCAGTTCAGAAACACAAATGTGTTAGCTGGTCATCATGATTCCTTGATTCTAATTAAGGAGGTACAGATAAAGAATCAGATCATTGAAATGTGTTTCACATTTCACAGTTTTGTTCTGCTTTGGGCAATAGAGATGAACTGCTCCTTTTCCTCTTGCACCATACGCCCAAAGCTGTATTGCCTGGATCTTGTAGGTAGATGAGAATGTCACTTTGGGTACAGGTTAAACCCACTTTGCAATCTTTTGGGTGGCCTGCCTACAGCCACAAGTGGGTGGAGCACTCTTCATCCTCTGGTATGCAATCGGCTTAACTTGTCCAACGTAAGAAAGCACAAGAGTGGAAAAAAAGTGACATCTTCTGCTAGGATCCAGTCTACCTAAGCACAATACCTGAAGGTATTCTAATAAGTTATATGAAATTGTTTGATTTCATATAGTCATGAACTTGCATAATTGTATGAGTGTATGTTAGCCTGGAATTGAAGGAGAACCACACAAATGTGAAGATTGCATATTAGGTCTCTGCTCTGCAGTGTGGGTGTAATATGGAAAATGGGAGCATTGGCTGGTATTTGTAGAAGAAAGGGATTACATTTTTCTACTTTGTCATTTTTCCATTTTTCAGAAAGTTATAAGAAAAAGCTTCCTTTGCTTTTCCCTAGATGTGGGATGACTCAACAAAACCTGAAACTCTGCTATCTTCAGCATTGTTTAAAGCAGTGATGCAGAAGGAACATGTCAGCATGAGGAAGACAGTAGAAGTAGAACATAAACTAAGCACAAAAGGGCTGAAAACATTTTTCTCTGCCTCTTTCCAAAAGTAAGCAAGGAAGTGCTTAAAAGGTACCTGTTATGGGATGCCAGCAGGTCAAAGTAATATACCTGAAGGGGGGGTGAAAAGAAGACAGAACCAGGTTCTTTCCAGGGTTCCCAGTGACAGGATAAACTGATACACAGGAGGTTCCCTCTGAACATTAGGAAACACTTTTTTACTGTGAGGGTGACTGAG
>NW_008245584.1:0-1062 GCF_000691975.1 Corvus brachyrhynchos
AAACTCCTTTACTTAGTCTTTTTAAATCTTACACTGTGATCTACATCTGGATAATTGTGGTAATGTGATCAAAACTGTCTTTTTAGTAATTTAAGGGGTTCATTGTAAGTTTAAAATGCATGTATGTTGTGATGCTATCCCAAAAAGAGAAGTTCCCAGGTTGGGAAGAGAGAAGGGAAGCCACGTTATCATCCCCAACGTAATGTTGCAGCATTACCCCTCTTCAAGACCAAAAGCAGCAGCACTTCAGCACCTGTTTCCCATTTTTTGTATCATCACTTTTGCACTGGAAAGTAACAGTTTGTGTTGTACTAATGTGTACAGAGGAATTGAACTGGCTGTAAGTTATGGACATTTCAGGGAGGTTTGCAGCAGCCAAAACAAGCATTTCTGGAACAAGGACACTTGCGAGGCTTGAATTTTGAATTTCTGGCCATGACAGCTATAGATCCATTCCTTGGCTGCTGCACTTGTTCACAAATTGGGGTCTGGGGACAGTGGACAACACAATCTCCTTTGTTTGATTGCAGATGTTGTAAGTGTTTTTGGTATTGTTATGACTTTGTAAAAAGTGCCATATTTGAATTTGGGTCTACTCCTAGACATGTTTTGGTGGGGTTTTGTTGTGTTTTGTAAACCGTTTGGGTTCAAACACATTGGTCAAGTGTCTGTAAATGTCTCTGTAAATGTTGATGGAAATGCTTCCAGAGCAGTGGATCTGGATCATGTTCCTGTACAGAAAAACACTGTGTCAATGAAACACCCATTTATTAATCTCTGGATTGGTTGCTTTTGGGAAGGAAGATCCGTGAAAGCAAAACCTCGAGAGGCTGATCTCTCCGGGGCTCTGTGGAGGCTCTTGTCTTTGGCTGTGCGGGCTCAGACGTGTTCTTCACGTGTGTGTCCAACCCTTCCCTGTCACACAGACCCCCAATCTGGCTGAGGCCAATGCTGCGGAAGAGGACAAGATCAAAGCCATGATGATCCAGTCCTGCCCTTACTATGAGCCCCTCAAGGGTTGGTAAGATCAAATCTGCTCCTGGAAGAACATGGAAAAATCAC
>NW_008245585.1:0-1070 GCF_000691975.1 Corvus brachyrhynchos
GGGGTCGTTTTGTTTCCCCGGCAGCTGGATTTCCTTCAGCCCTTACAAATGGAGCGGTGTGATGTGAGGAGAGAGACCTGCGGTGGACTGGAGGGATAACGGGGAACTGCCAGTGTTGGAGGGAAGTCTGGTACAAGGATTGACTTCTTTCTTTCTTTCTCTCTAATGATTGCAGCAAGCGCTCACAGGACCGCCCTTTGTCATTTCCCGAGAAAACTCCAAAAGCAAAGCACTTGTTCTACTGCCAGCGTCCTCCATTATCATTGGTGAAATCCATCAGTGCAGCCCGACAGACCTTTCCTAATGCCATGGGAACGATGCCGTGAGGCCTGGTAAGACTTGGCCATAGCCATGACAGAGCCCCACAGGGTTTCGTTCACCACTCTGCATGGGCCACTGAGCAGCAGCTTCCTGAAAAGGTCTCGGAAGGACGATGGAGAGCAGCCCCCGGAGCCTGAGCCGGCAGCCACGGCCGTTCGGATCACTCTGACCCTCTTTGAGCCGGACCACAAACGTTGCCCAGAGTTCTTCTACCCAGATCTCCTCAAGAGCTGTCGAGGGAAAGTAAAAGGGGGTTCTTCAGGTGACAAGGTGAGTGTCCCTGGGGGCCTGTGGGAACCTGTGTTGTAGCTGAAGGTCTCAAAGGCTGTCTCAGCATTGCTGTTTTGAGAATTGGGTCTGTGTTTGCTGTGAGGTGCTGCAAGGTGGGAGGAGGGTGTTGAACATCCTGCAGGCAGGATAACTGACCCTCAGGCTGGGGTTCTTGTTGTCAGGCCACGCTGTGTCACTCCTTTGCTTTGGCTGGAATGTCGTGTTGGGAAGGTGTTGTGCTGGTGGCAGGTGTGGGACGTGGTGCTCGTTTAGTTTGGAATGGCTGGATCTAAAGTGAGTTTTGGTACCTGGGCAGCTGGCAGTGATAAGGAGTTGTTTTCCAAAGAGCACCAAAGGAGACATGAATGAAAACTCCTGTAGCATCTAAACTTGGAGTAAGGAGGGTTTGTCTATGAAAAGAAACATACTGGATTCTATTCCTTTTACTGTTTGCCTTCAGAACTGTTGGCAGTCAGTTG
>NW_008245586.1:0-1064 GCF_000691975.1 Corvus brachyrhynchos
CTGCAACTGCAACTGCTGCTGCAACTGCTGCTGCAACTGCTGCACTGTTGCCCAGAGTGAGCACTGAAGAGCCCAGTGGGGCTTTGGAACCTCACAGCAAATGGGGCTCTTTGACCTCATAAAAAGTGGAGTCTGTGACCTCACATCATCACTGGGCCCTGGCCCTCTGCCAGTGCTCCCCAACATACTCCTGTTACCTGTGAATTCTTGGACCTTCCCCCTGTTGAATTTCCTCACTCTGCACAGGCCTGGAAGGAGCATGATAGAGAAGGGTGGATGTATTTTGGGAGGCAGCACTGTGAATAGGAATGCAGAGGCACTCTGGTCGTGCTCCCCAGAAATCCCTTTCAAAAGCCCTGTACGAAGGCTGCATAAGAAAAGCCAAGTGCACGTGCCTTTCTTTGGTACTATTTCTGTCTTGACAGCATTCTGGCAAGAAACCTGCTTTTTCCAGTAGTTTTGCTACAGTTTCATGACCTTTGAAGACAACACTTCTTCCCTCCTCTACTATCTCTCTAGCATGGCTTCTCCCAAATGAGCCTGGTTTATTCCCCGTCCACTTCCAACCCCGATTAAAGCTCTCTCAAGAAGCTCCACTAACTCCTGAGCAAAGGTCCTTTTCCCCTTTGAGGCAGGCGTAGTCCATGTGCCACCACCAGGCCTGGTGTCCTGTAGAGCGACCCACGGTCAAACCCCCCCAGTTCTGCTGGGAACACCGGCCTCGGAGCCAAGGTATTCATTCACCTGTAGGATTTTCCTGTGTCTGCCCCGGTGGTTCACTGCAAGGGGCAGAAGAAAATACTCCGTGTGCCCCGGATCCCTCCAGCAGTCCTCCAGAGGCCCTGAGCTCCCTCTTGCTTGTCCTCAGACACCACGAGGTACTGCCATGGGACACACACAAAGGCGTAGGTTCCCACAGCTAGGAGTTAACACGGGCGGCTCTTCAGCTGAGCAGCTCTTCTGGGAAGGAAATATTCATGACTTATGCGTGCACGGCCCCCAAGGCTCAGAATCTCTTGGAAGGCCTTACAGAACATCTTTGGTAATAATTGCCCAGGAAGCAC
>NW_008245587.1:0-1071 GCF_000691975.1 Corvus brachyrhynchos
GGGTAGCCTGACCTTGGGGAATTTCCTATCAAATCCGGAGGTGCCAAATCCAGGAAGGCAAAGAAGGGAAGGTTCAGCTCCTCATTCCCTCAGCACCAAAGGGAAACTTCCGCTCTCGAGGTGTCCAAGTCCACGCAGGGCTTTGTTCCTGCAAACCTGAACAGCTCCTCCTGTGCCGCATTCATTAATTGCCTTAATTAACTGCATTAATTCATTGCGTTAATTACATCCTCATCGATAAAATCAGCTGCAGTGGAAGTGGCCGTGGAAAAACAAGGATTGTGCCTCGGTTTGGATTTTGGGAATGTCTGGGCTCAGCTGCTCTCTGTTCACTCACTCTGCAAAGCCTGAGTTTAATTAATCCCGGCTTTATTAGAAGCCGCTCCTGGTGTCCCGGTGCGCTTTGCCACGGGCACAGTTGGGGGATTGGCTGCCAAAAAAGGGGTGGCTTCAAAAATGAAGTGATTGCTGTTGATCCCTTCCGATCCCTGTTCCCACTTTATGGAAGCACAAACAAGGATTTTGGGCTGATCCGACGGTCCCGACACAGCCCGAATTCTCCGACTGCTGTTAATTCCCATCTATGGAGCAAAGCCACCCCCGCTGCTACGGGAAACTCCTCCTGTTTATTCCTTTGTCCAGAATTCCTTGTGTGGGCTCCTTCCCCCCCAAGTCACGGTTCTGCTAAGGGCCCCTTTTTTTTTAATAATTTATTAGATATTTTTAGACATCATTTAAAATTTATTAATGGTTTTTATTAATTTATTTTTATTTATTATTTATTAATTTGTTTTTATATAATTTGAATAAATATTTCTGTATTTATTTTTTCTTAATTCTTTTCTATGTTAATTCTTTTCTATAATTATCTTCTATATTAATTCTTTTCTATATTCATTCTTTTCTATACTAATTCTTTTCTATGTTGATTATTTTCCATATTAATTTTTTCAATATTAATTATTTTCATTATTAATTATTTTCCATATTAATTTTCCATATAATTTTTAAAAAATATTAATTCTTTTCAATATTAATTCTTTTTAATATTAATTCTTTTCCATATTAATT
>NW_008245588.1:0-1072 GCF_000691975.1 Corvus brachyrhynchos
GGGCCGGCCACGTTCCCTCCTGTCCCGCTGGGGTGACATTCCCGTCACATGGAGCACAGGAAGGGAAATCCTGGGAGAGCTCAGCCCAGGGAATAGGTGAGGGATGAGGTAGGATTTATCCCGGGGGTGTTTCTTTCGGCACAACAGTCACCAGAACCCGGAGACTCGGCCGGGATAGGGACAAACGTGGGTGACACCAGAGGGATGTGGCAGAGAGACACGTGCGCTTCACCAAGCTCCGGGATGGTTTCCATCCCAAAAGCTCGGTGTTCCCACGGGGCTGGAGACCTGAGCAAGGCAGGAATTGGGATTTTGTCCTTACCCACGGTGGCAGTCTGGAAGTGGGCGGAGAGGAAGAGGGCGGTGAAGCAGACAAAGGCCCTCATGCAGGTGGCCTCCTTCCCGTTGCGCTTGCAGTCCTTGGTGAAGATGTTGATCTTGGAGGGCTCGAAGCGGAGGCTGGCGTTGATCTGCACCACACTGCGGGACCTGCGGGGTGGGGAGAGGGCATGGGATGGGATCCAGCATGGGATGGGACATCCTGGAGTCTCCCACAGCTCCAGGTTTGCCCTTTTCCCTCCTTTTCCCTCCTTTTCCCAGGAGGCTGAGGAAGACCAAAGGCCCTCTCCAAGCAGAGCCCAGGGTGACCCATCTCAGCTGGGCACAGCCACCCTCCGTCCCAACAGCTTCAAGGGACTCTCCAAACGTTAATTAATATTGGAAAATATTGCTCTAATTAAATCAGACCAGAGGGATCCCGGGCAAATCCCCACAAATCAGTTTGGAACTTCTGGAGAACTATGGATGAAACTCAATGGAAAACCAGCTCTGGCATCTTTTTAGGGCCCAAGGGCATTGAGATCCCACAGCCCCGCTGGACAAGGGGTGGTTATTCAGGAAAGATTGTTGGGAGATCAGTATTTCTGGAAAGACGGATTGGACTGCTGGGAGACCAGTTTTCCCTGGAAAAACGTCGGCATGATTTGGGCAGAGGAAATCAGGAGAGGGCACAAAGGATCCCTGGCTCACCACAGCACCACGGCGTTCCCCAGGGAGCCCACAGCCAAGTCCA
>NW_008245589.1:0-1069 GCF_000691975.1 Corvus brachyrhynchos
TTTGGAGTACAGATATAAACATACTTTCAAACAAATCTATTGGTGATAGAGCAAAAATCTATTTTGACCTCCGCCGGGCTGGGGAATCAAGAACACTGTCTTGTAAATCTTTGCTGTTTTGAAGGATATGGTTCAAACAGCCACTGCACATTGCTAAATGGTTTTCAGCAGTTTCTTGTTGATTTTCTAGCATTTGAACAGACTGTTTAACATAACACAGGGAGGACTCAAGAGAGGCTAATATTAAGAAAAAATAAACTTTTTTTAATCTAAGTATAGTATGTGGTGAGTAAAGTGCTATACTTATAAAGGTTTACACCCTAGACCTTGTAAAAGTACATTCTCATGTTCAGTTAATTTCTTAAGTCTAAGCATACTAAATTCACAGGACTGCCTAATCTATTCCCTTAATTAAATGATTTTGGGTTTGTTGTTTTTTGGGAGTTTTTTTGCTTATTATGAACCTGTTTGCCATTGTCCCAAACCTAAGACTCCTAAAAGTGTTGATCAGAAATAGCATAAGATTTTGCAAAAATTGCACACAAGATGGCTATAAAAGCTATCTATTTAATGCTGCCACCGTACCAACACATTGTAAAAGTTCAGACATTTCAGTGAGTGGTTTCTCTCTCTCAAGGGAGTCAGTACTTGACATACCAAATAAACCATCTCTGTTCCCCACAAATGCTAAATAATTGCATCTCAATTCTTGTGTCGCTCTACATTTATGCAAAAATTATTGTGGATGTTTATTTAGGTATGTTACACCTGCACCAGTGTTATAGGCTGAGACTTGAGGAAAATGAGCTTCCTGACCCTTCAAGTGCATGGCAGCACTCTAACAGAAAATGGTTTTGGCTTGTATTAAAGCTGTTTTAGAGAAGATAATTTCTGTTCTTTTACAGAGACATCTAACAACATCGTTTTGCATCTAGTTGTGCAATTTTGACACATGATATTTATTTAAGGAATAGATTCCACCATACACTCAGGGAGTTTGGGGGTTTTTTTCCTAAGGGGCTAGAAGATTAGCATTGGTTAGCATCTTTGATTAGAGAAAAAACATGAG
>NW_008245590.1:0-1071 GCF_000691975.1 Corvus brachyrhynchos
AAACAGCACTGAAAGTGAGGACATGAGCAACACTGCTGCTATTTTCCAGACCCTTTCAGAACAGTAATACCTGGGAGATGCAGGAAATTATTTTTCACATCACATTCACATAAGGGACAAAGTGAATAGAGTTACACGGTGTATGAGCACTCCAGCCTTCTCTATTTGCCAGAATATATAAGGTTTCCTTGGATA
This sequence comes from Corvus brachyrhynchos, assembly GCF_000691975.1. NCBI lineage: Eukaryota > Metazoa > Chordata > Aves > Passeriformes > Corvidae > Corvus > Corvus brachyrhynchos. The sequence continues at coordinate 196 of NW_008245590.1, forward strand.
TCACAGCTCTGTCTCCAGGGTGTGCAGCCACATCCTGGTTTTCACAGACTCACAGAAACTTTTGAAGGCTTTCATTATTAATCAGGAATGTAAATACGAAGCTTTATTGCTCAATCTTTTAAAAAATATCTTAGAAATTATAAATAGCATAATTATTTTGCTCACAAAGTCCTCAAAATAAAATAATTTTTTTTGAAAAGTTAAATAAGGCTCTTTTTCCTAGGTGGAAGAAAAGAAAGAGGACCCATTCATTAGAAATAATCCACCTGAAACAAAACACCTTACACTAATCCCCTAAAAACCTTATCTACTCCTTGACACTGTTGTAACAAACACTTCCAGAGTACTGTGCCAACATTGCTCATGTGTTCAGTGGATTTTAATTAGAGCTCTGAAAGCTTGGGAAAACTGTCCGAGCGAGCAAGCTGCTCTTTTCAAACGGCAGCACAACTGTCCTTTTACCCATGCCCCAATCAGAGCATATGTTTAATTAAAACCAGTGCAAATAATGGAGACAGAAGAGAAAAATCTCCTTCCCACAAATTAGTGAGGAGAATATCATTAAGAAGGTGCACAGCAAGCTGAAGAAAGCAACCCATGTTGTTCTTTAGTTGTACTCTGACCTGGATGTCTATGGATACGTCTTGGGGAAGCATTGTTTGTGAATGGTATGAATGGCTTCATATACAAGATTCTTTAAATGCTTTAGAGAGAGCAGAGGTATTTAAGGATGAATAGCAAAAGGAAAACTAGAGCAAATAAGGGCACAGAGAGAGGTAGAGAGAGAGTTCTGACTTGTTCTGCTGTTGCAGTAGTAATCACCTCAAATATTTGTCAGATAATATTTATTTTTCTAATTCACCTTGAGAGAATGCC
>NW_008245591.1:0-1075 GCF_000691975.1 Corvus brachyrhynchos
GAGAATAAAGTAATGCCTTGACTCTCTAACATTTAAAATGTTGTTGGAGGGTTTTTGTTTTTCCCGCAGTTTCGGTGACATAAAAGTAGCTGAAATTTTCTCAGGCTTTCCTTAAAACCAGGAGCAGGCAGCATTCTGGGGAGAGGCACCACAGACTGGTGCTCATTGCCAGCACTCATCTCCCCTTTAAGGAGAAATCTGTGCTGAGGGAGCTCGGGGAGCTCAGACAGCACCGCGAGCTTCAGTTCAGACACACGCCGGGATCTCCTCTGTGGGAAGATGGTTCCTCTTCCTTTCCAGCCTTCCAGCCTGGTCCGAATCTTTATCAGCTCAGCTTTTTTCAGGTAAATCAGCTGAAAAGTCCCGGAGCTGCTGAAAGCATCAGGCGCTCCCTGCTCGTGTTGCACTGCGGTGAGGCGGCTGCCCGGCAGAGCAGCTGCAGTTTGCAGCTTCATTTGGGAATGAAGGCGCCTTAGGACGGGGCGGGGATGGCACAATTCTGCATTAGATCAGGAATTAATGGCACTGGCAGCAAAGCCGCCTTCAATCCAGGCACTACTGTGCACTTCCAGCCTCTCCAGGCACAAGGCTTTCCCAAGACCCCGGACAACACACGCTCCGTTCCCGTCCGCTGCTGGAACAGCAAGAAATGTTTGTGGAGAACTTCTCCTCTTGGACAATGCCCAAATATTTCCCACTTCCTCTGCCCACTGGGACACAGTTGCCAGACGGAGCTCCTAAAGTGGTAACTGGCAGTGGGTAGCAGTGACTCAGATTTTCGGGAATTAAAAACTCAGTTTCCCCCTTCTGCAAATCATTCCCTGAGACTCCATTTTTAAACAAGCGAGCACAGGCTTAGAGGGGCTCTCAATTCCACAAAAAGTGCTTCCTAAGGGAAGGAAACACTGCAGCATCTCCTGCAGCGGGTGCAAGGTGGGGAATGTGTTGTTTGGACAGGGAGGTGTCTCCAGCCCGAGCAGAGATCCATGTTTGCAGAACAGTTGGAGCTAAGGCTTCTGGAAGGAATCCATGAGAACTGCAGAGAAGCTGAAATTTAAGGTTGAACTCGATGATC
>NW_008245592.1:0-1085 GCF_000691975.1 Corvus brachyrhynchos
GGTGCACTTCTGTCTTTAGTAAACTGACAGGCCTTGTGTGGCCTGGTTCCCTGAGTCAGTACCCCCAGTGTGGGAACAGTCAAATTTCAGTCCTGGACACTAAAAGTGTAAGGGACCATCTGTATCAGGTGAATAGTCACAAGTCCATGGAGTTTCCATGGGATTCATCACAGAGTACTGATGGAACTGCTGGTGGGTGTTATGGCATGACTCCTCTTGACCATCTAAAAGGTCTCGGGAGACCAGGGAGATCCCCACTGACTGGAAGTTGGCTGTGTTTTTCCAATTTACCCAAAAGGGTGTGAGGAAGGACCCAGGGAATGACAGACCTTTGAGTCTAACCTCACTACCTGGGAAAATTATGGAGAAGATCATGCTGGGTACCACTGCAAGACATTCAAAGAAAAATGCAATCTTCAGGCACAGTCAACATGGATTCAAAAAAGGAAAGTCTTGTTTAACTAATTTTTATCCTTCTATGATAAGATCATCTGCCCAGAGGATGAAGAGAAGGCTTAATCCAAAGTGCATGTTAGTTTTTGGGGATTTTAATAAGGCTTTTTACACTGTCCCTCACAACATCCTTCTGGAAAAGTTGTCCCACTGTGCAATGAGCAGGTACAAGCTGTACTGGATGAAGGACAGGGATGAAAGGGTTGTTCTGAATATGGCTGGCTGGCTGCTGATGCTGTTCCTCAGGGCTCAGTTCTAGAACCAGTTCTGTTCCATATATTTCTCAATTATCTGGATGCAGGAATTGACAGATTTGGTGATGATACTAAACTAAGACCATGGGGCTGAGCAACACCAGGCACAAACCTGAACTGGGAGAGGATTGGCTGGAGAGCAGCTCTGCAGAAAGGGATCTGGGGGTGCTGGTGGACAGCAGGCTCCCCCTCAGTCAGCAGGAGGGGAAACCCCATCCTGGGGTGCATCAGACACAGCACAGACAGCCAACAGAGGGGATTGCACAGTGTGCAGTTCTGGCCCCAAAATTTAGGAAGGATGTGAAGGCTCTTGGATGCACCCAGAGAGGGGAAACAGAACTGGTGGAAGGGCTGGAAGGTCTGTCCTGTGAGGAGCTG
>NW_008245593.1:0-1075 GCF_000691975.1 Corvus brachyrhynchos
AAAAAAAAAAAACCAAACAAACCCTTGCTGTTCTTTGATCTAAACAGTTAAGTATGTTACATATACAGAAAAGCAAACAACCAGCAGCCCTTACTGCAATATACAACTTTTTGTTACAGAAGCCTTTCAAAGATCCTTAAAAATAGTAATAACTACTTCATTAAGTTTATAGCATACAGGTTGAAAGGGTTATCTTTTATTCATTCTATGAAAGCTGCTACTTTTGTGTCCTGGGGCAGTAATTAAGAATGGACTTTTATAAAATAAAGCATTACTTACAGGGTTGTACTGAAGGGCAGACACATATGCCTGTACTGCTCCTTCCATATCACCTGCAGCTACGAGTGCAGCAGCCAAATTTATATATCCATCAATGAAATCTGGTTTGAGGCGCAGTGCATGTCTGTAATGTTCAATTGCTTCCTGCAGCTGTCCACGCTCCTTGTACACATTGCCTAGATTGGAATAGGCTTCGGCCAACAGTGGATTCTGTTTGATTGCCAAAGTGCTGAAGTGAGCAGACCTGGAGAGAACAGACAAGTTAGCAAATAAAAAAACACAGCCCAAAAACAACCAAACAAAAAAAAAAAACCTCACCCTCAACACCCAGTGTTTGCCTGTTTATCTAGTTACTCTAATGAACATTCATGCTTAAGTGAACCAGACATACAGCCAATAAATCTGGACTTACAGAGCTGTCTTTTATGTTTATGCTCCCACCTTAAACTCTGATCTCCCTCGTTCCCATTTTAGGTTGTACTGAAGAAAGACAGGTCTCATTTACAGTCAGAAGGGTTCAAGTTGCCTCACCAAACCTGAGCGCAACACACTTGGAAAAAACACTACAGGAATCCCTCTTCCAACATCTGTACACTTTACGCAATGTTCCACTTGATATTCTTTTCAAGAAGCACGACATGGCTTACATGTAAAATTCTGTTGTATCCTCACCCATTTTATTTTCCCCTAGCTGAACTACTACAACTTCAATCAGAAGACTATATAAAACAGATCTCAGTCAAATGCTCTTACTTCCTTCACCAGCAAACATGAATTTACAGCTAGAAAAAGTGAC
>NW_008245594.1:0-1080 GCF_000691975.1 Corvus brachyrhynchos
AAAAAAAATCAAACCTGGCAGAGCTCACTGTGAGGAAAAAATAAATATTGATGAGACAAAACATTTTAGCTGCAGTGGCCAGAATTCTCTTGAATTAAAGACCACTTCTTGAAATAAAACCACTTCCTGACATTAACTGAAGGCTAATGTGGCAGGAGGATGAGCTGGAAGCCTGTTCAGCAGCTGGTGTTCATGCAGGGCTGGGCACTGACATCTCTTCAAACCTTCCACTGCACAGAGGTGCACCTGAACGAGGGGACTCACCTCTGCTGAAGAAAATCCTTTTAATTTCCTCTATGGCAATTTATCTGAATTTTCTTTTTAATTGTTTTGGAAATGCTCTGTCCCTATGAGAGGAGTACCTGTGAAAAGGAAATAGTTATTAGGGCATATATAGTTAAATATCTATGCATGTATGTGTTTTATACTGAAATAACAGGGGGAGATAACAGACCCATGAGAGGTCAGAGTCCCACTATATAGATTGAGTAGGAAGTAGTCATTGTCCCACAGGGTTGGCAACTCTGTGAAGACAGAAAAAAGAATAATTTCTGTCCCTATTTTTAGGGAAATTGATGAAGAGAAAACACAAGGATTCTGATTTCTTTATTACACAGTTCTGTATAGGCCTTGAAAAGGGATCCAAATTTCAAATTAATTCTTTCCTTTTAAAAATCTGTGCATAGGTATTGCTCTGCAGGTATTAGATTGAAAGGTTTTCTTTAAATCCAGGTCCAAGTCTAATGTCAGCCAGCTCTCTGTAGGGCAGCAAACTCCTATCCCAGAGCTTACACCTCTCAGGTCTGTCCAGTGGTGCTGCACCCAGAAATGGGCATCTACAGAGCACCTTCTGGGTCATTGTGTCCAGCCCTCTCCTACTGCCATCATCCCCTCCAACCCCATCCAGAAACTTACCTGGCCTCATCTTAGAACTGAATAGATCCCTAGTGGCAAAGCTGTCACCACATTCTCTTCCCTCTGTGATGTCAGAGGAGGTGGTTCAAAGACAAATCCGTGGTTTATTCACACTTATTTGTTCTGTCAGTGTTGTCGTGCAGCACAGATTCTTCTCCTTCCTTT
>NW_008245595.1:0-1080 GCF_000691975.1 Corvus brachyrhynchos
AGCATCAGAGGACCACTGGTTTTACAAAAGCGTGGGGCAGATGCAGTGGTGCGAGTAGAAGACTTCTCCCTCCCGCTTCGAGGCTTCCCTGGGGCTGAAGTTGGGAATGGTTTCCCATGGACCCCATGAACACAGTTCAGTTCTCCCACCTGGACAGTAAGGCAGGGAGGCCGTGGCAGTGCTTGTGTTGGAATGTGTTTGGGTGAAGCACTGGGACTGCTTAGACTGTCTGACAACTGCTTATGGTTCTGATTCCAAGGAATTTAACAACTGGTTGTAAGGTCACTTTCACCTCACTAACGTTGTTAGCATGGAAATGGTGTAAATAAATGACTCTCTATCCAGTGGGAAAGGATACTCTAAAGGTGTCACAGGATATTTGACCCTCCCTGTCTTTAACTGAGTCAGTTCACTAAACAAGATGGCCTGAGTCACGAAAGAGCCTGCTTTGAGCCCATCTTTTCCTCTCAAAGCCAGGAAAAATGTTTATGGAGACCATAACCAACTGCTAGCTGAATTTTGCTTTGCTTGAGTAGTCCTCTGATTCTAATCATAAAACACTAACTTTGTCTCTTGCTTGCTACTGAATCCAGCCTGTACCTTTCTGAAATGCTTCTCATGGGCATGGCAGCATTGAACCTGGCAAAACTAACACGTGTTCTTTGAGTTACACCTTGTCTGAAACTACTCTGAGGGTCAACCAGACAGAACTGGTCAACACCACGGACAGTAATCCTACCCTGAGTGGGGGGTGGCATTCAAGCCTGTCAGCCAGAAGCATTTTCCTTCCCTGACTCCTCTCACACTGGCTGCACAGCTTCTGCAGCCACACACAGTGTCTCTTAGCATGCAGGTGAAATGAGGAAATAATCTTTTTTGCCAGAAAGACATACAAAAATACTCTGAATATATTCAATTTTAATTACCGCAAGACAGGAATGCTTCCCATCAAAACTGCCAGAGCTGTATGTATCTTTCCTTCATTCCATTAATTATTTACCTTCAGTTTTAATAATACAGTTAAGGGCACTATATATAGCTTATGCTCTATCAATAAATCATGCTTGTGTGTCTTCATAT
>NW_008245596.1:0-1085 GCF_000691975.1 Corvus brachyrhynchos
GGCCTCACTTCAGTGAACCCTCATCTGTATTTTAGTTTTGGCGCTTGCTTTGTGTGGGATTGCTCTTATTGTGAGCACAAATTTACTTTCAGACAATTCCTTTTGTTGGCAGTTATCTACAAATAACACAGAAACCATGTCAAACTCATTTCACTGAATGAAGAAAAAGCAATTGTTGTAGTTTGTCTTTTCTTGTTTGTTAGTTAATTCACAGAATGTATTGAGAGAAACTACTTTTGGCTTGGTTTGGGGTATTTTTTTTGAATCAGAAATAAATAACACCAAACACCTTATATATGGAACATTTTCCTAGCATCTGGGAAGTGTCTTCACTATCACTATAAACAGTTTCATATATTTCTGTTTCACTAGACCACACAAAGGTTGATTGTAACTATTTTCAGCTATTGATGATTGAAAAAAAGAGCTGTGAGAATTATAGCCAGTCAAGATGCTTCATGTGCAATGCTCATGCAAATCAGAGTGGGATTTTAAAAGAGCTCAGAGGTCGCTTACCTACTTTCTTCTTCAATTCCTTTTCTCATCAGAAGAAACTGATTTCTAGTATCTGAAAGAATATCGACGAGATCCTACTAATACAGGAATCATAAATTATCTTCTTGGGAGTAAAGTGAGAAAAATGATGGGCAAGCAATTGCAAGACATTTTTGAACACCTTCAGCTCTTTTCACTGCTTATGAAACTGAATTCTTCCCAGTGATGTGATGGTGGTACAAAACGTTAGGAAGCTGACATTATGGAGTCCCTGAGGAGGAAGAGGACAGAGTCACTCCAGAAACCAGAGAAGACTGAAGAAATAATACTGGATGAACGATCATTGATCTATAAGATCTGCTAAGATCATAAGGCAGCTTGAGGCACCATGTTAGCACAGGTCAATGTGCTGTGTGTGTGTACTGGATGACTTAACGGGGGACTCACTCTGGAATGGGGTCCATAGTTTTTCTCTAGTTTCCCTATACTGGTGTACATACATTTGTTGATATGAATTGTGCAGTTTTCAGATTTTACTTTAGGAATTTTGTCAGTCTCTGTAGATGCTAAAAAAGCTGGCAGAGAAATTT
>NW_008245597.1:0-1090 GCF_000691975.1 Corvus brachyrhynchos
TGGTTTTACCCACAGTAGAACCATAAATAAAGGAGACAAGAAGTTTATATGCAGCAATGTTCTGGAAGAGGAAAAAAAAGGAAGTGAGTTATTAAATACAGTTACCGTACTGTTGAAATTGGTGGTACAGAAGAGTAATACAAGTTTTACAATAGGGGAGAAAAGGTAAATAAGAGGATTACTTCCCTTTTTTAAAGTATGGCTTAAGTCTCAACAAAACAGTAATATTACATACTGTGAAATCACACTGGTTGTGGTTTAAAAAAAAGCAAGTTTTTTAGATATTCAAACAAACTAACCAAAGGAACTACATGCATTTTACCACACTATAGTAAAACATAGTTGTTGAAAATTTCCATACAATGGCATAATACCAAACTGCAGTAGCCACTACTGTTTTAGTCTAGAGAGTGAGTATCTTAGATGGATATTTATGGAAAATATGTTGCTATACTAGTGATTTTTTTCTTTATTAAAAATGTACTCAGATTATTTTCAATTATCTAAACAGATTAGAAGAAACACTTTTCACAGGTCAGATCATCCAGTTTAATGAAGATTTTTACTTAGGAAGCTTAAGGAGCAGTCCAAAGCATTTCAGTAACTTGTGAAATAAGCTTCTACTTATTTAAGACAGACATGACATTTAAGACCCATGACAGACAGCCTATTGCCTTAGTGGACTGGAATGTGCCAAAGAGTGGCAAGAACCACTTTATGTTTATTTGAGTAAAGGTAGAAAGGCTGAAAGACTCTTGAAGCAGGCTCTGGAAATGGAGTGAATGTGTAGGAAAACTGTATTAATTGATTAAGAGGATTCCAAAATATATATGGAAAAGGATTCTGCTAAAGGAAAACCAAACAGGCAGTCAAAATTAAAATTGACACCAGAATATCTCAATTCTATTTTACCCAAAATTTTATTCCCTATTTATATATGCAAGATTCATGTTAGTAATTTTGACCATGTTACTGAGGTGGCAATTCATCATTTGCCTAATCTAAAATTATTTTTTTTAAGTCACTGGTCCCTATAAGTCTCCCATTAGGTAATTATAGAATCATAGAATATGCAGAGTTGGAAGGGACC
>NW_008245598.1:0-1080 GCF_000691975.1 Corvus brachyrhynchos
AAAGAAGCCTGGCCACTGAGTCACAAGGTGCCGAGAAGACCCCCTTGCTCTCTAAACCCCTTCTCAGAGAGAGGAGTCCAGGGGTGCCTGGATCTTATCTTAAAAAAAGATATTATGCTGTAAGATTTGGAAAGAAATGCTCCAAAAAATACAACCATCTAAAGTCCTTGGTAGATCTACTTTGTATCTTTGGCAAGTTGAACAGATGGAGCTAGTTATGGTCATTTCCATAATGTTATTACCTGGAGATCTTAACTGCAGTATTTCACATTCTCCCTGGACCTCTTTGAATCCCCCAGGGCACTTTCCCAAAGGATTCTTCCTAGCAGGTCCCTGAGGCAACAAAAGTCTGCATTTATGGAGTTCAGGGTTGCAATTTTGCCCTCTGTTCTGCACAGCCACTGCACACCACAGACAGGAGAGCTACCCCAGCTTTCTCCAAAATCCCAGTAAGGTCTCAGGTCTGCAGGTGTGCACAAACTTTATGATGTCCTGCTCATGTTTTGCCTCAGGCTTCTGTCTTACACGTGTCTGGAGTCAAGTGGGCAAGACAAGTCAGTGAGTCAGAGAGTCAAGGTCAGGATGAGGCCTCATGACAGTATTCAAGCTCCAACAACATCCAGCAGTCGCCAGGAGTGTTCGTAGAGGAAAGGAAGGTCCCAAGTCAAGCTGGGAAGTCACACATATGTCAGAGTCCAAATTGAGATTGGTGAGCTCCATGGCCAGATACAGGCACAGATGTTCGGAGCCAAGTATTAGAATTTTCGCTTGAGAGCTCCTCCTGTGCAAACAGAAGTTGGACCTGGCTGAAGCCTCCTGGCAGCACCATCTGCCAAAGTTCCCAGCAAGGCCTCTAAAGGGAAGGGAGCAGCACTCAGCTATGCCATGTGGGTTGATCCAACTGTCCTACATCTCACAGCAGAGCAACACCTGAACATGAGCTCCTTCAGTCTAAGACCCGTTTGCTGGGAGGTCTCAGCCCTGCTCAGTCGGTCAGTACCGGTGAGCTGTAGAAGTGCATCTGGCATTGGCCCGGACAGGAGGAGCCTGTGTCCCATCCCAGTCACCAGCAACATTACA
>NW_008245599.1:0-1086 GCF_000691975.1 Corvus brachyrhynchos
ATAAATGGTTAACTCTGGCAAGTGTACACAAATTTGGGGAAGGTAAAAAAAGGAAGATAACAATATCTTATCATGATTATAAATTTAAGCTAGTAAACACCAAAGCCTGAAGAAAATGACTAAGAAAGGACATGCTGGAGGTAAGCCATTGAACAATGTACTAGGAAGTAAATTACTGATAAAGGTAAGGTAATGCACGTAGGAAAACTAACACTGACTAGATGCATACACACTGATGCATTCTGAACTAGCTGACATTCCTCATAATATGTTAAACAGGATACTTTCAGAAAAGCAACTATGATGTTAATATTTTTCAGGAAAGGAATATTGACTATAGCACAAAATATCCCTACACTATGGAATAAATCCACAATACATTTTAAATGGGTGTTCCAATTCTGTCACTAAGACACCTAAGTAGAACTAGAATAGCTGCAAAGAAAGACAAAAAAGTATAAAATAGTGCACACTGAAAATGTAACTCGATAGATTTAGACTCTGAAGTCTGGAAAACAATTGTCTGCAAGGAAATGTAATGAAACTTTTTAAAAACATGAGTAAAGGGAAATAAGGAACAGATGCAAAAATCAGAAGATATCAAATGCAAGTGGCAAATAAAAAAAATAGAATGCTTCTTCCACAGAAATCAGAGGTAAACTGTGCAATTCATTGTCCCAAGATGCTGAGAATGCTAGTTTACTTGGTTTCAGAAGTAACCAGACACCTTAATTGAGCAGAAATACATTAAGGAGTACTAAACACAAAGTAATGACATCTAATCTCTGAGCCATAGGTTGCTGGAAGCTGGGACACTGCATTTGGGAGCTACTTCCTCAACCTTGCTTTGTTCCTAACCATGTTCTTATACTGCTTCTTGGCTGTGTGCTTTGAGCCATTGTGCTTCAGTGAAAAAAGTCATTTGATGAAAGAGATCACACCTGAAAAGCATGGAATGGAAAATCATGGTTATAAATGAAGAAAAATCTCAAATTCATCTGATCTGGGAATTAAAGGGAATTAAATATGCATTAACAATATCTAAAGATGAAAGCAAAAAGAATTTCTAGACCTACTTTTTTTTTT
>NW_008245600.1:0-1084 GCF_000691975.1 Corvus brachyrhynchos
GACACTAGGAGGGTTTCAGAGATGTGCTTAGAGGATCTAGGATGCTGGTGTTGTTTAGGTCACACAGGCATGTCTTTTCTCCTTCATGGACACTTCTAAGTGTCTAGGAAACCAAGTCCTTCTTACCAGGACTGTCCTTAAGCTTTACTACAGCATAAATGATATGAAAGTCTCATGTAAAATTCCACCACCTTGTTCCATTACAGGGTATAATGTGACCTAACGGGTATGACTAGCAGCAAAGAGGGTTTTTAAAAATCTAGTTTCTTTTGACTACTAATGAAATGTTTGCCATTTTATTTCAGATGAGTGAGAATAATCATTGAATGAATACTGCCCATGAGCAGTAAACACAAAGTTCTGTTGTATTTCTTGCATGGCAGACACTCTTCTCAACAGTAATAACCACACAACAGGCTACAAGGCAAAATTATTTAATAATCTCTGTAGTTATCAAAATAGTTTTCTATAGCAGTAGTATTGGCTCGTGTATTAAAAATCGACTGATCCTCTCTTGAACACATTAAAAATTAGGGCCACCACTACATCCCTGAGTATGCTTCACAATGTAAAAATTATTTCCTTAAAACAAAATACAATAAAGAAGAAGAATGGGCAGAGGAAGTGAGGATAAAGAATTTGTTGTCTGCCAGTGTTCTCAGCAGCTCACTCATTTTTCTGTAGAGCTCACTTTTTTTTAGTTTATCTGCCTTAGCCTATCTCTGCAACTTTGGTCATCTGAAGTTTGTAGTTTCCTACATTACTAGGTAAATGTATAAACTTGATTTCACAGAACTTTGTTGTCTTTAAATAGTCTTTAAATTCTAGAACTAATTAAAATACTGTAACAAATATACTAATTTTTGTGTCTGACCATGGAAATACTATTTATCAGATATTTGCCACTTTTAAAATAAAACTTATAATTATTGTTTAATAAAAAATATATGAAAGTCACACCACACAGTAGACTTCTAAAACCTCTCCCTCTGATTCTCTTCCAAACTTCCCACATCAGTCAAATAGAGCTGTCTTTCACTCCATCTGGTTTGCCAAGCTGTGGCAAGCTATGTGCATGATAATT
>NW_008245601.1:0-1078 GCF_000691975.1 Corvus brachyrhynchos
TGCTACTCCTGTCAAGTCTTCTGTGTCACGTTTTCTCTATAGCTGCAAGTGCTAAAAACACACCAGCATAAACTCATCTAACTACGTGACTTCACAACCATTGCAATAAAATCATGAGCACTGACCACAGTGCTTCATTTCCTGACTTCTGCAGGCACTTCAAGCAATTAATCAAGCAACATTCTCAAATCCATCAAGTCATCAGGTTTGAATATACTGGGCAAGGAACAGCATCCCACTAATCTTATCAACACACACATACAAAGGCAATTGATTGTACAGCGTTCCAGTGGCAGAAACAGAGACTCAGGTTATTTTAAAAGACCTCAAGGCAACATAAAAATAAAATGGAAAATGACACACAGAACTAATGTTCCAAACTGTATTAAAGCACTGTGAAAACATCCATCTGCAAGCAAATAACCCAGGAGCAGGAGAGAATAACTAACAATTAACATCGGAGGTAAGGAAGCAGCACTTTTGAAACAATACAGGCAGTTCTAGAAACATTCAGGAAAAAGTTCCCATAAGCTCCTGCAATTAGTGACAGAAAAGGGACTGTATTATTCTCACTGGAAATTGCTGACAGAAGCTGTATCAGAGAAAGAGCAGAGGAAAGACCATCATGGAAAGATTTCTGGATTAACTGTCTGCTTCCCTTGCAAACATGGCACTCGGAACTTGCCGTTCTGCCTCACTTCTTAGGATAACTGGAAGCTACCCTAGTAAATGACACCAGACCCCTGTACACAGCCAGGAGTTCTGCTTCTTGGTCTTAAATTCGGGTATTTCATTCCCATCTCCTTCATGTGAAGAGTTCCTTAATCTCTTATGAAGGGTTTTCCTAATATTAAACTAAGTGGTGGATATTAGGAATGCTTAGCAGTCTATTCTCCCTGAAGATGAAAATCCAAAGTAAGCCAACTTAATTAAGAATTAATTCCCTTTAAATCACAGCCCAAATTTCTCTCGCTGATCAATTACTTGTGGCATGAGATGATTTACAGGACACAAGGGCAGATTAATTTAGGTGACAAAAGTGATTTCAACTCTCATCAGAGATATTCCATCCTGTTTT
>NW_008245602.1:0-1093 GCF_000691975.1 Corvus brachyrhynchos
GCTCACGGTGTCCCCTCGTCTCCCCAGACAGATGCAGAGCTCCGTGCTACGAGTACCCCTCGTGCCCCGACGTGCTGAAAGGCGAGTGCTGGGAATGGGGCTGGCACGGGGCTGGCAGGGGGGAATTTGGGCTCTTTGGGATCCCCCGAGCTCGGTGTTCGTGCTGAGCCCCTTGCCCAGCGGGAGAACTCCGGGAGGTTCCCCTCGGCTGTTCCCGGGGCAGGAACGGCCCCGGGGCAGGACGGGGCAGCGGGAGGAGCTCGCAGCATCCTGGAAATCATTTCGGGCGTTTCTGAGAGTTGCCCGGAGCTTCTCCTGCCCTTGCTGGGGGTTCCCGGCGCGGTTTGAGCCCGCTTTTGTGTCCCCAGCCCCGAGGGAGGAGGTCGCCTACGTGACCTGCACCTACAGGTCCACCTGCATCGACCAACCCGATTTCCTGGCCACCGTGGACCTCAACCCCCGCTCCCCCCACTACGGCCAGGTACCCGCTGCCTCCTGCTGGGCTTCCTGGGGGGAGGGATCGCTGCGGGGGCTCTGCTTCCCGAGGCCTCCGGGGGCGGCCTTCGGACTCTTTTTTCCTGGGAAAACCCGCTTGTCCCGTGTCCCCTCCGCTCCTGCCCGGCCCCTTCTGGGCTCGGGGCAGCTTTGTGTCCCCCCAGCCTGGGCTGGCTCTTGTCCCCCGTCCCGGCCCTGTCCCGTTCGGAGCCACCTGGGGAAGTTTTGGGAGTTTCGCCGTCAGGGCTCCGCTCCTTCCTGCTGCCCCGCTGGCTCTGCAGCGCTCAGGGATTTTTTCCTGCCGGGAATCCTCCCCTTCCCTGCGCCATTCCCGCTCCCCCCCTGCCAGATCGTGCTTGGATCACCCCCAGCTCCGTGTGCTGCCTCCGACTCCCTTCCCAACTCCCAGCACATTCAAAAATCCCCCTTGGAATCAAAGGCTCTCGGAAGCCGAAAGAGGCTTTGGAGCATTTTAAACGCGCTTTAAGCTCCATCCTCGGCAGGACTCGGCAGAGCAAAGCCCCAGCCCGGCCCAGAGGACGAACAGCAGCTCTGCACAGCCACAGCTCCCAGAATTTCGGTGGGAACGCTGAGCGAT
>NW_008245603.1:0-1091 GCF_000691975.1 Corvus brachyrhynchos
AAAGTGATAGCTGATTCCATGACCTTGTAAATGCTGGGCTGTAGCACTATAAACACAGGGACATGCATGGCTCTGGTTTCCTGTGGGAAGACTCACATCAGTGCTGGGCTAGTAGTCTTCTTGCAAAGCAGAAAATTGGGTCAGTGTGCCCCAGCCCCTCAAAAATGGTGCCATTCCCCTGGAACTGTGATTCTCTGAAATAAGTTGGAAGTGTGGAAAGGCTTGTTGTCCACTAGTTTTGCATCTTTGAAATTACCTTTTAGCTGCATGCCTTGCAGATAAGCAAATGAAAAATATCTTCTCAATAAAAGCTGAAAGTCTTCCTCAATGACAAATCTTGTTATCTAAGGAAAACACTAAACATTATATTTGATTTGAAAGCAAATAACATCCATGAGATGTGATGAAACAGGAATATGAAGCAGAAGAATACTATTCCCTGTGATGACATTTTTCTAATTTCCTAAAATACTTTAGAATGAATTTTAAGAACTTGATTTTCAGTAGTCCCTTTTATCCTTTTATGCATGAATGGGTTGAAACGGTACTCAATGAGAGATTTAGCTAATGGTCATTTGGAAAATCAAAGTCTAAATTACCAGGCAAAACTGGTGTGGGGATAGCAGGGTGTTTTGTTAAATTTACTGAAATCTCTCTTTTTAAAGCATATTTGTAACAATGCTGGTATTTGTTTTTGAAATCCAGCAGGAGCAACCAAAAGTAAAATGGGAGGTAAAATTGCCAAACAAGTAATCTCAGAGGAACTATTCTAAAAATTTAGAAGTTCTAGGAATAAAAACCAACCAGTTATAGACTTATAAAATATTCTGGGTTGGGAGGGACCCACAAGGAATATTCAAGTCCAACTCCAGAACCTGCATAGCCCCTCCCCAGGAGTCACATTGTGTTCCCGAGTACATTGTCCAAAGGTTTCCTGAGCCTTGGCAGGCCTGATCCTGTCACCACTTCTCTAAGGAGCCTGTTCCAGTGCCCTCAGGGTAAAAACCCTTTTCTTAAGATCCAACCTAAACCTCACTTGACACAGGTTCATGCCATAACAACATAGCTTGAACCAAATCTCTTAGTGATTT
>NW_008245604.1:0-1086 GCF_000691975.1 Corvus brachyrhynchos
GAATTTTATTTTATTTTATTTTATTTTATTTTAACAGGAAAAAAATTACACTTTGTAAGCATGAGGGAGTCAACAAGGAAATTCAACAATCACTCTCTTAAACCCACAGTCCATCCCACCAAATATCAGATTTTCTACATCTATATTATTGAAGTACTATGTTGCAGGCATCTTAATGACTTTCCACTAGTCAGCTGAACCTTAATGGTTCAAATGAACGTGCTTTATTTCATGTTGGTGAAGACCACGTAGACAATAAACAGCTTAATTATTGGGTGTAAGCCAAAGCAAATAAACAGTGTCATGGAAATATCACTCCATATTTGAAGGGTTTATGAAATACTTTAAGATTAGTGTGACTATTCTTCTCACTTCTAATACACATATATACATATAATATATCTAGAACATGGAGAAGATTATATTTCAACCCTCGCATACACTCGAGTAAGAAAAACTTCAGGCTTGACCCTAGTTCATTTTATCTTCCAGGGTTTATATTACCAAATAGCACACAAATTGCTGTAGAGGACGCTCAAGTAAATGTAATGTCACATTTTTATTCCACAAGACAGAATAAAAAACCAGACACATAAAAGCACTTCCTATATATGGAATTTATATGCTAAATTAACCATTTTTCCTATTGTTCTTTCTGACCTAGACCCACCAGCTGCCACAGCATCCTTACTCTAAATAGTGCAAGTGACCAAAATCTTCTGTCAAGCCACACATTTCCATTTCTTTCTTCCATGCCCTGCATATCTAAGAACACTGACAGCTATACCTTGAAGGCCTATAAACATAAATGTTAGGAAAAAGAGAATTAGGTTGAATGATATCTGGAACTTAATGTGCTAAGAATATGAGACACTTCATCATCTGCAGGTTAATACTAGGAACAGAGCTTCTGGATGATAGTCAACTTTCTTCAGTGACACAGACAGTCCTTTATAAATTAACTGCTCAGTGTAGATTCTAAACTAATTCATCTGTGCTGGCAGGTAAGATATGACTCCTTAAATGTCACTTTGCTTAAAATATTATAGCAAAAGATGAATAGGGAAAAGTGAATTTATGAGATCG
>NW_008245605.1:0-1092 GCF_000691975.1 Corvus brachyrhynchos
ACCACCCTCACAGTAAAGAATTTCTTCCTAATAACTGATCTAAATCTACCCTTACCTAATGCAGGAGGAGCATGAGTCAGCTATGAGAGACGTAGAAATAAGCAAATAATTTAAGTGAGCCAGAACAGTGCTCTGTGTTTGTGTGTCTGTGTTTGTTAGGGCACAATACACACACCAAGAGCAATGAGGCATAAGGATGCCTGTTATCTGTTATTCTGTTACCACAATAGCTGTGTTCCAGCATGACCATGCAATCACATTCACAATTTATTTTAGAATTTGGGAAAGGAGAGGAGGAATAACTTTTTTCTCTTGAGCACCTCAGGACCGGATCCAAATCTCTTTTAAAATCAATGGGCACCTTTCCAATGCTTTCATTAGGTTTCAGCACATACCCTAGCTGCAGTAGAACAAACGGGGATCATTATTTAGGCATATAAACCTTCCATCACCTTTAACTAGCAGTAAGTTTCAGTGTGACAGAGACATAACTTATATTTGAGAGTCAGTACATTGCTTGCTAACCCTCTAACAACACTGGGAGATACGTGTTTTTGGAAGACTCCCTAGAACATCATTTCAAGGAGATATAAACTGGCATCTGCAGTGCATAAGCTGTTGCTTCCAGGAGCCCCTACTTTTTCTTCTCTTCTTTTTTTGTTCCTCATTTCCTTAGCTTCAGCTTCCCCTTTCTTTGATTTATCCTACAGTCTTCACTTCAGTGACGCAATGCTCAACGTACAGAATATGAACTCCAATTTGAATTTCTTCATTTTAAGGCAACTCTAATTTGACCTTTCTCCTTTTTTTTAGCTTCGCAGCTCTTTTTAGCATCTTGTAAGTTAAAATATATGGTATTGTAGTGTGAAATAAAGATTTATAAGACAAAAGAAAGAATTGAAAATTCCATTTTCAACTTATAGTAGGCAGAACCACTGACAGTGCTATGCTAATGGCTGGATGCAATAATCTGAAAGGTTTTTCCAGTCTAAACAATTCTATGAGTCTATGAGTAAGTTTAGTAAGTGTTTATTTTAATACAAAATTGTAATTGTTTATATCTGCAAGTAGAACGGACAGATTTTTTTTTTT
>NW_008245606.1:0-1093 GCF_000691975.1 Corvus brachyrhynchos
AAATATAAATATAAATTGGAATATAATATTATCAAAGCACTCTACTTAGTCACTCAATATTAAATCCCAAATGACTGTTTGGTTACAAAGCCAAAAAAAATTTCTGAATTTTCTGAAAATTTCTCAGTTTCACCTTTAAGCTTGCTCAAAAATGCTTATGAATAAAAAGTCTTTTTGGAAAGCATACTATGCTGCTTTGATATCCAGATATATGGGTATTAATCTAGTTACACCTTCCTCCTTTTCCACAGTTACAATAGTAATTATGGTCCTAACAACAGTCTTGAATTTATCATGGCTATTCCTGTAATGCTGCCAAGATTTGGGTGCAATGATGCTATTGAAAATGAGAAAGCTAGGACCCGGGCAAGAGGAAATATTATTTTTAGGAATTCTCTATCACAAGTTTTAGACACTGGAATTGAGAAACATTTGGAAACATTTTTGGATTTTTGCAGAGCAGCTAGAATTTCCATTAGTTTAAAAATCTTTCCTGCAGTTACTGGCAACAAGATTATTTCTATGCTTACAAATTGAGACAGGCTTTCATGGCAAAAAAATTAAAGTTCACTTTGTGCTTGAATGTACAATTTTGTTATTCAATTTACAGTGCAGTTTTAAAGCACAGCAGTTTCTTCACTTATCCTTTAAATATTTACTCTGCCTAGAACAACTAATACCATTAATGTATGAAGTGTGATTTGGAACTTTAGAGATTCCACAAGGTTACAAAGCTGAATTTTCCATGATTAAACAGTGACAAAATACAAACAGAAAAACAATTAGCTCATATACTTAAAACTGGTAAAGAATAGTAGTCTTTCCAGCATTATCAAGTCCCACTATGATTACTTTGTGCTCTGCATACACAAAAAAATTTAAAAAAAGACAATAAACTAGTGGAAACAGCAATAATTATAATTCTGGTTAATTACTCTCCCTTACTGAAGAAAGCAACTGCTTGTTTCTCTTATTTCAGTATGTTACACAGATTAGTGGTATCTTCAGGACAGAAAAAAAGCCAAACAAAACCACAAAGCCTCATCTTCTCTTGAGACTACAGTTTCAGAAAAGTCAGCACTGGAAATCTAAT
>NW_008245607.1:0-1097 GCF_000691975.1 Corvus brachyrhynchos
CTTTCTTGTACCAGGTAATTGACTTGGGTGGAGAGCCCATCAAAGGCAGCGAGTACTTTGGAAATGGCCGAGTGACAGAATTCAAATACAGTGCCAAACTGGGGACAGTGATCCGCAAGTGGGACGGAGAAAAGATGGCCTACTTAAAGTAAGGATGAAGATGCTGCAACTTATGCAGGATTCACTGGCTACAACAATTGACAGGGTAGCTTCAAGTCTGTGTTTTTGTCTAGGAACTGGGGAGAAGGCTGGGGCTTTGTGCCTTCCGACAAAGCCCTGGTCTTTGTGGATAATCACGACAACCAGAGAGGGCATGGGGCCGGCGGAGCTTCTGTTCTGACCTTCTGGGATGCCAGGTAAGGGATTGCCTTGTCTGGGTGATACTTCCTGCTTTTGCTGGTTTGTCTGTCTGTTCTCTGGCAGGTTCCTCCTTCCACGTCTCATTCCTTGTTTGTCCAACAAACAGGCTCTATAAAATGGCAGTTGGTTTCATGCTTGCTCATCCGTATGGGTTCACACGTGTGATGTCAAGTTTTCGCTGGCCAAGATATTTTGAAAATGGAAAGGTGAGCTTGTAATGCTGCAGATTCATCCATGGAGATGAAGGGTCAGACCAGGGCCAGAGAAATAGTCCAGTGCATCTCAGTTTGTTAAGGGATTTCCCTGTCCCACGTTGGATCTGGCTGGTGAAACTTTGATGCTCCCTCTAGCTTTGCTCTCCAGATGGTCTCTCTGCATTTTCAGTCAGAAGTTATAAACATATCTTCTTAATGACAGGACATCAATGACTGGGTTGGACCCCCAAGTAACTCGGATGGCTCCATAAAGCCCGTTACAATCAACGCGGACACAACCTGTGGCAACGACTGGGTTTGTGAACATCGCTGGCGTCAGATAAAGTAGGGCACTGGGGAGAAACAAGAAGTGAAAGCAGTTGCTTTTGCTTCCTGCTCCATGTGGCTTTAGAGCTGTTGCAGGTGCAGTGCCAGGCATTCCTTGTGTTTCCAGGAACATGGTTATCTTCCGTAATGTGGTGGATGGTGAGCCTTTCTCCAACTGGTGGGACAATGGCAGCAATCAAGTAGCTTTTGGCCGCG
>NW_008245608.1:0-1098 GCF_000691975.1 Corvus brachyrhynchos
GCCTCGAGTCAGCAAAGAGCAGCGCTGGAACCTGCAAAAAGGCAGCTCCTTCATGGTGCTCCTTTGGCTTCCCATCTAGCAATCAATGACAGAGAGAAATCTGGGATGATTTTACTGCTTGAGCTGCATCTACTTTCACTCAAAATCATCAGGGGCAAATAAAACCCAATCAAAACCAACCATGTCCCTGAAGACGTGCAGGACCAAGGTTTTGGATCATGTTCCAGTGAACATTCCACATCATTCCCCCTATTTCTCAGCTCAAATATTGACTAATGCACCCCACTCGCCTGATAAAACAAGTAGACAACTTAATTTATAGCAGGTTTAGCATCTGTCAGGCAAGTAACAAGACAATCATTCACAAGGCTCTACACCTAAGAGTGCAGGCAATTACTCAGCTGTCTGGAAAAGACAAAAGGAAAACTGAGAAATTTTGTGTGGTGAGCTCATGTTCCAGTGGTTGGTTTCCTGCAATAACATTAAGGAGCAGCGAGCCCAACTTCCACAGCTTTCCAGTGTTTGCCAGCATTGCAGCTTCACTTGAAGTCAACTTTAATCACAGAGGAAACAGTGAGCTGCTGAAAATAGAGACGTATTGCAGAAGAAGACCTATAGCCTAGATGAAGCTGTCTTGATATCTTCATTACATTCTTATTGTTATAATCCAGGCATAAGGAAATTGATAATTTGTTTGTATCACAGCTAAAACCTAAATCTTCAAAGATTATTGTATGAATGACTTATTCCAGTTTCCCAGAAAATAGCCCCTATGTTACAGCTGCAAGAATGCAACACTCATGCTCACAGGATGCAAAAGCTTACATTCAGCTCCTTGCTCAAATGAGTTCCCAGCAAGGATCAGCTCCTTGACCATGTGTCCCAGACCTGTCTTGTACCCATGAATCTTAGCCAGAGTGACTGAAAGGGCGAGATGAAGCACAATCCTCCAAGCCTACATTCCTACCCCAACCCTTCATTTCCACTGCTCATACCAACCAGACAGTGCAAGGGGAACACTGAGGAACCAGAGATCTTGCTCTTCATCACAGCTCAACAGAAAGAGTCTTTAACACCCAAAGAATTCACTTGGCAGAC
>NW_008245609.1:0-1099 GCF_000691975.1 Corvus brachyrhynchos
GGGCAGGAGTCCATCTTCAACTCACATGCAGGTATGGCAAATTTATAACTCAAAACACTTCTTCCAGTCTCCAACCTTGAAAATCTACCATAGGACAATAAGCTATTTCACAAGCTGTTAGGTAACTTCTGTAGATCAAGTAATAAGTCTCTGATGCATCTTGACAGGTTCACATCAATTAATAAATTGTAGTTAGAAGTCTTACACCTCTAGGAAAATCCAGCACGGTTCACTTACAGCACCATAAGCCAGCATAGCTAACAGAAGTGAATTACAACAAAGGCTCATTTTTATCACCAGCTCAAGCACTTTTGACCTTTAAAACACGACCTCTATTCAAGGCAGAATTGTACTTTAAATTCATTAAGGACGTATTAAGTCAGGATACTTCATCATGATTTCTGAATGTGTGCCTTGAGAGAAACTTTCCAACAGATGATGCAGGAGGAGAAAAGATGCCTGAGGTTATTCAGTTTTTTGGCTCACTGATCAGACTCCTTGGAGTAATATGGTCATCATGAAAACATTCTGCAAACACTAACTCAATAGTATTTCAATGTTTAAATGTCAAAATTGGATGAAAGCAGTATTGTGCAAAAGCACTAACAACAGTTATTTTAGAAAGTGCTTTATCAGGCATTACCAAAGCTGTACTTCTAAACAAAGCAGTTTTCTTGTTTTACTTGCATGCTCTAATGCTTCCCAGACAGAATTTTTACTAGTAGGCAGACATGTGAAAAGATTCACTGCCTTGAGGTGATACATCCAATTTTACACTAGACACATTCTTATTTTAATAGCAACACTCAAAGAGCTGAACGCTTCACATCAAATATTTTTAGACCTAGTTCAGGTAACAAATTTGCATATGCTTTTCCCAAATCCTTGCTCCACCAGTCATGAGAAAAGTAGGTGTTTCTCTCCTGTAGCAGGAGGAAAACCTCAGTTGCAGATTATTCTTCTGTACCTGCTTCTGCAGCTACAGATGCTCAAGCAAACCCCATGCTACCCCTCCCTGCTCTGTTCCAGCACTGCATGTACCAGCACAATTATCTGACCTGAAACAAATGGCTAAGAGAAGGTGATGACAGAGAAAGGT
>NW_008245610.1:0-1099 GCF_000691975.1 Corvus brachyrhynchos
GATACTTATACTGATTCTCCACTATGTGGAGAAATAGAAATTGTCAAACCATTTAGAATGTCAAATACAATTTGGCATAGATTGTTACATTGTACTATGTAGTGTTATAGATAGGATTAAGTAAATGTGCAACAAGCAGAGTGTAAATTCTTTCCTATTTGATGAAAAGGGTAAGACTGAATGACTTTGTGTCCATTCCCTTGCAGATGTCCCTGTCTTGATGGGTGTTTCCATTCCTATTCTGCCATACTTTTTAGCAAATGCCAAACTACTTGCAGATAAAGTAATTCTTGGTTGTTGGCAACTTCTTGAGGAAGCAATGGAAACTATCTTGAAAACACTGGGACTGAATGTTGTAATGGCAGGACAAGAGGCTCTGAAATCATAAAAAGTAGAGATAAAATGCAGTCCTGAGATGCCAGTCCTGAGGAACTACCTGATACACCAAGTCAAAATTTGTTTCCCAGAACTGCGGTAAAGATGAAGGAAGAAACCCATGTGATTTGTCATTACTGAGCCTTCTGCTCTGCTGATAGGAAGGGGAAGGATTGTCACTTGCTAGTGATAGTGACATTAAGATGGTTGCTTTGGAGAGCCACACTGTTCTACTGTGTGACATGCAAGGAATAAAGAGAGGCAAAAAATGATACAAAACTCAGCAGCCTTAAAATGCACAGTGGTTATCATGCACCTGAGCCAGGAAATCCAGTCTCTTGGTATTTCAGATCCATGTCATCACCCCTTCTATAAACAAACTGGTCTTCCCTTCTCAAGACATGTTTGGGGGGTTTTGCCTGTTTTGGCTGCAAAGTTTCTTCAGAACCAAATATCATTAATGGCAGACAGCTTGTTGCTAATTCCTAACTTTACTACTGCTTGACCTGTATCTATTTGTAGTCATCTATCTGTTGCCTCTCCCCAATCCCCAAAATATATTCCCCCGTATACTCAACGACGGTAATCCTCTCCTCCCTCTTTCTTGTACGTTAGTTAGTCTCTCCCTTCACCTAATCATCTGAGAAGCCTTTTTTTCCATCTGTTACAAATTCATATTTTGTATCTTTGGCAGGAGTGAGACATATTAGAGGCTTTTTTTTTT
>NW_008245611.1:0-1101 GCF_000691975.1 Corvus brachyrhynchos
CTTGCCAGGGCTTTATAGTCTTCCTTCATCCTAACTATTTTTTGGCTTGTGGCATCATTTGTACCCACATGAGAAAGTAATAGCGAGTAGTAGTCCATGCTCTTGACAAGTTGGGGTATCCTCTAGGCAGCATCATAGATCTTAGTCCCTGGTAAGCAGCATACCTCTTGTGACTCTCGTTTGGTTTGGTAGATGGTGTCTCAGTGACCCTAAGGGAGGCACCCACCACAATTACTCAGTGTTTCTCTTTACAGTAATGACAATGTGCTGCTGGCCCAGATTCTCCTTGTTGGACTTGTTAATGGACATCTGAAGCCTTTAAAGCATCATATCTGTTTTGGTGTGGGTGTTGGAGGGTAGAGGTTGGACTTGAGCTCTCTTTTTGTGGGTCACCAGGATCCAAGGTGTCTCACACTCAGTGATACCCATTGTAGGTGTATGGTTCTGAAGCCGTGTCTCAGTCTCTGTTTCAGTCCCTCTAAACTGCACAGCCTGTTGCAATCTGTTCACCTTCTGCAACAGGCCATCAAACTACGCACATTTCATTCACGTACAAGGCTTTTCTCCAGGAAAAGTATCTGTGCATCCATTGCAAGCCACCACCTGTACTCATGTCTCTTTCCTTACCAGTTCCCTCTGGGTGGATGTGTCAGTCAGGCTTCTCAGGAGCTGTTCTGAGTAGACACACTCGTTTTGGTTCTGACACAAGTGCCCACCACTATGGCAGAAACATAGAGCAGTTAGCACTTACTTGAGGCACAGACTTACCTGCAGATTGCAGCACCCTCCCTGCTTGCCCTGCTGCACAAACTGCCTATGCCACATCTTTTTGATGCACCATGCCCTGGTTACTCATGCTCCCTAAAGCCAATTAAATCTCCCACACTGCTTCTGGTAATGCTCACTCCACTCCTGACTGGTTAGTGAGAGCTTCTGGGTCCTGACAGGGCTTTGGGCTGCTGCTCAGGTGTCCCTGAGCCCGAGAAATTTCTGGACAGCTTGATCTAATGCTCACCACCTGTCACGATCTCTGCTGTAGCTTGGCGGTGCTGGAGTGCGAGGTGCCGTGACCTTCCTAAAAGTGTCTCCAAGGCGAAGCTG
>NW_008245612.1:0-1101 GCF_000691975.1 Corvus brachyrhynchos
TGTGGGGTTGGGTTTTTTGAGCAGTCATAAGCCACACAAAGTCAACAGTGAGGTGCCGAAGTGCAGAATGGAGGCAGCACCGTGCAGTCCCGGTGCTGAACTGGAAACCACAGCGAGGGCGAAGGGAGGGACACACACAGCCAGGGTAGCACGAACTCCTGTGCTGGGGAACAGCCCAAAGGATCCCCGTGCCCTAAGGGCAGCGAGCAGAGCTGTTCCCACGTGGGAAGACAAAAAAGCTCAGCTTTCTGAGGGGCTGGGCAGTGCTGGAAAATAAGGGCAGCCTCTCTCTGCTGTGTCTCTGCTGCTTGGAGGCTGCTTTGGTTCCCAGAGGTGAATTACTCTCTCTGCTGTGCAGATTGTTTGCACTCTAAGAGTCTTTATTTTGGTTTCTCTGCTGGTTGTGAAGTGAGCTCATGCCCTGAATAGTGGCCACTGCCTTGGAGTAGTGGTGGGACGAGGGAAAAGGATGCTGCAGGGAGCATTTCTGCTGCCTGCAACCACCTCTCATGGTGATAAATTTGCTGTCTTCCAGTCTCAACCAGCGTCTCAGGGAATGGTGCAAGCGCTGTGAGAGGACCCCCTTCCCTGGGGACTCCCGAGGTGGATCTCCTCCTGCGGGAGAAGGTAATGCTGGGGAGCGAGGGAGGGAGGAATGCCATCCCTGTCCTTGGCAGAGCAGCTGAATCCTGCCAAATGGCTGTGTCCCACCGGGAGTCCCAGCAGGGTGTGGGGACAGTGGGTGGCTGGAGGATGTGGGAAGCTGGGGACAGCAGGACCCTTGCTGATGGCCATGAGATGGTAGCCCTGGGCAGGGGGTCTGGAGTCTCTGTGGCTGCAGACTGGCAGTGGCACCTGAATCTGCCCACAGGGTGAGAAGCTGCTGGAGAAGGAAATGGGTCACCTCTCTGGTTTGGAAACAGAGTCAAAGGGAA
This sequence comes from Corvus brachyrhynchos, assembly GCF_000691975.1. Lineage (NCBI taxonomy): Eukaryota > Metazoa > Chordata > Aves > Passeriformes > Corvidae > Corvus > Corvus brachyrhynchos. Next base: position 936 of record NW_008245612.1, read on the forward strand.
AAAATGTGGTGATAAGAGCCCTGCAGGAGGAGATCGCAGCCATGGCAAAGAAACTGGCCCAGGCAGCAGTGAGGAATGAGGTTGAGCTGACCCAGAAGCTGCTCACCTTCAACCAAGAGCTGGGAGCCCAAACTGAGGAGATCAAAGCCCTGAGGGAACAGGTACT
>NW_008245613.1:0-1098 GCF_000691975.1 Corvus brachyrhynchos
TCTTTTTGTTTTCTTTGGTGCGTGTGTGCGTTTGTGTACAGGTGTAGTGTGTGTGGCATTTTCTTTTCAGCTTTTGGTGGTTAGTTGTGCTTTTTTTTCCCCTTGTGAGCTGTGTTTGGGTTTTTTATTTTGTGTCTGTGTTCTTGTCTGTGAAACGATCTCAAGATTGCAAACCATAAATGCTTATGGGGAAGTGTTACCTTAATAAGCAAAAAAACACTTCTAAACATATGTATGGTTTTATCATTAAACTGATTGCTTAGGTCATGCACGTTTTGGCTTTTGACTTTCCCTGGCCCTATTACTAACTCTTAACTTCTACTAATAACAAATGTTTGGGTGTCAATTGAAAGCGAGACAGGCAAATTTATAGACTTTTGAGTTGGTACGCAAAGAGATCTGCAGGAGTTTTAAAGAACGAAGCTTTTTGTGTTCCCTTTTTTTGACGGTCCGTGTCTGAAGAAAACCCTGAGTCACGGGTAATGTTCGTACACGTTTTCTGGTACTTGGTTTTCCTCTCACCTACTTGTGTGCTAGTGCTGGGTAGCCCTAATGGAAATCAGGAGTTGAAATGACACGTGCATATCACGAACCCTAAGCAATTTCCTGATTCAGAGGTGTCGCAATCCACGTGCGCGTTCGGGGAAAATCAAAACTCAAATTCTGCCATCCTCAAACGAGCTCTGGGGATGGGAGGAGCTGTCAGTCTCACCTTTAGTAAAGGAATGAGGACTGACGAATGACCATGTGATTTTTCCTTGCCTTTGTTGTGAGCATTTTGTCTCACTCCCTGTCCAGAGGGTCAAAGACACTGAAATTAACAGTATCTCAAATACAGACCATAGTCTCAAGTGCTGTGTGGGCTGTTTGAACACCACTTGCCCTACAACAGAAAGAACACGATCAGAAGCACCGGTCCCCGATGAATTCTTCCACCCTGGCATTTGCTAAGGAGGCATGGAAAACGATGGCTCTTGACTTTGACTAAGTCTTCAACTGAACGTTAGAAAGAAGTTTTAGAGTAAAATGCTTGGCCGAAACAGACACCGTAGGTGCTTCAGTCCTACATGACAATTCCACGTGAAAGGCTGATTTTCA
>NW_008245614.1:0-1113 GCF_000691975.1 Corvus brachyrhynchos
CTTCTTTAGTAGTGGAGTTCTGTCCGCTCTTCAGTATCAGATAGCTTTTTTTAGTCAATACATTCTATGCACTTGGAGAATAGAAGGCACTTGATATACCAGGAGACAAATGACTGCTAAAGAAGCTTTTTGCAGCTGAAATTTTGACTTCTTGATATCTATGGAGTGGCTGATTTTGTAGTCATATTTTTTGTTATGGATTTCTAAGTCGTAAAAATACTCATATATTTTGAGAAATCTTGCTTTGAACAGCTAGTGGAAATTAAACTCCAAAACTTTTGAGATCAATACACTAAAGACCACCTATCCTTAGAAATAAAATTAAGAGAGACCCTGAAGGTATTTTAACCCTCAGACAAACACTGAAAATGCTACTGACCTGGAAACCAATAGTAGAAATAGATAAGTATTCTTTTATTTCTGTTGTGTACACGTAATAGCTGTTATTTGTAAGTGTAGCTGCATACAATATTCAGACTAATGTAAAGTTTTCAGACTTTTTAAAATTGAAGATGGTGTCTACAAATACTGTTCTTGAATGCTGTCTTCTTTTAAAGCAGAATATTGTCATTTATTTAATGAAATCACTCAAAGTAGAGTCATTTTAAATGACACATGTTGAATAGATTATTTTTATTTTATTGTTACTTGGCATCTATATTTGGTATTTGGAAAGCTAAATGTACATTTACCATGGTTAAAATAATTTGATGTGATGGTGCACTAAAACAAAATTTCTTTTCCTCTCATGTTCACTTGCACTTGTGTTATGTAAAATCAATTAAGAAAAAAAAATAAATAACATAATCATTCTTTAGTCTGTGTTAAACAGAGGTTAAGATTAAATACAATGCTTTGGAAAACCATTTATTTCAAATTTCACAAGGTCAGATGGCAGAAACTCTTCAGTGATAAACTAATATGAAAAGGATGTTTTACTTACAGGACTATATCTGTAACTCCAAACATAAGGGAAAGAAGTATAATGTAGGACTTCATCTCAGTATGTTTTTACAAATAGGAAAACTAAATCAAGGTACCTGATTAAGCCTGGGGAACCAGATGAATTATTTTGAAGAACAAATCAAGCTCCATCAGCTGCAAGAAAAGGTG
>NW_008245615.1:0-1100 GCF_000691975.1 Corvus brachyrhynchos
GAAGCTGCACATGAGGCAGCTGCCACAGACATAAACAGGTCAGCCCACCCTTAGCACAGCAAAGATCCCTAGCATCAGCCTTCACTTTCTGGCCCCAGAAAGCAGAATCCTTGACATCCATGCACAGAGAGGGTCATGGTCCTCCTCTCCTAGCTAGGAGACTGGGAATGGTGATGGAAGGTGCTTCTTACAAAGTCAGAATGACCTATCAATAGGTAAGAAATGAGGAGCTGTAATGCTTTTGAACTTGCTGGGGCTTTCTATCTCTGCCTCATTACCTGAACCCCTCACTAAACCCTGGAGCAAGACCTGAGATGGGAATGTGTGGTAAAGGAAGGAAGCATACACAGGAATATCTTGCTGCAGGTTTGTCATGTGATTTTCCAATGTCAGCCTGAGAAAGGGCTTCCCACTACAGTAGTGAATGTGATCAGCTAAAGACCACAGTTCACAGCAAAGGGTACTATGCAGAGTGAAACTGTTCCCAAAAGCCTCTCAGAAGAATCCTTCCTTCTTACATCTATAGTAGCTGAACAGCATTAACAGTGAAAGGGCAAAGGAGGAGCAGAAAGCGGGGAAACTATACATGGTTGGGCCCAAATAGAGCCTGAAATGCAAGTGTCACAAAAACAAGTCCCACACCTATTGCCCTCCATGGGTGCAGCGATCACAGTCTGGCCAGCTGAAGGAGTAGGACCAACAGCAGTAAAAGCAAGATTTCCATCAGTTCAGAATCCACATAAGATGAAGCACAATCTTATATGGAGGAAAAACCTCCCTGGAGACCTGTTGAATCAGGGAAGACAAAACCTTCTCCCTAAGACCCTTAAAGAGTTGTTCCTTCTGAAATAGCCAGACCAAAAGGCCAGCTTTGGGCACATGACATTTCCTAGGATCCCCAGAAGTTACACACATCCTTGATACCACACAGAACCACAAACTGAGGTACTCTCAGACCTTCATTATTCCAAATGCAAGGCCAGAAATGACAACAGAGCCAGAGAATTATTTGTTGCTTCTGTAGTTAGATGCAGAGGAATTTGGTGGGAATCACTAATGCTGAGAACATACTTCCATGAGTTGAGATGGTTGTTGGTGAT
>NW_008245616.1:0-1105 GCF_000691975.1 Corvus brachyrhynchos
ATGATGATAGGGAAAGGTGTGGTTTAACCTTGTTTGTGGTTTCCCACATTGCCAAACTGTATCTTTTATATTTGCCTTTTATACACCTTTAACCTATGTGGTTTTTTTACAAGGAATGAATCTGATGTTAAATTAAATTCTTCCCTGCAGGTTAAGTGACTGGGAGCATTTCAATGCTAAGAACTGGGACTGTGATTTAAGTGATACCAGTGGTATGAAATTTGGAAGTTAATTATTTGGGCCATACAATGCAGAAAAAGACAGTGTAGTTAAGACTCACAATGTCAGCTCATATTTACTGGCATTTTTGAGGAATTGCATCTGCACCAGTCATCTCTCTCTGTCTGTGACTTTGACAAAGCAAATGTTCCCTGTTCTCCTACAGGGAGACTGTGTTGTGAGTGACAATGTCAGCACAAGGAAACAGTGCTCACAACCTTTTGATTTGCTTCACATTCTCTTCTTCCTCACTAAGAGGAAAGAAAAAACATGAGGTTTGCTTTCATCACTTACATCTCCTATCCCTCCCTGGGAGTTGCACCCAAAGGATTCATGGGGAAGGTGAAGACAGGGGGTAGGAATTTAACATTCCTGAGGAACCCAGAGAAAAGGGAAAGCACAATAAACTCACCTTTTGTCAAAGAAGCACAAGTTTATGTGCCCTTTTACATTATGGCTACTTTTTTTATCTGTATACCTTCTGGACTATTTTGAAAGAAAGGAAAAATGCTATTAATGGTTGATGTTGTAGGACAGGTTTTAATGTAGAGAAGAAAGAAAAGAAAAAAGAGGTTTCAGATCTTTGTGTGACTTAGCATCACGCCTAAGCTGCAGATCCATCTCTAGTGCTGACTAACTGCTCCCTCCTTTGATTGGCAGTGTTTATTCACCTTTGAAAGACTGAGTGAGCGGGGATGTAATATTTTTATTAGGTACAAGCCAAGTCATAACACTTTGTAAGAGACAATTCATTTTTCTAATTACAAAGACAGGCAAGAAGAAGATTATATTTGGTGCAATTAAGTGTTAGTCATTCTTCCAGAATGAGAAAATCTTGCATACAGCTTTAAAAACCTTTTTGAACTACAGTAAAAGCAATCATATT
>NW_008245617.1:0-1091 GCF_000691975.1 Corvus brachyrhynchos
TACGGCACTGCTGGCCACACCTCTCCCCCATCAGCTGAATAAAGAGACAGTGGGAAACTTAGGAAAAGGAATACATTTCCAAGTCCCCACAGGTCTGTGCAGGAATCAACATCTGTTGCTCTCTGAAAAGACTGGTTGTGGCAGACTACTTTTTAAAAAGCTACCTAACAGACAGCGTTTCCATAGGGATCTTTTAACCCAATTTCTCTTTAAAACCCGCTGAAGTACCTTGCCTCCAACACTTCTCTGTGTTTTACAGAACACTTGCAAAGGATCTGGATATTCCTTGGCTCACTGACAAGGTGAGGCCATGATTTACAAGCAGTCCTGGGAGCTGCTTCAGCTGACAGCTTAGAGCAGCCCACGTGCCTTCCTCTGTAACCCTCCAGAACAAGGGGATTTGGGAAGGGGCTTGTCCAAACTTCTACGCCTTCGACCTCACTTAGGGAAAAGAGTTTGAATTAACAAGAAAGGTTGGAAAACAGGCTTGTAGGTATCATAAAGAATTTCCATTTGCTACAATATTTTCTTAAAATGCACACAGCTTCACAGTAGAGGTACTGGGCTTCCACCATGTACTGATAACGTTTTTTCAGTGGACAAACCTAAGTCTTGAAGAAAAGAACAGACCAGAAAAAAAGCCACTTCAAATATGATAGAAGCAACAAGAAGAGAAGGAATTTACCATGAAACTTCTTTATTGCAGAAGTTCAAGACTAACTTTTGTAATCTTAGATGAACTAATCCTAGGTTTTGAATCAATACCCTACTGTTCAATAGTAACATAAATAATCCTAGAGGAACTAATCTTCAGTTTGAAACAAAAAGTCCGGAGTTCATAGATGTTCCCTCGCTGAAGCAGATGATTGGTGCCAGGACTCCACTTGCTGCTTGTCAAATTCAGATATTCATTGCTGAATATGTGACAGCTTTTTTGTGGAGATACTGGTACCTGCTCTTCACTTCAGAGCAGCTGCAGCTACCCTCTAAGGGAGAAATAAAAAGAAAATTAGGGCATGCAAGCCTTTCTGCGGAGTTTACAATTTCATGTCCCTTGCTTTAAAATAGCCTTGAGCCAGTCTCATTGGCTA
>NW_008245618.1:0-1112 GCF_000691975.1 Corvus brachyrhynchos
TATTTTATTGCAAGGTATTAAAGTTACACAAAAAAATGGTTAGTTTTTGATGATTAGTGGTAACTATGTCACATACCTCTTTATTTCTGAACACTTTGGTGAGATACTCTTCAACTTCATATTGGAAAGAGATTTTAGGGAAAAAGGACATCTTCCTTTAATTTTGAAAATCTGCTGGTAAGGAACTGAAATAAGCAAAGTATTTTCTTAGTGGTTCTTATCATATTCTGTAAGTTTATAAATGTAACATAAGATGTACCCACAAACTAAGTTGTTGGCTCTGATTCTTTCCATTTTAATAATGCAATTTTATTGCACTCAAATTTCCAAATATTGGTCAGGATATGACTGTAACACTACTCTCATTACATTTCAAAGTATGTTCATTAACATGTTTAGCATTTGCAATCACCTTACAATGAGGTTACTGCTTTCCTTGCTGTCACATCCTTCCAAACCAGACCTTTTGGGGCTGCTGCATTGGTGTCTGAAATCCTGTCCCATTAAAGTTCCCCTAGCTATCCCTGGGGAGAACAAATTTCAGAGTTCCAGAATTCACTCACAAAGGCTCCTGATGGAATTTAGCTTTGACTCATTTAAGTCCCAACTTTTATATCTGTACTCTATTCCATTATCATATCTGTTCATTTTCAGAAATAATCTTCTTAAGTTTCCCTTCTTCTTTTCCTCAAGCTTAACTTCTTAGGATTCCTCCATAGTTCAAATTATCAAAACTTCAAAACAGGGGTACATGTATGACTGCAAGCAATGATTTTTAATGTATATACTTAAAAAACTAAGTAAGCTTTAACTTTAGTTTGTGTTAAATTCACAGTAGGAAGAGTGAAGGATTAATGCAACAGAAATTCTACTGATCCCTAAAATAGATCTTCAAGCTATCTGGTGAAAAAAATAGATGGATAAAAGGTACAGGAATTTCAAGATGTTGTTTTAATCCCTCTTGAAAAGCCAAGCTACAAAGTCTTACTGTAGCTCAGTCCTGATAGAGATTTTATTCTTTAGCATTTTTCTCTGTAGGTAATACAGTTATTTTCCCAAATGGTATCTCCCCATCCCTCTGTTGGAACCCTGGGTTCAGAGAATTTCATTCT
>NW_008245619.1:0-1113 GCF_000691975.1 Corvus brachyrhynchos
CTTACCAGGGCATTGGAATGCCTTCCCCCCTGAGGAGAGGGGCATGGTCCATGCTCTGCAGCGAGGTTCCTCCTTGGGGATGCAGGACAGCCTGCAGCACCCAAGGCAGCAGCACGATGGCTTCGGGGAGGGTCAAGCTCTGTCTGGAGAGGGGGCACAGGTGAGAGAGACTTTGAGTGAGATCCCAGTGGAGGCCCTGCAGTGCTGGCAGGAGGTTTGCTGCTATTTTTGGCAGGAAAAAGCATCCTGGATCACAAGCATCAGTATGGCTGAATGGGACCTGGGGCATGGGACGTGTGCAGGCACAGCCCCCGGAGCGCAGCCAGACTCCTCTGTGTTCCCGCTTCCGTCCTCCTGCTGCTGCAAATGGATGTTAACTTGCTGGGAATTGCTCTCAGCCTTGCTGCTTTTTAGCTGGGCTTTTAGGAGGAGCAGTGGGAACCACCCCAGTGCTGGCTCCAGGCGAGTCCCACCAGACCATGGTGGTTTTGGCATGTGCAAAAATGAAATAAAAGCCCCGGTCTCCGGGGAGCCAGCCAGCCGAGAGCGGATGAGCGCTCCCATTAATGTGTCATTCATGTGCGGCTCTGGCGTCGGCTCTTTCGGCAGTGCAGAGGTAATTACAACCCAACTGTAAAGCCTTGCACATGGATTTATTTACTGCCTTATTAGTGGCATCTGTTCTCCCAGCGCAGTGGCTCAGCTGTTTGCTCTTGTTCGGGGAAACCAGTGGAGCTCATCGCGATGGTCCGTGCTAACTCACACCCTTGGGCTGGAAAGTGGGCTCAGGGAGGTGAGCGCACCACTGGGGCTGCATTTTGACCCTGCTTGTTGGTTTGGTGCTTCTCCCCAGCACCTGAGCCCAGCACAGCATGAAGGGGGCACAGAGCTTCACCCCAAACCTGGAGGACATGGCTGTGTTTGAGATACAGCAGCATTTCTCTTCCCGCCTGTCTCCCAGCACTGCCCCACAATGTTTTACTATCAGAAAACCACAGAATCATTGAATCATGGAATCATCCAGGTTAGAAAAGCCCTCTGATATCAAGTCCAGCCATCAACCCAGCACCTCCACTGTGTTCCACCACTAAACCATGTCCTCAAGTGCCACAT
>NW_008245620.1:0-1115 GCF_000691975.1 Corvus brachyrhynchos
TGTGGCAGGGGATGGAACAAGATGAACTTTAAGGTGCTGTCAAACCCAAACCATCCTGAGAGTCTATAATTCTATGAAAACAAACTTTTGAATACTGCTACAAAAAGTAACTACATTAATTCCATTATAATACATTGACTTGTGATCACAACTATTTCAGTTTTCACTAAATCTTTGAATCTACTGCAAATGAACTCATTTGAAGTTGTTCCCTTTATAGGTAGATTCCTTTGCTATAGATAAAGCATCTTGTCTAAACCCAAATGAGTGATTGTGACTTGTGGCTCAATCACACCCACACGATACATTTTACAAGACACTTCGCAGCAGAGCTAAGAAGGGAACCAGTGGGATATAACCAAACAACCACAATCACTATCTGGTAAAATCATGGCTGCTCTCAAGTGCCACAAGAGGGATTGCACAGCTGTTTCCACTGACAAGGATTTTAGCAGTTGAAAATACAAGGGTTGTCAAAATGTAACCTGAACACAGACCTAGTAAGATGAGGTTGAGAATTAAGAGGAAAGTAATCTGCAAATGACAGGCAGGGTTTGGAAACTGAAACCACTACCTGCACTTCAGCCCAGCGGCAGAGAGCTCACATATCACATCATGGAATTACTGACAAGCAAACAGGGCACTGCCAGACCTGACACAGGTGTACCTGCTGTGGTGGCACTGCTTCAGTCCAGGCTGTGTGCGTGGCACGTGTTCCAAACCTGCCTGGGGTCACCATCCCACCCAGCCTCCTGCGCCCAAAACTTTATTTCCCCTTTCGAGGTTGCCACCTTACAAGGTTGTCATTCCTGCAGCTCAAAAACACAGGGACAAAGTGCTTCAGCCTGCTCATGGCTATCTCAACAACGGATCTGGCGAGTATTCATTAAATTATGCTATTAAATGGAAGTAACCTCAGTGACTTCTCTGGAGACGGGTCCTGCAGCCCTCTGGGCTCCCCGCAAGCTCGGACACCATTACCCAGACCCCGCGGCCCTGCACAAGGAGCCCATTTGACCACGACCCTGTGCCTGTGCCCGCTCGAGGGAACGCCGGCCCCAGGTGACAGGTGTGTGCAGTCACTAGGGCGGGCTCAGTGCCCCCAGGACAGGTTC
>NW_008245621.1:0-1114 GCF_000691975.1 Corvus brachyrhynchos
AGGAATTCCTTCCCAAGATCCCACCCCAAGCTCTCCTTTCCCAGTGGGAAGCCATTCCCTGTATCCTGTCCTGGGATGGATCCTGTCCGTCCCACAGGGAATTTGGGCCGGATTCGGGACCGGGAATGTTCCAAACTGGAAATTTGGGATCTCCCAGGGCTCACTGGGAAAATCCAAGGTGGCTTTTCCCGCCCTGCACCCCATTCCCGCTGCTGGGATTGCTCCAGGCTCCGAGTTAGCCGGGAATTCCGCCTCTTCCCGGGGATTTTCTTGGCGCTGGGAAGCAGCACAGGGAACTGAGGGTTAATTGGCCCTGGTTAATGATCCCAAGGTCGTTAAGAGCAGGGAAAGCTGATCCAGGCCGGCCATGGAATTCCTGGAATTCCCCCGCTTCCCTGAGCTGGGATCGCTCTTGCTGCCCTCATCCCACTCCGCCTCCATGGATTCCCAGCCGCTGGAAGAGGGATCCGGCCCCAGCCGGGATCCCATCCCGAGCCTTTCCCAAGCCTTGGAAAAGCTCCGGCAGCTCCCGAACTTCCACATCCCCGGGAGAATTGTTCCTCCTTCCCGTGGAAATCTTTGGAGCTGCTGCGGATCCCGGCGGGAATCGGAAGCCGCGGAATCCTCGGGAGAAATCCCGGCTGATCCCGGATCCCAGACCAGGATTCCTTCGGGATCTCTCCTTGGGACCCTCGGTCCTCCAAAGCCGTGATCCCACAGCCGGATTCCAGCTGGGACACGATCCCGGCTCCCGGCGGGAATTTCACCCCGGGAATTCACCCCCTTTTCCCTGGAGGAACCCGTGGGGAGGGGACCCCCAAAAGAGCCGCTTTGGGGTCGTGCGTGGGGAAACTGAGGCAGGGATGGATGCTGGGACTCCCCGAATCCTGATCCCCAAATCCTGTCCCCGAATCCCACCCCCCAAATTCCGGGTCCCCAGATCCTGACCTCCAATCCCGTCCGCCAAATCCTGTCCCCAACATCCCACTCCCAAATTCCTGTCCTCAAAATCCCGCTCCCAAATTCCTGCCCTCAAATCCTGACCCCAAACCTGACCCCAAAAATCCTGTTCCCAAATCCCACCCCCCAATCCCCCTCCCCCAAATCCCACCCC
>NW_008245622.1:0-1120 GCF_000691975.1 Corvus brachyrhynchos
TCTGTCAGGAATTCTCTCCGTGGCCTCAGTGATGTCCCTGGTGTCACAGCCAGTGGAGGAAACATCACCACTGAAGTGCTGTGTGGATCTACAGGATCCCACCAGCACATCCCAACCCTTCCCACCTGGAATGATGGAGAGGGGAATATCCCTGGGGTGTCCCCAGCTTGAGTTCCTCCCTAAAACCCTTCTGCATCCCCTGATTTCCAGCTTTTGATGGCATGGACAATGCCCTGCTCTGGTTCAGGAGAGCTGGAGAGGCCCTGACCCGGCAGAATCCCCTTTATCCAGCTGCGAAGAGCCCTCATCTGACCCTGTGGAATGTCTGGGGTGTGCTGAGGCCATACAAGAGCCTTTCCCACCTGGCTCCTGCAGCCCCTGAGCACAAACAGGTGCTGCAGCCCCTCCACCCTGCACAGGCACAGCTTGCCTTTCCCAGCCCTGTTTCCAGTTATTTTCTCATCCATCCCATCCATCTTTCTCCCACATCAAGTCCTGATTAGGCCGAGCAGGAGCACAACAGGCTTTCTTTTTTTTTTTCCGCTCCTACAGGAGGCTCTTCTTGACCTTCCTTTCCTCTCCTTGTCTGACAAATTGTGGGAGCTGACCCATAGCTGGGATAATTTGCTCCAGCCCCATCCTGGCAGGCAGCTGCTTCTGCAGGGATGAGCTGGGGAGCATTCCCAGCCTCGTGGTTCCCATCCGTGGGAGGACTGGATATTCAGGATATCCAGGAGCAGGAGCAGTGGCACAGTGATTGATTGTCCTACCTGGACGTGACCAGACCTTGGAGAACTCCTTGGATTTCTGCTTCCCATCTTTTTCCATGAGGTTTTTATAACACATCTCTCTGTTTAAGCCAAGATTTGGGAGCTGATCAGCAGGGAAAAACCCCAAATGTAGCGGATACAAAGTGTTGTTCCCAGTCCGTGCTGTGCTCCCATTCCCATGGAAAAGAGCCCATGGACTCAGCCCAGGACACAGAAATCCCCACGGGGATCTGCTCTTTGGAAGAACAAGCAGGTGCTGATTCTCCTGCTGCTGAGTTCTTCCCACAGCCCCTTCCCCAAGCGCTGGCCCCAAACTCTTAATTTTTATCTCCACCCCATCACCCAGCAGA
>NW_008245623.1:0-1107 GCF_000691975.1 Corvus brachyrhynchos
TATGGTGCTTATCATTGCTCTGCAAGTTAGAAACAATGGTCCCAGGCTTGAGAAAATCAAGCTTTAGATTGGTACTTTCTGTCAGTGTTTTCACTGTTTTCAAGGTTTAAGAGCCTTGGATTCAGCTACATAGCTGTCCTCTCCAAAACACTACAAAATTAAATCTTGGGCACAGTCTCAGAAGAGAGTTCTCTGTCTCGCACAGTCCAACAGTCCATTACCCAGTGAGGCTGCTGATCACAGTAGATGGCTGTCAGATAAGGGCTCTAGGGACCACGTTTGCCTACACACCCCTCTCCTGAGAATTCTGTACAAACTCTTGGTTCCTGTGGTCCTGTCCTGAACTGAAACAGATCTCACAAACAGAAATTTGCCAGTCTATATAGAGCAACTGGCTGATAGCTATTTCCTGCTTTTGGATCATAAAGTGCTCTTGTTTTAATTAGTTACTATTTAGCAGGGAACTCTAAGGAAAGGTACACGTTTCCTTCCTCTCCCCACTACTGTACTTCCCCAAGAGTTAAACATGAGATTCATCTAGATCGACATCCGTCTCCCCGAGCTCCACATGTGTGAAGCTGAAGTGAGTGGCCAGCAAAGGATTTTCCATCCCGTTGTCCTCACTGATGTGCAGGACAGTGTCCCCATGCTGCAGCAAGCTGGTGGTCTCGAGGCCAGTGTAGTCCTCGGTGTCAGAGAGCTGGGTGGGTGGGGTGCTCTGTGCTGTTGTTGGCCAGGACTCCAAGCCCTCCTCTTTTTCCTTCTCCTTCTCAGCAGAGAGTGCCTCGCTCTGCAGTTGAGGAGAGCTGGTGGTCAGGCTCAGAGAAAGCAGGAGGGAGAGGGGCAAAAAAAGGAAAGGAAGGTCTATAAAGTATTTTCTCATTCAGATACACATTTTACCATAAAGAACTAGGCACTTTCAGATTATAAATACCTTAAAATTATACCTTAACAATTATATATTTTTGCTGGTGAATCAAATTTACAACAATGATCAGAAAGGTTATCTGATTTGAGTCATTAACACTTTCTCATTTCATCTTTTTTAGCGTATGTCTTCAAACTGAGTGTAGGCTTAGATTAGATATTAGGAAAAAATTCTTTACT
>NW_008245624.1:0-1126 GCF_000691975.1 Corvus brachyrhynchos
GAGAACCAAATAGACCAGGGTATTGGATAGACTTTGGTGGACTGCTGAAAAACTGAAACATACAGAAGGATTTCATTAAGGAAGTTTTGGGGTCAGGCGTATGTGTTGATGAATTAAATTTTCCCAAGAAAGATGATATTTTCTGAAAACATTAATTTAGTTGGAAATCCACACATTTTCATGGAAATTTTGTCATCAACACTAGATAGTGAGATGAAAGAAAAAGAAAGTTCAAAGTGTTGAAAGGAACAGTTCTGCAGAAGGGGAGTAAAAGGTATCTTCATAACGCCACATTAAGTTTAAAAGAGGTGTGATAGATTAAACAAGAAACATCAGTCTGAAGTGCTTTCAAGTGCTTCTGTTTAAGGAAGTAATGGTGCATTCCCTTAAAGAAATGCAGTACAGGAGTGATAAGAGGGTAAGCTCTACTATCCATTTAAGAAAATGGGATGCAGCACTAATGAAATCAATGGAAAAGACTGAGAGTTATGTAAGAAAGTATGGATATAATTAGAAAGCTGAAACAAAATTAGGGAAGTAAACAACACCATATACAGAGTGTATCTATCCCATATATGAGTCCAGAAGTTGGAAGCTGGAAGGCTGAATGAAGCTACACTGTTGTCCCATGTACTTCAGAGAGAAAGGAAGCCATCAGTAATGAAAAGTAATTTTCTGCTGTTCAGTTGTTTTATTATCTCTAGGAAGCATTTATGTCTAATATTTTTCACTGTAGTAGGGTACAGAAATCTGGGAAAAATAAAAGTGCAGAACTGCTCCTGGGTAAACAGTCACTCTCATCTAACACAACAGGTCTGGTTAGGAGTCACGTTTATTTAAACAAACCGTATCAGCTAAAGTAACAGAAACCCTTAGCAAAGTTATGTAGGTCCAAATGGGTAGACCCCGGCTGAGTCTGACCCAAGGCGAAAGGACCCTGGCAGAACTGGGGGGGAGCAGTCAAAAACGGCAGTGCCAGCGCCAGCAGCTGCTGTGCAGAATCAAGTCCAGCTCCTGAAGCAGAAGTGTGGCTCGACGTGGACAATCTAGCTTTCGGGGGTTGTCCATGGTTTTTCTGTTTCTGGCTCCGGGATGGGGAGCACCTGCCATCCTGTCTTTGTCTGGG
>NW_008245625.1:0-1114 GCF_000691975.1 Corvus brachyrhynchos
CATTTATTATTTCCTACTTATGCAGAAGGGGAGCTGAAACCTCCATTTTTAACATCATGGAAAATGGCTAAGACTATTTACTCTGAAGGGACCTATCTAGTATATATTTGAGGAAGGAGATAGATCATTTATCATATTTTACTTTAAATAATACTACCTGGGTAGCATTATGTATCATCAGTACATTTCCCTTCTGTCTTTCCTCTTCAAAAACACCAAAGCAATACCATTCTTAGAACAACTTTTGACTCAAGACTGTGAGGTTACAAATCACCTCGACTCTTGTAGAAGTAAGTAGGGTTAGAAAGGTTTGTGGATACCTTTGCATTCTCAGACAGTTAGCAATTCACATCACTCAAACTTGAGATTAAAAAAAAAGGCCCTGGACTTCTCTTTTAATTATCTTTCCTGGAATAAAAATTTTGCAAGCAGCTTATCTGTATTAAAAAGGTTGTACATCTTTAAGTTTATTAGATAACACACCTACACTTGCAAGAAGATTAAGGATGGGCAGAAATACTACCAAAGTTTTATAATGCTTATGCAAATATTTTTCATCCAGAAATATCCTGAGTACTAGGATCCCTATTGCTTCCCAGCTTCATCCTGGACAGATTCAGTGAAGCACATCATATTTATGACCAAACCTTTGGAAATGCAAATATACTTCAGGTTAGAATTCTAGGAGTTAAACTAAACTTGTTTAGTTTTTTTGAATCAGTATTCCCATCATTACAAAGTTTACTGTTTGTTGTCAAGAGATGTAGAGAATTGCACTGAAAGGTTCAAAGTTGAAGTCTTCCTGGGGTAGAAGCAAATGTGGTTCTCTGATGCTGTTTAGCACTCTGGTGGGTGTGTCAGTCACTTTTTTAGTACACCATTTGTCCAACACTCAGGACTGAATATGCCACAGGTTTTTACTGGCCAGGTCATCTTGAACCGTCTGGAGCTATATGGATCTAAGCATATGCTAGTGTCACATTAGGAGGACTCAGGGGAGTATATCCCTGCCCTGGTTCCTCCCTTCCTACAATCCCTCTTGCACTGTGATTTTCATGCCCACCATGTGAGCTAGAAGAGAGTGGCAGTGCCCAGTTTCCCTTGATCTGGAAAA
>NW_008245626.1:0-1118 GCF_000691975.1 Corvus brachyrhynchos
CGTAACATCCCAGCTCGGCTAAACAGAGAAGAAGAGGGGGAAGGAGGGCGATTGGTGTGCTGCGGTTCCCCTTCCAGTCCGCACCAGCAGTGGGCTCGGCGGGGCCACCAATCCCCACGGCCTTTCCACAGGCGCCTGCTCGCTCCCACCTACCCCCCATGCCCCGACACCCCCGCAGCGCCGCACAGACGGCGAGGCCAAGCCGAACTGAAAAGCCGGAGTGTTTGTCATTATTAAAGCGTTAAGTTCTAGAAACAGAGAAGAACATTCTGCACCTACCTTAATGCCACACGGTACTTCTGTCCTAACTTCTCGATTTCGCCCATTACGCAATCTGTGATACATGGAATACCTAAATGCAAAAAAAGCCAGTATTGAAACAAAGCAGTATTTATTCCCAGACCCCTACATACTGGCCACGTGCCATGGAAACATCATGGAACACTATAAGATATTACTTACAGTGACAACTGATAATGTTGCGAGGTGATGAAATGTAGAGCTACTGAGTTTAACCATGCCATGGTAATTTTAGATTTTTTAAGCTACTAGTACTCTACTTTTGCTGAGATCAGCATTTTAAAACTATTACTTGACTGAAACCAGAGACATTGTCAGGGTTACCATAGCTCCATGATTATAGCACATACTCTTTTTGCAAGATTTCTGTTATTCTCAGCCAGTGGCACAAGGCTGACAAAGCACATTATGAGCACACTGTGGCACTCTGTGGTCAGAAGAAGCTGTGAGTGGGGCAGACACTCACACTTGGCATAGAGACAGTCCATCATCGACTGCACTAGGTCCAGTTTGGCCTTGATGGAGAAGTTGATGAAGTTAGTGTCAACCAGGATGTGGTAAGGGGGGCCCAGCTGTGTATTATACTGGAAGAACAAGCAAGAGGGATGCTGGGGGCTGCCAGAAAGACAAAGAATTCAAATTAGTTAATTGCATTTAACATCACGTCCAATCCTACAACTTGCATAGAATAAAAGAGGGATAATGAGCAGAAAGACCCATCAGGCCTCCTGCTGCTTCCCAAGCACAATCCTTTGGTTTGGGGCACCACTTCTTACTCTGACAGTCAGAAACACCACCAGTTCCAGCCTGCAGCATGG
>NW_008245627.1:0-1126 GCF_000691975.1 Corvus brachyrhynchos
CTGTAAGGAGTGGCTTGGTGAATTGGATATTTAGGCATTTTTCTGCTGATGTAGAACCATTTAGCTACTGAGGCTCAGGGAATATTGTATTAGTTGCAACCACAGCAAGACACTTGCCTGTGGGTTTGAGTCACAAGGTACTCAAGGAGTCACAAGGAAAGGGCACGTGTGGCCCTAAGTACAGCCATTTAGGGCACTGTGAGCTGGTGCTGCTTGTGCTGCTGTGGCAGGGCTGAGTGGAGATCTCAAGACCATTTCTGTGTCTGACCGTAGCAACCGAGAGACCAGTCCTGGAATCGACCTCGTCTGCCTCACGGGAAACCACAAGGATGGGTAAATAGCCAGCGATTCCCTCCTTCATGGCTTACTTTGGCAATGCTCTCCTCTGCAGTGATGAGCCTGTTCAGATGCGCTGGTGTCCCAAAAAGTGGGTCAGTGATGTGGCTGCACCCTTATGGCTTCTTGCTAAAAATTGTTCTACCTGTAAATTTTCTGCAGCCATTTCTGGGGAACCGTTTCTAGGTTTCCTCTTGTGGCTTGGCTGCCAATGCCAGTTGAAAGGCAAGCACTGTGCCACCATGGGGAGTGATGCTGTGACATGGTAGCCTGGCCCAAGCAGGATGGGGTTCCCTTCTTTATAACTCTGTCTTGATGTGACGTGTGTGACAGCAGCCTGTCTGAGGACCTGAAGATGGTTTTTGTGTTTGATCTTAGCTACTCGAAGACCAAGGCCGAAGTCCACCACTCCTTCCTCCCTGGCAACTCAACAAACTGTGATGGGTAACTAGCAACAGCCTTCTTTTCCCACTGTCTCCCATCTCTTTCACTTCCCATCACACCTCCCACCCCAAACCACCTGGCATCCTTGTCATCTCCCATGGAGAGAACAAAGCACTCGCCACACTGGTTCTGCAATTCTGTTGTTTGATCCCACGCTTTTTCCATGGCTGATGAGCATTTTCTGCAGGAAGCATGTGACATCCTGCAGAGACACCACGTTGTTGCACCTGGCCTTCAGCTCCATTTCCCTGCTTCTCTGTGTGTGGGTAGCGGGCCTTGCTTTCCCTGATGCATTCAAATATGACAGCGTTCCTAAGAGACAAATCCCAGCTGGGCTGGCACAAGA
>NW_008245628.1:0-1127 GCF_000691975.1 Corvus brachyrhynchos
GCCAATCACAATCTCACTGCCAACTGTCACTCACCTGACTCTCTCCCCACTTGCAACTGCCTCTCAGCCTTCACCCAACTTCCAACCATCCAGCCTGCAGCTGTGCCTTGCCCACAGGACCTTCTGGTGAGCGTAAGCCTCAACCACTTTAACAAATATAACCCTAACAAATACAACCCCATATTCCACACAAGCTTCTCATTTTCACTACTCTATTTGTTTCTATTTCACTCTACTTTACAGTTTGCCCTTTGCTTCTACTTTCCTGCTTTCTTCAAATTACACCTTAAATATTAGATGCCAGCACTCCAACCTACTTGGGAAAAAATTGCTGCAGATTCTCAACTTATCACCCCATCCAACACATGCCAGTACTTCAGTTAATATTTTTGTCAACTAGAAATTACCACAGAATAAATACCTTTACAACTATCTTCTGTTGTTTAACTGAATAGCTGTTGACCTGGTCCCAAACAGAATGTTGCCTGAGTTTTCTATTATGGGGCAAATTCGGCAAATCCTCTGGAACCTTGAAAGTTAGGTATTTCTCTCTCTTCAGATGAGCAGTGGTAGAGCAGTGAGACTTTAATAGGTGTGACTGTAGATAATGTTGCAGCTCTTGGGTACCTGAACTGGTTGTTCACCAATTGGAGAGCCTTACTACCTCAAGGTTAAGCCAGTTTAAAAAGGAGCTACGATCAAGCAATTTATTCCCTGTGTCCTAATCCTGGAAGGGGCAGACTTATCTCTTCATGTATCAAAATTCATCTTAAATATCATCCTTTATTCCAATGGGTGTTTCATATCTCATCCATCAGTGAAGGTAAAACTGAAAAGATTTATTTCTAGAGAGAAGTTTGAACAATCTGTAGCAATTTCCAGGGGTTCTTATATGAACGGGAAATGGAAAGATCTCACACTTTTCTTTCTCCCCTATGTGTTAAAACTCAGTTTGGTGTGTCCCTAGGAGTGGAACATATACACACTATCTCAAATGATATAAAATCAGTGAAAATCATAAAATATCCTTAGTAGAAAGGGACACAAGGATGGAGAAATCTAACTCCTGGTCCTGCACAGGACAGCCTCAAAACTACACCATGTGCCTGAGAGCATTGTCCAAACAC
>NW_008245629.1:0-1136 GCF_000691975.1 Corvus brachyrhynchos
GGAAATATTTGAGGCAAAATCCTGACTTTCTAATGGAAAATGGAATAGCTATTTCATGAAGTTATTCCTCAGTGTAAAAAATTTGATGATCTTCACTTCTCTGCTCATAATGAACTGGTGCATTTCATTAGGGCATCAATTCCCATGCCTCCCTGCCATCTCTAAAAATTGTATTCCAAGTCTCCCAGCAGAAACTATGTGAAAGTGAATATGGTTTTGTCTTGCCAGCTTGGAGTGCTGGTACAGAACTTTAATAAATGTGTGGTTAATTTCATGATTTAAACATCATTCAGTTGGTCAGGAAGTTGTATTCTGAAGTCCTCCTTAATGCCATTTGACTGCAGTAGTGTGCCAGTAAAATAAAACAAACGAAAAAGTCCCAAAGGTATCTCATTAAGGCAAATCATAGGTCCCTCTGGATCATGTAAATGAGTTAATAACTGTGTGCTTCCAGATGTATTTATTAGCAGTTTACTTTCAATATGTTCTTCAGTGAGCTGTTTTTTTTTTACTAGCTAGCTGTTTAATTATATATTTTCTGTATGTCAGCAAGTGACATCTTCTGTCACTTGAAATGTTAATGGGTAACACAGGACAGATACATCTGTTTGAATTGGCGTGAACGTAGGAAAAATCCCATAATGTGCTGGTAAGTTACTTCACATGACTGTTCCCACTTCTTCAGTGCAAACATACTGTACTAATTTAAAAGATTTGCTATTGTAACAGTTGATCTAGGCAAATCATAAAATTGCAGCTTTGAAAAATTGTAATGGAACTGTAGAATAAAATTTATGCAGAATACAAGTCATTTGGGTCGGGTACTCTTTGAAGTCTAGATGATGTTGCAAGTTGTATCTACACTGCCTTGGGAAATGCTGCCTTGTGCCTGCACTTGGGTTTGCAAGCTGTGCACAAGCGTTGCATCCACCACTCATTCTAGAGCTGCCTATTCCACTGAACCGTGCATTTCTAATATTGTGTCCTTCTTGGGACTTGGTCGTGCCTCATTTGCCTGCTTTGAATGAAGCTGGTTGCTGTCTGTCTCTCTCCAGCAGGACTGATAAAACAGGCTGTCAGCCACCTTGGTTCCAGGTCACGTCCCCGCTGCCGTGCAGCCACGGCTGGCTGGGGGC
>NW_008245630.1:0-1131 GCF_000691975.1 Corvus brachyrhynchos
TTTTGTTTTGTTTTGTTGGTGGTTTTTTTGTTTGGTTGGTTTTTGTTTTTCATTTTTTTGTTTCCCTCCCCTCAGGCTGTGATGTGGCCATAAAGTCACTTGATGACCAGCAGTCAAATCTCAACACTTCCTTACTGTCTTTTGCAGGATACATGGGGAAACAGCCATGAAAGAATCCTTTAGCTCAGCCATGCTCCCTGCCCTCATTGCCAGTGCTCTAACACCATCCCTCCACTCCCATTTTCTCTTAGAACATAAAAAAAAAAATTAATCCTTCTGATGGAAGTATCCTCTGAGCCACAGAGCTGGAGAAATAGGATTTGCCCATGTTGGCGATTTAAGGTAAAGCTCCTTTACATTCTTACAGGAGTTCAGCTGGGGTTTAGAGGAGCATATGTGCTCCCCAGGCTTGATGCTCCCTCAGCTCACTTCAGAGCAGGTGTTTCAAGTGTGTGGCTTGCAAATGAGTAAGATGAACTCGATCTGAGAAGAATGTGTGTCCCCACAGAGCTCCTGCACTAAACTGATCTAAACTCCAGAGGTTTTGTATGCTGTATTTAAATGCTCATACCATTAAAACCACTGAAGCAGTATTCTTCAATGTGCTTTGGTTTAGGTCTCAGTGGCCTTCATAAATCAAGATGATATGATGACTGAAAACCAGGCTTTGCTGTGGAAAAAATAATTTTCTTGTTACGTAAAAAGAATATGTAATCATTTGAGGCTGGTTGCTTTTGGCAATTATTAGTGTAATTTTATTTTTCTTGAGCACATTTTCAATAGAAAAATGTGTAATTTCAAGCATTTCTTCAGAAACAAACCTCAGACATGACTTTGGACAAAAAGCATCCACTTTCTGATCATGCTAAACCTGGCCAAAAGCTGTGTGAAATGTCTTAAAATATAGTTGGGCTTTTAACTTGTACCTCAGCAGTACTGATTATAATCTTAAGTATTTGATTTATGTGGATATTTAAATACCATATTGTCTTTCCTCACACAGAATAAGAGCATTGAAAAAGCTTAGTGTCTTAATCATTCTTTATAACATGTTTCAGTTTGAAGGTTCTGCTTGAATCCTTGAAGATTGTTTTTTTCATGGATGAGATTGAGCATTAATTATTTCTGTAG
>NW_008245631.1:0-1132 GCF_000691975.1 Corvus brachyrhynchos
ATTAAAGCTTTCTCTTTCATGGGGGGAATGGTGTTTTTTATTCAGAGTCACATTCTCCTTCTGAAATGTGATCTGTCATTTCAGACAGCAACAATATTCAGAAAGGCTTCTAAATTATATTTTATGCTGTCTTTTAAAGAATAAATATTATTGCAATTAGGATGATATAATATGCTACAGCACACTCTAACAATTTTTGAGCTTTTGCAAGATTAGAAGTTATTAATTTTCAGCAAGTTGTTTGTTATGCCTGAAAAGTGCAGGTATTCTTATTTTTTTCCATTTGAAAGAACTTAAAAGCTTAGATCTTAGCGAATTGTGTTCTAATGAACATACGGGGGTTTATTTTTTGTGGATATGTGGACTGCAAAATTACAAAGAGCATCTATGTTTTACACGCTGTCTGATGGAGGTCTTTAAAAGCTCAGTTTCTGAATACATGTTAACTGTGTCTACTGTGTATTTCCATGTAGTTTAGACACTTAGACATACCAGTGTCCACATAAAGTTCTCTTTGCAATTTTGTGAGCAGAAAAATGTAAACCCAGTTCAGTGCACTTCCTATTCTATCCCTTTTTACACTTACAGGCTGTTTGGTCTCATTTTGTCTGTTTACACATTGCAGCAGACATTTGCAAATACTGTGGATTCTTTTTAACAAGTGCCTATTGTACAGAGCAGGAGATTTTCCCTGTTGGTAAGGTAATATTGACCTTAACTGCAGAGAGCACTCTGCTCTGATTCAGTTTCTGTTGGTCTGGGTTGGAATTTTATAATACACGTAGGATCAGGATATTCCTATCTTTTGCCAGAAGGTACTCAAGTGCTTTATTTCAGGCAACGTAGCCATGTCATATCCATTTTATGTTTGGTGAGCATCCTCTCCTTTTATATCAAATAAGTAAAATAACTTGGTAAACTCAAAGAACTCCACTAATTATGCCCTCAGGATTCAAATGCTGTGTCAAACAAGATATATTGCATATAAGTGCAGCATGCAGGAGGACTGTACCCCTGCAATCTTGACTTGTAGCTGCTGTATTTTATGACAACTTGTATCCGTGGCAACCAATGTTGTGGAAGAAAAGTGCCAGAATCACCTGAGTAACCATGGAAACCAAAACAATGTTTA
>NW_008245632.1:0-1129 GCF_000691975.1 Corvus brachyrhynchos
CCAGCCTGGCCTTGGGCACTGCCAGGGATGGGGGAAGGGATGGGGAATCCTCGGCTTCTCTGGGTAACAGCTGTTGGGGGAACCTCAGAACTGAACCCAACAGATCCAATAGCCTGGATCCCACCTTCTTTTCCCCTAAATTCTCAGAGTTTCACACTTAAACAGAGGCATCGTTATCATTTTTTAACAAGCCTTATAATAAAAATAATTCTTTTTCTGCGAGGTTTGCTCCCAGCAGTGTCGGTAACCCCAAACACCTGCAGGAGAAGGTCTTGACCTGCTGCTAACGGTGCCGCGGGTCAGAGGAGAGGGCAGCGTGCCGGGTTTTTAAAGGAATTTCATTTAAAGGAATTTCATTTATCCCCTCTTGGATCAAGGAGGGAGAACTTGACTTGTCCCTTTTCAGGAGTCCCAGAAAATGATGGAAGCGGCTGCTGCGAATTCCGTCCAGCTGAAGCTGGGCAAGACCAGCAGGGTGGACACCCCAAAGCCCAGCAGTGACAGGTAAAGCCCCCCCAGGCCAGCACCCCCAGCAGGGTCATGGGAAGCGTCCGGCTCAGGTTTCTCCTCTTGCAGATTTGTTGTTCCCAGTCATCTTAGTGGGAAAATCCCAATTTACCGGAGGTGATGGCAGAGCTCTGACCCCACGCAGGGGCTGCATGAGTCCCATTTTATCCCAAAACTACATCACCGGTGGCTTTCTGGGATCTGGAGACCCTCCTGCTCCCACCTGAGAGGTCACAGGGGGAAACACCAGCTGTGGGTCTGCAGCTCCGGGGCTTGATTCCCAAAATTCCTCATCCACCCAAACCACCCTCACCGGCTGAGCTCCACTGTACCAGGCCTTCCTGTTCCTCTGGCCGCTGCCGATGCTCTTGGTGGGGTCAGACCCATCCTCATGGGTCTGGAGAGGTGAAATTCCCCACTCAGAGCTGCTCCCTCTGCTGCCTTTCTGGGCTTTCTTTGGGCCCATTTGCCCTGTAATTAATTAGAACTAAATGAACTCCAAAGAGGTTCTTTGGTTCCAGGTTGTATTGGAATAATTTAACACCAAAAAGGGAGTTTCTGCAGGGTTTTCCTGAAATTTCTCTCCAATTTCTTTTGGCCCTGGTCTGTGGGGTCAGGTGGG
>NW_008245633.1:0-1141 GCF_000691975.1 Corvus brachyrhynchos
TATATATATATATATATATATATTTAAGTATAATCCTCTATATTTTCTTCTGGAAATTTGACGTTGGTTTCAAACAGTAATACCAGAGCTCAATTTTTTTAAAATTTTTTTTTCATTTCCCCTCATCTTCCCTCTCTTCAGAGAAAAAGAAGGGAGCAGGAAGATATTAAGATTATGAGTGGTGAAGGGAGTCCTTTTCCCAAAGCAATTTTTTAAGAGCTACAAAAAATGCTAATAGTGTTAAAGTTTGATATTTATTCTAGGAGAGAAAATCCTCCAAATAATAAGAACAGCAGTGAGTTTATTCCACTCTAATTCAAATAGAAATGGATAAATAAATAAGTCACAATCACAGAGTTTTAGCTATTGGAAGAAACTACCAGAGGAAATTGCAAGTTTTGTAGATTTTGAGTCTGCAGACAAGGTTTGTTAACAGGGTTTTTGATGATCTGTCCTATAAGCCCTTATTGTTTTGAAATAATTGAATTTCACGTTGTTCTGAAAGTAGAAAGTTTTGGAAAGGAACGTGTCAGGTGCAATCAAAACCACCTTGGCAGTAGCAAGAAAGTGATCAGGAAGCAATCAGGAATGCTCTTTGTGAATTCTTTACCAGCTAAGGCAGTGCCCCAGCCTCTGGCCACAAATTTCTTGAACAGAAAATTACCTGGGTGGAGGCAGAGGAGGTTAATGCCAGACAGAAAGAGAGGGGGGAGGGGGAATGGAATCCAGGCTGGATGGCTGCAGGGGAGGAGAGGCTCAGGGCAAAGAGTTGCTGTATGCACACCTCTGGAAACCTGGCAGGGAAACAGCCTGGCAATCATACAGGAGGCTGCACTACTGTGTGGCATGTGCTGAAATTTAATTTTTCACTGTCTGTGTTGTTTTTTTGTTTCTTAACAAAGCTAGCAACCTTCCTTCAAGTAATGGCTGGATGTCTGTTGGTAAAAAAATTAGTTTTAGTTAAACATCAGTGTCCTTTTTTTTTTCTTTTTCAGTTCATTGAAGGTAATACAGTAAAAGGTAACATCTGGCCTGTTAGATGGGAAGGAAAACTTGATGAACTAATGATCCCTTCTAGCCTCAAATCTATGAATCTATTACTGGCTTGACTTATCAAGATTAAGTGTTTGTTTGCCTTTCC
>NW_008245634.1:0-1144 GCF_000691975.1 Corvus brachyrhynchos
AAAAAAAAAAAAAAAGTGGAAAACCACACTTAAGGCATTCATTGTTCAAAGCCCAGATCCCTGGGACTGCTGGAGGCTCCACGGGGCCGGGATCCGAGGAATTCTGTGCGGGGATGGGCTCCGGGAGCCCGCTCACCCAGGGTTGGGTGGAGGTGCTGCTCTCAGGCACTCACTGTTTGTCTTTTAGGGAAATGTTTCCATTTTTGGGAAGGGAAGCAAGCAGGAAAATTTCCAAGGAAGAATGTGCCAAGGTATTAGGTAGGGAGATTTATGCCCTGCTTGTGACAGGGGATGGGTGAAATATGTGTTAAAAGAGGTAAAGACTGGTTTTATTCCTCTTTAAATCTCCTCTAAAGCAGAATTCTGCTCTCCTTGTGACATCCTTTGATGAGACTCCATAATCACTGAGGCTGGCCAAGCCAAAAGTGGTGGCTGGCATTTTCAAACGTGGTAAACCCAGCATTAATCCAGCATATTCCAGCATTTGTCTTCCCTTCAGGTTCTCCATTTGTTCCCTCTGTGATTCCCAGTCACTAACACAGGGAAATGGAGCGTTCCAAAATCAGCTCTGTTTTTTTCTTGAAGTGAGCTGCTTAATGTTCTGCTTTAGAGTTTGGTGACAGGGCAGTGAGGGGAATCCCCAGGTGCTGAGAAGGCTCCAGCTCTTCAGCAAGGAGATGTATTTTGAGGGAGTGATATGCAGAGACCAGATTTAATCTTAGGTAGACTCAGCAGTTACTGAGATTGAATAAACAATATCCCACAAGAATATTGGGACTGGCCAACAGTTTGCAGTTTGTTGTTTAGACAAACAGAAAGAAACATAAACTTGTTTATGCTTTCCCCAAAGCTTTCCCCAAATGTGCCCATTATCAGCTACAAATACTTCCAGACTATCTTTGTTTTATAAAGACTTCTTGAAATGGGATTTATAAAAGTTCGTGCTGTAAACATCTGGCAATTCTTCTGCTTCCTGGTCAGTAACTGACTAAAGCAGAAATAGTGTTAATTATACAACCAAAATGGCATTCCATTTGATTTCTGAATGTTCTGGGTAAAAATGTAATTTCTGTAACTATTCTGTTGCAGGAGAGTGCAGCCAGGTGTGGGTTGGTCTCTTCTCCCAGGTAACAAGTGATGGGAC
>NW_008245635.1:0-1090 GCF_000691975.1 Corvus brachyrhynchos
AAAAAAAAAAAAAAAAAAAAAAAAAAAGGGAAGCTGTTCTCATTTGGAATTCAGCACTGATAATAATGAATGTACTTGGTATTCATGTGAGTCTCACATGTATTTCCCTAAGAGTGCTACTGTAATTTAACACTGCTACTAAAAATATTGGGGGTACAGGGGCACTTAAAATAAAATGCCATAAAATAAAAGGAAAGGATATACCTTGTGTCTCTGTAGCAACTCTGTGGTTTGCCTGTTGTTTTAATACTTGATTTATAAGCTTTCTCTCCCATCCCCCACTCATTTCCATAGAATTTTCTGAGAGAAAAGATGAGAAATATTCTTTTACTGAGCTAAATATGTAGCCTTATGATCCTTATGATTCAGTACTCTCTAGGGCAGTGGTGATGTATGTGCTATCAAATTACATGGATTTTACACACCTATATTCCCTGATATCCAATAAGAAACGTGTACTTACTGCAGTAACCTTGCATTACTCATGCTACACTTTGGAGAGAGAGAGCATGCTGCACTAAGCACATTCAGTAGCCTGTCATCACATTTTTCTCCCTTTACAGTATTTTAAACAAGAAAATCTGTGTTGTGCTCCAGTACATAATTTTCTGAGCTTCTTAATTAATATTTAAAATAGGGTAAATGGCCATATCTTGGTGGCAATGGGCTTCTGAGCAACACAGTAGTGTTCTGCACTACACTAGTTGAGAATCATTTCTGTAAATTTGACTATTCTTCTACTTTGCCTTTTTTTTTTTTTTGCTTTTTGTGCAAACTGTGATTGTGCTTGGCAGTTTTCTCCTCTTTCATTAGATCGTTGTTGCTGGAGCAACACAATTAATAGCAGCTTTTAAGGTTTAATTATGGAAAAATCTAATTACATTCTAATGTTGCTCTTATAATTATTCCAGACTCAGAGGGTGTGTCCCTCTACTCTTCAGTGATTCACATGCTTGCAATTTTGCTCATCTAAAACTTTTATCAGAGATCACTACTTTTGTGCCCAAAAGTCAGGAGTTGTTTCAACTTCTTAGCACGACAAATGAGTCACAAAAAGTTGTACTAGCTTGAAAACAAACCAGTGGGAGGC
>NW_008245636.1:0-1147 GCF_000691975.1 Corvus brachyrhynchos
AGCTTCTCACAGAAGCCACCCTTGTAGCCCCCTCCTCTGCCAAAACCTTGGCATGCAAACACAATACA
The DNA here is from genome assembly GCF_000691975.1 of Corvus brachyrhynchos. NCBI lineage: Eukaryota > Metazoa > Chordata > Aves > Passeriformes > Corvidae > Corvus > Corvus brachyrhynchos. The sequence continues at coordinate 69 of NW_008245636.1, forward strand.
GGTTAGAGAAAAGCCTTTACTCAATCTACCTAGAGTTTACTAACTGTATTGATTAGGGCCCTTGGTGATAATGGCTGCTCAGACATCTGCATCCCATGGATAGAACTAACAGATACCTAAATTCAGGCATTGTAATCTAATATTGAGTATCTGCTTTTATTTCTGTTTTACATCTATTTTCATTAATCCAGAAGAGAATATAGAAAGAACGTATATCTTTATAAGAACCATATTAAAAAGAAAACACATTTTCTAGTAGGGAAATATATACTTTTTTATGATTTACATAAATTTTTTTCAGTCTTTGTAAGTCAAACCTCTAAATGGTCCTTATAATTCAAAAATAAAGATGTTTCTCACTCATCATTCCAAATTTTAATGGAAAACATTAACTCATCATAATGCTAAAATTAGAAGTGTCTATGCAACCAATGAAAATTAGTCACAGAACTATGTAATCCTTAAGGGCATCCTTCACTTTGAGCATCTATATAAATCCATCTCTTTAGAGCAAAGCAATATGCACATGCTTAAGTCCAACTGACTCTATATTTGCTTTACTCCAGTGGGATCTGAGCACATGGTTCTGTGCTTAGTTAAATTAAGGTCTAGGGACTAATCCAAACTCATTAAAGTAATACAAAGATTCCCCAATGAATACCATTTCTATTACACACCTCTTTGGAAATGCAATTGCTTTGTTATTGTTTAATGCATATTCACTCTTCTATATATTAATATTATTTTAATAATCCAACTAAAATTCAAATACTTTTGTCCCACCTGGTCATTGCTGGGGTCTTCCTTGATCACAGCACTAAAATCCTGAATAGCTACAGTAAGAACTTAACAGCAAAAGAAACATACTCTATGTTTCGTAAGTGCATCCTTTTTTTGAGGGTTATACTGGAAACCCTGTAATGAAAAAAATGCAGTAGTACATGATGTTATTCCTCATTCTTATTATTTCTAATGACTGAAAGTCTTAAACAAGCATAAAAACAATATATTCTTTTATTCTCAGATTTTCTTTTTTGTTCCTTTTCCCTTTAATTTCTATTTTCATTTCCATTAGCTTT
>NW_008245637.1:0-1141 GCF_000691975.1 Corvus brachyrhynchos
CCTGCTGGACCACACACTTTTCTGTCATCACCTTTTCTGGGTTCCTATAACTTTTCCTTATCATTCCCATGGTTAAACTTCTTTTTCTGAGTGGGGAGACAGCAATACCTCTTCCCCCATATCTTTGGTAGAGCCTTATCTTTATCTTCTGCCACCTTTTTTCCCCTGTTCTTGCTTGTGATGGCATAGGTCTCTGGGCAGGTGGGTTATGAAGCACATAAAAAAATCTATGGGGCTTTAAAAGCACAGCTTATCTTTTGGCAGGTTATTTTTAAGCCAAGGCTCTGCTTCCCTGCCCTGGTTCACAGAGTGATGGTTCAAGTGCAAGAGCCAGCTGTGATAAAGCAAGAATACTTAGTGTTCTCATTGCTGCTGAGAACTTTGTCACATGAGGGCCAAGTGACAAAAATGTTTATCTTTCTCCTAGTCTGCATGTCAGTGCAAAGTGGGACAGCCTCAGCCTGAAAGACCAGCAGCAGCTTAGTTCAGAGTAGCTCAGTCTGGTGACTAAGCCCTTCTCTTTGGGAGTGGAAGCAATGTGGGTTCAAACTGGAGGCTGATGCTGTGTCAGTGCCAAGAGGATGCTGTTGGGGAAGGAGGGTGGCTGGCTGCTCATGCTGTAGCACTTCAGTGCATCCAGGCTTTCCTCACTGTCCTGTTTAGGAGATGAGCTTACAAGTAGAAACTGGAAGTGTATCACTCTTCTCCCTACTGACATGGCCTCTTTCCCCTTAGTCTCCTTTCATGTGAAATTATTTAGCAAATTCAGCTGGAATTTGCTGATCATTTTGGCGTCCCAGAAAACGCAGCTCACAGGAAACAAATGATTCAGCAAAAAAAGAGAGAAAATATTCACCTGCCTTCTTGCTGTCACATTTGCTCTATTCAGCTGCTGATGTATCAGTAGCAAATTCTTCTCGTCTGTGACAAGGTTAGACATAACACAAAAGCTGCCATCTGCCTTAGGAGGTTTTCTGTCTCATGAGGTAGTTTTCTTTGGGTTTTCCCTAATTCCACCAAAGAAGAGGGATTCTTGCTCATGTCTTGGGGCTACAGATTAGTCTCCTTCCTTATCATGACACCCCCAAAATCTGTTGCATGAGTGTGGTAACACTTGACAGGTCAGGCTCAGGGTGCTCTG
>NW_008245638.1:0-1146 GCF_000691975.1 Corvus brachyrhynchos
TGCTGGGTTAGAGGTTGGACTTGATGATCTTAATGGTCTTTTCAAGCCTCAGTGGTCCTTTGGTTCTGTGCCTGTATGATGTACAGAACTTGATTCTGGTGGAGCTCAGTGGATGTCTTTGGACCATCCTAGTTTCAGGCAGTAGAGACATGTATGCAAGAATTTCTGCTGCTTTTCCACTCATCTCTGGACTGAATTGCTAATTATAAGGTCTTGGGCTGTTTTATTTTGTTTTGCACTTAGGAATACTTTGAACATGCAGGTTAAAACATTGGGATTATTCACCCTCATTTACTTTCTATTGCTTTGGGAATAAACAAGCATTTGTGCCGAGGGTTTAATGCTGATTTAAATGCAGATATGCTGCTGTTTTTGTTGCAATCTTTCTGCCTCAATGGTGGCAGAGAGAGGAATTTTATTACATCAGACAAACGTGCTGGTAGGATAATTTTGTTGTTTTTCTTATCTGTGTTGTTAGAAACAAGGGCGGCTCTATGGAGACAAGTTTCACAGGTAATGGGCTTCTACTTACTGTCCCTTCATATGCAAATTTCCTAAAGGGAGAAGAAATGTTTTCTTTTGGGTGCATAAATGGCTGGTTTACATGGCTGGAGGAAGTTCAGGCTTTAGATTGCTGTTGGGAAGAAAACCCACTACCACCAGCACCACAAATGGGGGCCTGCTTTGCGTAATACTGTGTTCCTGTTAAAAAAATACGGTGGCTTTTTTAGCTAAATATGATCACTATTGTTGTTACCAAGCATGTCCTGTTTGGGGCTCCTTTGCTTCCTGCATGGCCTTACTATGAGGATGTACAGGCTCTCTCCTGTTCCAGTTTCGCTGGTTTTCTTCCCCATCTTCTCCACCACACCCTCCCACTCTCCATTACTTGGAAAGGTGAGTAGACCAAAGCACTCTTCCCCATTCATGGTGGTGGCTCATTGTTTCATTATTGATTCGGATGCAATAACTTTCCTCAGAAGGCTTTTTTGCTTTGCTTGTTTACTTCGAATGCAAGAGCCACTCTCCAGAACAGTGTTTTTATTCCTATGTATTTGTTGATGTCTGCATGCCAACCAAGCACATGCTTGTCTCTTCAGATCCCAGATTATTTTGCCTTTTTGTTTGTTTTTCTGTGTGTGTGTC
>NW_008245639.1:0-1133 GCF_000691975.1 Corvus brachyrhynchos
CCCTCACCATGTCCGGGATTTTTCCTGATGTTAACCATAGGTTGAAGATCTCCATGGTCTGGGAAAACTCGGGGTCCATCTTCTTGATGTCTCTCAGAGTAATCCCGTCTGGACCTGGAGCCGAATTCCTGCTCATCTCCTGCACATTTTTCTCGATTTCTTTGGCCGTAATTAGGTCCCTGAAAGCACTATTGTCGGCTTTCCCGTTAATTTGAAAGTCCCCAAGGCTGTCAAATTTACCAGGTGTTTCCCATCTGGCTTTAAAGTCCGAATAAATTTTGCTGGGTGAGATATCGCAGGACAGACATTCTACGTCATCCAGAATAATCTTAGCTAGCTTTCCCCTATCGAGATGGAATAAACGTTGGAAACGTAGGAATTTACCTCTTTTCACCGCTCTCTTTTTCATCCACTTCTGATAAGGTCTTGTCGGTTTTCCCCCCTGGGTCTCCCTCTTGTCCTTATCTCGGCTTGCTGGTTTTGTGTGGCTTATCGCCTCCAGGCATCCAAAGCAGTCCTGCGCTGTTGTATTCACCACCGGTTGCATCTCCTGGCCTTTGATTAACTGCTTGAATGCCCGTGGGAAGGTCTTAATTTTCCCAGCTGAAAGCCATTCACCGAGTTCCTTCTGATAATGGGCCTGCAGTTGCCCCTCCCTCCGCTGGTCGATGTTTCCCAGCTGTTTTGTCCTCTTATCTGGGTGGTGCCTTATCTCTGGTTCCGTTCCCCTCCCGGCAGCCGGCTTCCTGAGTCGTTGGCTTATCTCAGGTCCTTTGTCTTCTGCTCCTTTCCCAGGCTGATTACTCGGCCCAGGTTCTATTCTTAGCCCCGCAGCTGCTCTCCTGGTGCGATGACTCACCCCAGGCTCCTCACAAACATCCTCTGTCGGTTTTCTGGGCAGCAACCTCCGTTTGTCACTTATCTGTTTTGCCGTTTTAGTTGGGATGTGTTCTGCTATGAGTTTATTGATGTTTTTGTTGCCCTCAAACTGCGCCTCCAATTTTATCAGTAGTTCTTCCTCCTCTTTTGTCCAGCACCTTTTGTGGGCTCCTCTGTTGGAGGTCTCTTTTGGGTGGGAAGCAGCGATCCTCTCCTGATTCCTAATCATAGGGTGTGCCAATCTTTTGTGTTGT
>NW_008245640.1:0-1144 GCF_000691975.1 Corvus brachyrhynchos
CCCCCCACCACCCCTGGGGCTGATTTACAATTTCAGGCATGCTTGTTATGCTCAAGCCTTGATTAATGCCTTTTATGCAGTTAAGCTCCCCTTGAGCTTATTGGAAACACTGCTCACAGGAATTTGTTGTCTAATGAGGTCCTGCTTCCTAACAAAGAGCATCCCTGGTCATCATGTAAACCATTCTAGACTGATTCTAATCGATTCTACTTTGTGTGCTTTATGCATATAGTAAGTAATAGAACAAACCTTATCATCAAACTTTGTCCTTTGCAAACTTTTATTAAACCTGCTTTTGTTGATATTTTGGTCAGTGTTTCTCTAAGTGACCTAGACCACTCATTCCCAACACTCTCTCTTACCTTTCACTTTTCAGACATTTCTTTCAACTTGACCTTCATTGTTTCTTTCCCACTGTCACCTATTTAATTGAAAGTCTTTTTTAGCAGTTAATTTTACTTTAGATATCTCAGTATCTGATTTCTTGTTGTAAAAGTCCCTGACTGTAATTACCTTTCCATCCTTTGATTAAAGCAGCTTTCATACCCTAAATCAGTGCTGGTGACTTTTCCTGCAATAAGCTCAATGACATCATGTATAATTGTCGTTTATTACAACACCTTCTCCTTTCCTTACAATTACTTTCCAAGGTTGTCTTACTGAGTGTCTTCCATCTGCATTCTTTCCTTTTCCCTGATTTAATAATTTGTCAGATACCCTCTTTGGGCTGCAACACCCCGAGATGAGCCTGGAGCAGTAAGTTAGTATGAATACAAGTTCTATTGCCCTTCTTCTTCCCTTTTGGATGCAGTAGCTAGCCACTATGAGGCAAAGGCAGTTTCGCAGATATAAAACGTCATCTGCAAGTGTAATAATGTCACTGAAGTACCCTCACTCCCCTCTGCTTTGATCCTGCGATGTTCTCCCACCAGGCTCAGCAGTAAGGACTCCAGACCCATACAAAAGATTCAGCCTGAGAATTTAAGGGGAAGAAAGAAAGGATCAAGCCTCCTGCACTGAGTCTTAGATCTCCTCTCCTCCATGCCAGTTTCTTCTCAAAGGATGCTGTGTTCCTAGATAAAAGTACGCTGTAAAAACTTTTCTTTAGCAGGACTTACACTGACTTGCTTCTCACAGCAGTTCC
>NW_008245641.1:0-1147 GCF_000691975.1 Corvus brachyrhynchos
TGAAAAAATTATTTTGGGACTAAACAACTGAATGACATAAAACAAATTTGTGGACAATAGGGGAAATCCATTACCTTGCAGATTGTTCAAAAATAGTGCGACAGATTGTCTGATACTTACTAACGTATTGGTGATTTTTTCCCCAAAAAATGGATATATGAAATAAAGTGGGTGCTTTTTCTGGTTTGATTGTGGCCAGAATCAAATCCAGCCACGGGAATGGCTGAAATGATTGCTAAAAAGATAGTGCAGTGAAGAGTGTCCATAATATGTCACAGTTGTTGATGCTTAGGAAGATGAGAATCAGGAACTCTGAAAACACATGAGCAATTACATCCAGAAAAGTAATAATGATGAAAATATTAAGTGAGACCTCTAAGAGAGAAATATAAAGAAAAGAATAATTACAAGATGCTGAACTTTCCTGAAGAAACAACTATAAATCTAGATACAATTTTTCCAGTGGTCTGCATTTACAAAGGAATAATTGGAATTTGTGTGTTGTTTCTTAATGGAACTATAATGTCCTCTTCTGTTGTAAAGCCTGCAGCACCTTTCCTTTTCTTGGACAAAATGGTGAATAGAAAGTTTCTACTGCCACAATCATTAGAGGGCTTTACAGATAAGCTAGACAAGTGTCTGCTTAATTACATATATGAATGCCTACGCACACTGGATAAATTGCATCCACATCTTTCTCTCACAGGCTAATTTAAATATTTCTCATTATAGTTTTACAGTTGAAGCTGACTTGTAGTAAGCCAAATTGGCTAGTTATCCTCTTTTTTTGGAGGTGTTTTTTTTGTTTTGTTTTGGGTTTGTTTTTTTTCTTTTTTGTTGTTGTTGTTGTTAGTTTGGGATTTGTTTGTTTGTTGGGGATTTTTGGTTTTGGTTTGGTTCGGTTTTGGTTTTGCCTTTGTTTTGTTTACAAAAATTATTAAGGTTTAGAGGGATTACTTAGAGGTATGTCATTTTACTATCTTGTCACATATAAACTACTGGACTCAGAGATAGGTTTCTTTGTATAGCTGATGTCAGATATAGATGCATACTAGATTTTCTCCAGACATTAGCTCACAGAACGATAAAGCACACAAATAACTAATGTGACGATCCAATTTAATTTTGATTTCTGTCTCAACACTGT
>NW_008245642.1:0-1149 GCF_000691975.1 Corvus brachyrhynchos
TCACCTCCCCTGACTGGATGTTAACATTCCCTGTCATAGGTAAAGCTAAGCAGGTTCAGACTGTCAGTGTACTGTACTTCAGTACAAAGTATCTGGCTTACTCAGTACTATTTCAGCTTCAGGAGGGTGCTGGCTTTGCTTGTCTTTATCTTCAACAACATGCATGTATCTCCCATAGAGTATCCAAGGCTTTTGGAACCCAAAGTAGATGTAGCATAAATTGGTTCATTAAAGTAAGCAGGTTTGGTCTGGGCTGAACTACTTTGGTTTTGCTCCAGTGTTCATTTGCTCAGTTGAGAACTTGTCTTTCTGCTTTTTGGGTTTTGTTTTGGGTACTTACGGGAAATCTCCTAACAATTACAGAAATCTGGGTGATGAGATTTATAGTAGCGGATTTCCTAGGCTGTAATTTGGTAATGCAAGGATATAATGCCTTTATTTGGGAAGCCTGTAGGACACTGCTGCCATGGTTGTCATTGACATAAGCAGAATTCTGTTTGTATATATCAAAGAATCACATGTTGCATTTGTCTTTGTGGCTTTCTAGGCTTTTGATGTCATTGGTTAAAACCTGAAACTAGAGAATGTAGAAGAGAAGTAAGCAGATACTTGCATGAAGAGTTCATATGGAACACTTTTAGTCAGAAGAGTATTACCCCTGGATTTAGTGTACTGGCTCTGTGCTATGGAAAATAGCAGCAGTACAGAACTATTAGGATTGTGCCAGAACATTGCATTAGGAAGCCAGAGTTCTGGAAGCATGCACGGGGCCTTAGCTGTAAGTTGTGGGAGCACTGTTTTAACACAAGCCTTCTTTGGAACACCTAAGTGTGTATGCCAGCCTCAGTTTCCCATTCCTTCCTAAAGCCTGATATCCCTTAGTTCTCATTAGTTCTGTAAGAAGTGAGGATATATTAGGTTACATTTTTTACATATGTATGAACTCAGACATATTACTTGCACCACTCTGAGGGAGCTCTCTTCACTCCACTGGCACACAGAAAGTTATCGCCAGTGTTTGCCTTCCAGAAAAACTGAGAAGATGCCAAACATTAGGCAGATCTACTTAAACTTCCAAGTCCAGCGTTTGTCTCTTCTGAGTTGAAGGTGGAATTAGATATCTATTTCTTGGTCTACCTAAAAGACACA
>NW_008245643.1:0-1152 GCF_000691975.1 Corvus brachyrhynchos
AACATTTCCCAGGCCATATATCCTAATCAAATGGATTTTCCTTTCAAATTTCCAGCATGATTTAGATTTTTCATGTGTTACTCTGCTGCAAAAATTGCTGTCATGCATGACCAAACTGCATTATGCTTTCAAAACGGTCACTGTGTTGAAAGGAATATGGAACACCAACATCAGAAGTAATTCAGCTGCAGATCATTCTCCTTTGTGGCAAGAATTGGGTTTTGGCCAGCAGGACCAATCATCCATCTCTCCAATAAAATGCAAAGCAGCACATTAATGTATTCGGAGGATTTTGAACAACCAGTTCTACTTTATAGCAGCTGTTGGTAGTCTGGTGTTCTTAAACCTGGTACTCCATATTTATTAACCATCAATTTATAGGCCAGATCTTTAGCTGGCTTACATGTGGACTGCTCTGTTGAGGTTGCTCCCCTGTATTACACAAGTTGCAATCTGACCCTAATATACTGCTCGCTTCCATATATATAATAAGGTATTTGGAAGAGAGAAGAGAACTCTTTAATGCTTTGCTTGGAAAGCAGATTACTGTCTTTTTTTGATGTGAGTGCATGAGAGGGGCAGGGATTGAGGACAGATAGTCACCAGTGGGAAATACAGTGTTTGATCTTCTTGCATCCACGCACAACTGATCCAAGGATTTTAGATTTTTAAAGTACTAGTTAGTGCTGACAAAACCTCCCTGACAAAAAATGATTGATTCAGAGCTGCAGAAACAAGACATATCAAATTCCTTTAGGTGTCCTCTCTTGAGAGTAAACACCTATTACAGGACACTAAGATTGAAAAATTAACAAAATATCTAATTGAAGAAGAAGCTTTTGAACCAGAAAGCCTTAGTCCTCTATCTGAGGTCACTGCCAGCCACATCACCCAGCACTCCCAACACCGGAATGAGCCGCACAGTCACCTCACATGAGTCTGTCATGGGTGGCTCTGCTTGTCACTTCAGATTCAATTTTCATAAACACACCAGTGAGGACCTGTGGGGCCAATCACTGGTACCCCTTAGCTGAGTACGAATTGCAGAGCAGGACTTGATAGGCCTGATTGACCAGTCTCTGTGCTGATGAAACACCACTAGTGGTGCTGGTTGTGCACAGAGGCAATGGAGGAGCTGCCTGGCAGAGGGCT
>NW_008245644.1:0-1155 GCF_000691975.1 Corvus brachyrhynchos
ACAGTTCAGATTCCCTGTCCATCTGGGTCCGTGCCTCAATCGCTACATTCTGGGATCAACCTGAAAGTGCATTTGTGATGCATTTCACATTGGCTGTAAGCACTCCTTGTTTATCATCTCGACTCAATAGTGACATAACAATAAGCAGAGACTCAAATTTATCCATTGTTTGGCAAAGAAGGTCTGAGAAAAGATCAAGAGCAACAAATATGAGGCAAGGAGGAAGATGACAGGGAGTTTAAAAATCCCATTTGATTAATACTTATCGTAAAGGGTTTATTTATGCACTGAAAAACATGTTAAGAAAACACAGTACCTGATGAATGTGAACTACTCATCATGACCTCTGCCCTTTAATGTGATACTTGAATGAAGGCTGTAAACTCATGCAAAGCCTTATTAAAGAGCTGTTAAAGAGATGCTGGAGAGATAGAGCTACTAGGATTAGTGGATTATAAATGTAGCTATGCTCCATACTGACCTTAAACTACAGTCATGTATTTAACACTGGCATTCCTTATGGAAGTGGAAAAATGGTGCTATCTGTGACCCCATTCATAGTTTACCAGATACTGGTTTCTTAGAAATACTTTCTCTATATATGATGAACTCATTCTTAAGGGGAAAATGTTGGTAAGGTTTTATGGCAATCAAGAGACACTACTTACTGCAAAAGTCCTTAGCTAAAGGGCATAACTGCATTCAATTTAAATGCCTGATTTTGAAATATTTTCGAATTCCACTTACCTTCTAGAAGAACAGTTTCAACAATCAGACATTATGCCTACCCCTGTACTTATTTACATTTCAAATTATAGCAAATTTCAATTCAAAACACTGGAGTTTCTCTGTAATTATTCATGTCTCCAACAACAGAAGCTATGCAGGGAAACACAAAAGATGTCTAAAGTCTCCACAACTTTTTTCTCAATCATGGCCATAGTCCTAATCCTGAGGACAAAAAATGTAAAACGTGAATAGGAAAATAAAGAGAAAACAATGCAACTTATATTGCATAGTGGAGATACTAGACCTCTATAAACACAGTTAGGAGTGGGTTTGATTTGTTCCTTAGTGAACACTACTTCTTATGTTCCTTAAGGAAAAGCAAATCCCCTCTTGTAGCTAGAGTAGCAAAGAACTTCCTGAAGATAG
>NW_008245645.1:0-1160 GCF_000691975.1 Corvus brachyrhynchos
TTCATGCTTGGATGGGAATGTTGTGCCTTTGTGGGTGTAATGATTTATTTTACAGTGGTGGGTACAGCAGAAATCCAAGAATATCAGTGCTGCACAAAACATTGTGTGACAGGAGAGGTGGTCTCCCTGTCCACTGGACAGGCAGAACCCAAAGGCACATGGATCAAGCAGGCAGCATGGGGTTGGGTTTAGGCCATGAGCTCTGAAGACAGAAAGTCAGATGGGATATCCCAAAAGTGTCTCAGGGAAAGAAAAATACCAACAACAAAGCCACCACCACCAAAAAACCCCCAATCAACCAAAGCTTGTCGTAGCCCGTGCATTCAGTTCCAGAAGGTCTGTGTTTCTGCTAGTCAGCAGTAGTTTTGCTCCTTTGTTTTCCTGCTGTGTTGCTACTCTTTCCAGTTTTGGTGCTTTATAACTGGACCACCAGAGACCACGGAATTTGAAAACTGAGTGTTTTGTGTTGCTTGTGTGAGATGGAAGGCAGCAGGCACAACAAAGGCCGGAGGTAGTAAGGTGGAAGGCACTGGGAAGGATTTTGTGAAGCAGATAAACGTTACAAGACAAGACGAACAGAATTAACAGAATCAAATGCCTCTCATCATAAAGCTGTGGCCTGTGTGTGTCTTCCCTTGCTGGGTTTTGTTTTGCCTTAGTTGTAGCAGTGAGCACCTGACTTGGCTGAGCTCCTCCGGCCTTAGAACTGCTGGGCAAGAAGGTGCAGAAAGGACCAGGGGTGACTCCCAGCTGCTTTTGTCATCTAATGTGGTGTTTCTTTGGCCAGTGGCAGTGTTAACCCTCAGTGCACAGGACCTCTGACATGATCTTTAGCAGCTTCAATTCAAAGTTAAAGGAAAGTCTCTTGCAAAGCCTTCTTGCAACTCCGTCTTTAGAAGCGTTCATGTCAGCAGGGACTCTCATTTCTGGAGCTATGAAGGATAACAAGTCTGAGCTTAGAGTTTGCAGGTTTGACTGACTTCCCCACATTCCCTCCTGAAAAGCATTTGTGTAATTGGGAATTTAGCACGGTCACATCTTCTCCAGATCTTTCTGTAACACCAACATGGAAGTTTTGACTTCCACAGATAAATGAAGATTTGCAGTCCTTTCTACATCAAATACAAGATCAATTCCAAACCGGAAGCTCAGTCTTTTCT
>NW_008245646.1:0-1158 GCF_000691975.1 Corvus brachyrhynchos
GAATCCCCGGCTCCTGCACCCCTCCAGGGAGGGCAGGTGACACTAAAACCACTCACCTCTGGCCCTGCAGGGCCCTGGAAGCCCAGGACACCCTTCAGCCCCATCATTCCCTGGAAAAGAAGCCGGGAATGAGGTGTCAGCACCCTGAGGTGGCACTGCCTTTGTCCCCTCCCTCACAGGAGGGGCAGGGACAACACAGAGACCACGAGGGCTTTGCTGAAGGCAGGAGAAGGTGGGCTGGAGCTTGAGGACATGGCAGAGAGGGACAGGGGATGGAAGGAGGGGTGTGAGACACCCCCAGCTCTGCAGGGAACTCACCTGGAGCCCAGCAGGACCTGGCAGCCCATCCTCACCCTTCACCCCCTGGAAAAGCCAAGAGCAGCCTGAGTGATGGAGGAGCAGAGCAGGACCTGGGGGGCTGTGGCAGGGAAGGAGAGACCCCTGCGCACCCTGGCAGGGCTGTGAGGGGCAGGGACAGCCACCCTCACCTTCACTCCCTTCTCTCCTTTGTCCCCAGCTGGGCCAGGGTCTCCCAGGAAACCCTGAAATGGAACAACGAGGATGAAACGGGACCGTGAGGAGTTCAAATGCGGCTGTTGGGCCTCAAGGGACACAGTGAGGGTGGGACAGGAGGATGGGGACCCTCGAGGTTGTGCTAAATGGGGCAGGCCCAGCGGCAAAGGTCCCCAGCACGGTGTCACCTCCCTGCAGCTCCTGGTGCCCCGTGTCACCCACAGAGGTGGCACAGGGCTGGCACAGGGCTGGCACAGGCAGGAGGGGACAAAGTGTGGCCCAGACCAGGTATCTGATAACCCACGTGGGACTGCTGCTTCAGAAAGAAGAAATTAGGTCTCAACCCCCTCCCAGGACGATCAGGCCTTGGAGAAGCCTGAAAAATCTCCTGGGCAGCTCTGAAAATGTTGGCCTTAAGGGGGAAAATTGAAAAAATTAAAGGGTGACAAACCACCAGCATTCACTTTTTTATGGACATTTTCCATCCTGGCTGAGCCTGGGGAGCAGTGGCAGCACCAGGTGCTGGTGTGGTCCCAGTGAAACCAGTAAGGAAAGGTGTTGGTGTTTGGCACCAGGAGCATGTGCTGGGGCTGGGGCTGGCACTGCTGGAAGAACCAGGTGCTGCCAGCCTGGGATTCATCCTCC
>NW_008245647.1:0-1154 GCF_000691975.1 Corvus brachyrhynchos
CATGAGGTTTTTGCAGCTCTCTAGAAATGCCATGAGCACCTACAGAGACAGAAAGGCACCTAACACCGGGAATGCTGAATCTACACACGCAAAAATGTGGGAAAGCACCACTACGGAATAAATGAGCCCAATCTGTTCAATGCTTCCCTCTTCAGTGATGGTTCTGACCCCCTGGTGGGGTTCTGGACTCTGCCCAGCTGTGCCACATCTGTCCGGAAGTGCCAAATCAAAAACTGGACACTGAGTCCAATCCCAGCTGGACACTGGGGTGGACGTTCATTCTGCCTCACCCCGATGTTGGGATGCCACCTGTCACCTCCACTGGCACATTCCCTCCTCTCCTCCAGCCCTCTTTGAAGAAAGTCCTTCCAGCTTTATCATCCTTTGGGTTTGTAATCCATGGCCGAGCCTGTGGAGAGCACATCCCTCCAACACCGAGCTCCGAGCAGCTCTGACAGCGGCAGCGAAAACACCCAGGAAACGTCCAGCTCCAGGTAACAGCAAAACCCCTTCCAGGGAGAAATGTGACAGCCCAGGAACATGACACTGCACACATGTCCTGTCTCACCAGCATACAGCAGCACCCTGACAGGCCAGAGACTCCAGCTGCTGGGACGGACTGGGAAGGAAACGCTGCCCTGGGTTATGCTGGGAATTGCTGGAGTAGTCGCTGGTCCTAAAAGCAGCTGCCAGATTTCCCCTTGGGGCTCCAGACCTCCTGTCCTCACAGTGTCACCCCAATCCCCCCACAGCTGCTCCCTCATCCCCCCACAGCAGGAACAGGGAGAGAACGGAAGGGTAAAAGCCAGAAAACGCGTGGGCTGAAATAAACAGCTTAATAGGGAAAGCAAAAGCCGTGCACGCAAGCAAAGCAAACCCAGGAATTCATTCCCTGCTTCCTGTGGGCAAGCAGGTCCTCAGCACCTCCAGGAGAGCAGGGCCCCTTCACACGGAGCAGAGAAACACCATCAATTCCAAATGTCCCCTCCTTCCGCCTTCGTCCATCCATTTATGTCACATGCTCTGGGATACCCCATTGGTCACTTGGGGTCACCTGTCCCTGCCAGGTCTCCTCCCAGCCTCCCACACACTCCCAAATCCCTCCCCAGCACGGCCGTATGAGGGGCAGGAAAGGCCTTGGCTCTGGGCAAGCT
>NW_008245648.1:0-1180 GCF_000691975.1 Corvus brachyrhynchos
GGCTGTGGAAACTTGGCATAAATATTTCTATACTCAGAATTAAATTAATAAAATAGATTAATTGAAATTTGATAAATAATTAGGCTTTCTCCACTTCCAAAAAATGAAATTTTTGGACTGTTTTTCAGTGCAGTTAATACCAGCAAGAAAACTTTAAGAAATGGATAAATTATTCTTTATTTAGTTATTTGAGTTGAATGTGACAGCAAAGGTTTACATTAGAAGGTCCAGAGGGTCCCTTTCAGGCTTATTTCCAGCATTAACCATTAATTTACAACAGGCAGCCTTCTGGTTGAAGTCAAACTAGATTATGTGATCTTTTGTAAAGCTCTTTTGGCTTTACAATATTAGACGTCCAGCTGGAACTGTATGTATTTAGCTGTATAGTGCCTTAAGATTATGCATATATAACCCCATGCTGTAGTGACAACATTGAAATAAACTGCATTATTCATGGCCACATTCTCTTGTGTTGCAAAAGAGTGAAACCCAAAGAAAATGAGATCAGTGTGGTGTTTGGATCACTTGGTTTATGGACAGACAGTTTGGAGACTCTTGACAATTCCACCAGGACATTTCCACCAGAACCTACTCTTCTCCTTAAAGAAAATACAGAAGTTCAAGTTTATATTAACTCTCTCTTCAATCTTATTCTGATGCAAGAAAATTATAAGGCATCAAGAATAATCTTAGCAACCTCAAGTGTATCAGAAGTATCATTTCCTCCTCTTTTTCTCCATTCATTTCCATTCCCGTTTGAAAGAATTATTTCAAAGTAATTGTTCATTTCTTCCTTAGTCACTTAGAACGCTCCAGTCAGGGTGTGCTGGAATGAAGGGTATCTAGATAACCATCTGATCAAAACTAGCAGAGGCAAGTTAAGCCTGCATGTGCAGTCTGTGATTGCTCAGGAAATTTCAAAATTTCCTGTGGCACATGCTGGTACTTAAGCCATTCACCATGAATGTTTACTGCCTGCTAGACCCTCTGACAGCAGCACTTCTGTCCATTTGCTGATGCCCGCGTTGTAGAGGTTGGATCTTCTGTTGTAAGAAATAATAATGAGGAACTGGGAATTTCTCTATGGTCCTGCTTGGACAGCATAGGCGGACGGCTCAGACTCCCCAGCTGCCAGCTCCACTTCCCTGGGAGTTCCACATTATTATAAGCTGTTTCAAGA
>NW_008245649.1:0-1150 GCF_000691975.1 Corvus brachyrhynchos
TAATAAACATCTAAGTCTGAAGAACAACCTAGCATCGTCTGCGTCTTAATCCAAACTTTGAGTAAAGGAACTTGCAATTCATAGAGACAGAAATGAAAAGAGAGAAAATTAACACTCTTCATATTTCTCCATCAGTAAAAACTGTAGATGCAATACTGAGGTTTCATGCTGTGCTTGGACCATAATGGAGTAAGCACTTTGACATGGTCATGCCTCAGACTTTTTCTTTGGTGCAAGTTTCCCAAAGACTAAAATGTCCTTAAACCTAAAAAAAAAAACAAACAAAAAAAATCAACCAACCAAAACAAAACAAAACCCACACATATTTTATTAGAATAGAGAGAATGTTTTGACTTTTACACAGATGCTCAGAATGACTAATCAACCAAACAAGAAATTATTATAAACTTGCAGCCATGTTGGCCATGGTAGACCAGGACTGCTGGCTTATAGACCCCTCTCAGGACCTTCTTTCTCTCAAAAGCTCTCATCCCTCAAGAACACACCAGCAGGTATGTGCCTGCTCTCCTAAATGGGAGTATAATATATAGGTGTGGAATTGTGCATCACTAACTCTTTACTATATCAGTAACGTTAGGCCTCAGGAACAACAAAAGCTTGAGAATGGCTTAATTTAGCTAATGTCAATAGCAAATCTTTGCTATGTGTAAGAGTCAAGATTATGTGAAAATGTTTGTAAGGTCAGGTCTATTAATAAAGACTGACAGCTGAATGATGAAGATGGACATAAACACAAGTAAAAGGGGGATATTAAACAAGTTAATCACTCATAAGAGAAAAGACTTCTCTGGAGTTTTGCTCTATGTATGATCTGATTATTATTGCATGAAATGCTTTTTTGTTCTAAAGTTTTTCATAGTACTGTACTGGTTTTGGCTAGGCTAATTTTCCTCAGAGTAACTTTTATGGAGTTGTGGTTTATATGTGTGAGGAAAGTAGTCTTGGTAACACACTAATGTTTTAGTCATGGTGAACAGTGCATACACACTGTTAAGGCCTTTTCTATTTCTCACTCTGTCCTGCCAGTGAGTAGCCTGGGGATGCACAAGAAGTTGGGAGGCAACAAAGCCAGGACAGATGATCTCAACTAACCAAAGGAATATTCCATTCCATTCCATTCCATTCCATT
>NW_008245650.1:0-1180 GCF_000691975.1 Corvus brachyrhynchos
AGGAAAGCCAACTCCGCAGCTGTGCTGAAAATCAGCTCTGGCGGGGTCCAGCGGGGGGAGGCCACAGCCCACAGCCCATTCCTGAGGCCCTTCCACCAGAGGACTGCACAGGATCCATAGTGTTGCAAAAGACAGTGAAAAACTCCCCCCACCCACAGGGGAGGTTCTTGAGCATACCCAGTACACCTGAAGGTATGACTGTCACTTATTACACAGGTAGGAAGGGAAGATTCGCCAATAGCAAGGAAGAACACAACACCTGGGACCAGAAGATCAGAACAGAGATCAGGTTGGTTTGACTAGGCCACAGCAGCAGCTCAAGTTTAATTTTTGTATGTTACTTAAGAATAATACCAGCTTTGCTATAGATGTCTCTCTTAAATTTATCTTCATTTTATGTGCAAGTTACTTTTAGTTTCTGGACTGATACCCTATGGCATATATCTGATAAAGTGTGATACTTGCGCATAAAGCAAACATTTCCATACAATGATTTCATTTCTGTGACTTACCAATCTTGTACAAGCATGCTTTATATTCGCTACAGATTTTCTCACCTCAGCTACTGAGACTGTGTGATGAGCTTAGCATTTTAAAGTAGGATAAGCAGAAAAACATACAAAATGGAGGAAGTTTAAGCCCTTAGTACCAGACTGTGAAGCTAATCATATTTAAATCAGGTGGTGACAACAGTTTTTCCGGCTGAACTGAGAGTCAAGTCTACTCCAAAAGAATGCTGGATATGTGTACAGAAGCTTTGGGGTACATAATGATGCATGGACTTGTAATGTACCGCAACAACTTTCCTTAAAAATAAGAATAAACCTTGGTAGAATTTAACATTACAGCTTCAAAAGGAGTAAATACTTGGAAGCACTGTATAACTTTCACCTTTACATGTACTTCATGTGGTTGGATTTAGAGAGAACATTTTATTGTGAATCAGATAAGACCGCCCCTTGACTTTGCTTTATATTTATTGTCTTTTTTAATGCACTGCTGAAGGTGAATAGATGTCAAGAATGATACATTAGCTAATGTCTAAATGTATTCATGTCGAGACATTGAAGGACAGTTCTTTAAATGCATCTGGACAGCAGGAAAATAAATGACAGAGTTCTCAGAGTGTCACTTAGAATTTCATCGTTGTCAGTCACCAGAATAAATTCCATGCCTATAA
>NW_008245651.1:0-1175 GCF_000691975.1 Corvus brachyrhynchos
CTCTGCTGCTGACAAAGCCTGTGAGGAACTCATTAACCTTATGGAATGTGGAGGGTTGAAAAGTCCCAGAGGGCTTTTGGGGGCTGCTCTCAAGGGGGCGTGTTCTTTCCTGGGACTGCCAAAAGTGCTTGCATCTGGCTACGTGTTAGAGGAATGTAATGACACCTTGGGTTCATACATTCGCCCTGCTCTCACATCCATCTCTGGGGCATGAGTGTGCTCAAGGTGCTGATGCTGGTGGACTTGACTTTGCTGGAGGAAGAGCTGCTTCTCAAGAAATAATCACAAGATCTTGGTTAAATGAGCCATGTCCTAACAGCTCCAGGGCCTCATCATGACAACCTGGAGAAAACCACCACCCAAACTTGGTGGAATCCATTCCCAGACCACTGGTGGTGGTCAAATCCTGGAGAGAAGACGCAAGAACCCACGCCAGCAACCAAGGGTAAAGAATGCCATGCTAAGAGGGTGCTTTGATTAGGGGCTGAATTACCAGAGACCAGGGCAGCAAGGTCCACAAACTCTAAGTGGAACAGGGGGTGAATGTGTGGCATTTGTCACTGCTGTTCATTGCCACGTGCTCCAAGTGGGGAAAGCAAAGTCCTGGGCTCTCTCTCACGGACTGTGCATGTGGTAGCAATAGAGCAATTGTCCACACTGTCCGTGTTCCATGGAGGCATTCTGCCTGCCTGAAAGGGATGAGCATGGGAGTCATTATGCAAAGCATGTATTTGGGTCTTCCTTTTTTCCTGTTTGGAAGCAGTTTAGGAGCAGACTGTTCCAATGAGAAGGACTTGTAGCAGAGAGGAAGGAAACGTTTTCAAGCCAGTACGCTCTGCTCTCCCTGCTAGCAGGGGACAGGGCATGGTTAGCGCCGTGAGCATGCAAAGGGTCCTGAAATGTATCTGAGAGCTGCAGTGGGGCAGCTTCAGCAGGGCCATGGCAGAGTGGTGAACCCCTTGTGAGTGAAAAGGCCAGAAGGAGATACGGCTCCTGGGAAGGACGGGGCTGTAAATTCTCCTCTGTGATTGTAAGGCTGTGAGTAGAGGAGACAGGAGAGCTGAACTGGTGGCAGCAGAAGGCCTTGTTGGTTAGGGCTTCATGGCAGATTTAACATCATCACAGCAGATGTGACCTCCAGTGGCAGTGATTCAGATGATGAAGACTCTTCCGAG
>NW_008245652.1:0-1162 GCF_000691975.1 Corvus brachyrhynchos
TATCCTTGGATAACTATGTCACGGACAAATAAAACAATAAACATTGCTTACTTAGAAAAAAACCCCACGTTTAAATGCAAAACTTCTCTCCACATCTTCTAAAGATGTACATTTCCCAACAAGCTCTTTCTCACCACTCCATGTCAACCAGGAATAAGGCATTCAATGTTATTTGTATCAACAAGTATTTCAGGTTTAAAACAGTATTACATCCCATCTTTGAACATAGAGTTTAATTTCTGCGATGAGCTAGTTACTCTTCTAGGAAGGACAAAGAACACACGGAAGAAAACAAAGTAAATCAAACTGCCTCTGCTCCCCTCTCCCAGCTTCTCAAGATTCCTCCCCACTCCCCTACACAGACTGGGTGTGGTCCCCCGGTTTAATGAATACCCCAAAACCATGTTTCCTTTTGCTATTCAGTAGTAGCAGAGAAAAATAATAACTCCGAGTGTTTCTGAAACTGCTTGAGAGGAAGGTTGCTGTGGATGACAGCTTGTTCTTATGGACCCTACGCAACACAGATCATCCTGGAAAATCATTATTTCCAGTCCTGCGCCCTTGGTCCAACACTATTCCAGGATGAATAAATTTAGCATCACTATGTTGGCACCAATTCCACTATCCCATATCTCTGATGTACCTGTGCCATTTATGCTCTTGTTAATATAATGGGAAAGGGGAAAAGCCCATGTTGTTACCTTTGGCTAGGTAACATGCCCACCTCAGCCTGAGGTGCAGACATGCTGGAGAGATGGCTGGAGAACCGCCTCCTCCCAATGGCACCCATAAGGTATGTTTCTTGTTCACTTACCACACTGGGCATGCTCAAGGAGTCATCTAGAAAGAGAGAAAAAAACAGAAAGGAGAGGAAACAACCACCCAAATCCCACCTGCATCTTGACAGTTGTCAAGAGATAACAGGATGCCAAAGGTGTACCCAGCATTCACTTACCAAGAGCCCAAGCCTGAAAATTGGAATATTCCATTAGACTTTACAGCCACAGTGCAGAAAGACATACACATAAACCCCTGCAGGATGAGGAACCTGACAAACATGGAGCAGGGATTTATGTATTCTTTCAGCTTAAATGGCTCTCAGGAAAACATGTTTGGGGAATCCAGCTTCCACTAGGGAATTAATCCTGTGATTAATAAATTG
>NW_008245653.1:0-1169 GCF_000691975.1 Corvus brachyrhynchos
GCAGTCCTGGCTGACTGGGGAGGTCCCAGTTGATGGAGGCTTGCAAATGGGATTCTCCCCTAGAAGAAGGGCCAGAAGAAGAGTCTGGGCAACTCCAGGCCTGTCAGTCTGAGGCCAGTGCTGCAGAAGCTGCTGGAGCAGATCATCTTGAGAGTATTTAATGGCCCCTGCAGGACAACCAGGTGATCAGGCCCAGCCAGCCTGAGTTTAGCAAAGTCAGATCCTTCTTGACCAACCTCATCACCTGAGGTGATGATGTGACCTCCTCAGTAAATGAGGGAAAGGTTGTGGATGATTTTTACTTGGAATGTAGTAAATACTTAAATCTCCAGGCTTGGGAAGGAGTGACTAGAAAGCTGCCTGTGGGAAAAGGATCTGGGAGTGCTGGTCGACAGGTCGCTGCACATGGTCCAATGTGTCCCCAGATGGCCATGAAAACCAATAGCATCCTGGCTTTTATCACCTATAGTGGGGCCAGCAAGTCCATGGCAGTGACTGTCCCACTGTATTGGATACTGGTGAGGCCACACCCTGAATCTGAGCTCAGTTTTAGGCTCCTCAGAGCAAGAAAGATATTGAGGTGCTCGAGGATGTCCAAAGAACAAGGATGTTGGTGAAGAATCTACAGAACCATTTCTGTGAGGAGCAGCTGAGGGAAGGCTGGTTGCTTTGTCTGGGCACCAGGTCAGCTTGAACTAATTGATTCCCCCAGGTTCCTTGTGCACTCCTGGATTCCAGCGCTGGGATGTTCAGAGATTCCCGGTGGAGAGGAGTTGGACAAATGTTTGCTGCCATTGAGAGGTTGTGTTGGAGATATGGGCACAAGTGCATTGGTGTGTCCAAGGCTTTGGGAAAAGGAAGGGCTTGAGCTCTATTCTGGAAACCCAGTGGATGGTTCTGCTGTTGACAGATATCCCAGGAGAGGTCTTGTGGCCCCTTTTGCACCCACACTGATGGGCTGTTGGCTCCTGACTTTGTGCTAGGTGAAATTGCAAGAGCTCTGGTAGAACAAAGGAGGAGGAGACGTCTCAGGCTATGTTACAAGGATACTTTATTGAGGCAAAAGAAGTATAAGGCAGGAGAAACAAGTGGAAGGGAGATGGTGTGAGGTACAATAAGGGTGACCATCAGTCGAGGTGCTTTGCTTGCAGGAGCTGTTGCCAGGGCAC
>NW_008245654.1:0-1180 GCF_000691975.1 Corvus brachyrhynchos
ACCCATATCCTCCCACTAACTGTGGTATTTGTCAGATTTTGCTGGGCTAGATCAGCTCACTAATGCAGGAGAGAATTCTGTCTTTTTCTTCTTTCCTCTATTATTTTTTTTCCCTTGAGATTCCGCCAAGGCCTAAAATGGCATGTTGCAGGGTTCTAACAACTTGTAAAAGGTAAAATGGAGGAGTAATGACTGGCACGAAAGGAGAGCTGCAAACCTATCCAGTACTCTACCCTCTGAAAACAGCAGCACCTGAGCTTTAACAGCAACTGTAGAGTCACAGCAATATTCACATTCCTGATTCATAGACTTGATTTGCTCTGAAAAGGCAAATGTAGTGCTGCAGCAGCCCTGAATCCTGAAAATAGGCAGACTGATGTTCCAAAGCTGATAATACTCGCTTTGCAATGAGTTCATTAAGAAGACAGCAAAAAAAAAAAAAAAAAATTAAGCTGGATACAGTGGCACAAGACCTAAAAAAGCATATTATGCATGCTCTGAGAAAAAGAACACGGATTTCACAACGTGAGGCAAAGATGGCACAAGACAAAACGCCAGGCACAACACAGTATGTCATAGAGGCATGATAGCTGCGGCTGCTGCTCTTCCCTTCTGCAAGTCCAGCCAAAAGCTGAGCTGATTACATACTGCAAAGATGCAGATGCACACACAACACACTAATGTCATCAGCCACACAAACAACACAGCAGCATCTTCACCGCTCATTATCCACACACACAGGAACAGCAGCTTAAGTAATGCGAGTACTTGAGTAAGATTCAGAGCCACATAGTGTGTTACTTGAATGTCTCAGTTTCACAGGATTCCCTACTCCCTTCCTGTTCAACCCATGGAAACCAGACATTTCCAGTGAGAAAGATCCTCTGAATCTGAGTTTTTCTTCCAGTGATTGTTGTGCTCAGGAGAAGCATGTTGCAGAAAAGGCACTGAGAACTGCAGAAGCTAAACACAGCTGTCCGGTATAGATGGACTTGTTTGAAGCACTTCCCTCTTCAGTGTTTGAAAGGAAAGAAGCAATGCTTATCTGACTAATCCAATGTCCTTTAACTTCTAAGTACATTTGGAAGGATTCAGTGTCACTGCATACAATACTTCAGATTAGTAATAGGAATGAACTTTAATACCCGCCCTGTAAACTTAACCTACTGGGGTTTTTTTT
>NW_008245655.1:0-1180 GCF_000691975.1 Corvus brachyrhynchos
TGCTGAGTCTGTGTCATGTAGGATACTGGTGGTTCAAAAGACATTCTTCAGCTGTGAATCGAGACATCCCTCAACACTGAAAGAAGCCTCACCACCATTGCTATTGGTTTATCTCGTGGCTTCTTACCTTTTGAGACACAGTGTTTGCCATCCTCTGCTAGAACATACCCATCTGCACAGGAACACAATACATCCTTCGGCCCATCTCTTTTGACAGTGCAGAACTGCTCACAGTCTCCGTTGTTTATTCTGCAGAACTTTGGTATGACTATAAAAGAGATGGTGGGAGAAAAGGTGTACATAAACACTGACTTCACAGAAGGTCTGGGAGTTCCCCAAAACAAAACACACTCTTTAAAAGGGATCTTTATCTCCATCTGCCAAGCACCTGAAGCACCTTTCAGGAATAATGTGAGCGCTGAACATCAGCTTGTGCCTTACAAAGCAGCCACCTCCAGCACACAGAAAGTACTTGCCGAGTCCAAGTGGGCTCAGTGGCCATGGCATGGTGAGCTTAGAAAAGCAGAGACAAATTGTCAGGGGAAGAATGAACAAACCACTAACAGAGAACACAATCGTGTAAATCCTCACACGATTCCTCCCTCCTGCCCTAAAAAACTCAACTCCTCATCACCCACCTTGGTCCTGGGACTGAACTTCAGTTCCACACTCCCACTCTTACTTCTGGGCTAATGATACCCCCTCCAGTGGCAATGTCATGGTGGTAGCTCTATGCCACACAAGCGAGACTCAGGAAGGATCTCCATGCAAAACATGCTTCCTTGTAAAGCTCCCTGGGAAGTTCACCGCCACAGTTCTCTAAAGCAGAAACTTACCAAATTCACAATTCTTGCCTTGATAACCATCCAAGCATGAGCAGGTGTAGGAACCAATTCCATCTTTACAGTGGCCACCATAGTGACAAGGATTTGAGCTGCACTGGTTCCCATCTACAAAAACAAACCAAAACCCAAATTGTTGTAGGTGTGCAAGCATTTTCAGTGAACACGGAAGGGCTGTTAGTTTTCTTAAGCCATCTTTCATCCTTCCTTTTAAAAGATAGGTCCTGTGAGCTGCCACATTCCAGATGGAACAAACAGTATAAATGCAATCATTCCTAACCTGCAAAGATTCATCTACATATCCTCAGTTTTGCAATCTCTTTTTGGTGGCCACTCTA
>NW_008245656.1:0-1180 GCF_000691975.1 Corvus brachyrhynchos
GACTTTATCACAACTCCTTTTCACAAAAATATTAATAGAAAATGTCAATATTCAAACAGTTTAAATGAACTTGTTACAGAACACAGATAGATCTGCAACATTTGTAATACTCTTTCAACATGCACATAGCATTGTCACAATGCACCATTTCTTCTGAAACATATAATACATGCACTGGTGACAGTATAAAAATAAACAGAATCACTCTGTTAAAAAAAATAGTGTAAGAGGGTTTTTCTCATTTGAAAAATGAATATTTTTTTTTCCAGATGCTTAACAGTATTATTCTCTTACAAAAACTGAGATGTTCTGCACAATTTTAGTTTCACTGTGCTCACTTTGAATTGCATTACATATCTGAAGTGTTAATATTCCTCAAACTTTGATGAAGAGCTCTTAAACTCTATTTAGGCTGAATTACACAATGCTTAAAAAAACCAAACCCTAGTATTTCTAGCTGTGTTCTAACTTTATTAAATATTTCACTTACTCTCCATGGTCCCAATAAATTATGCGTTTTATTGAGAGTGACTCCTTTACAATTACTTCTAATAGGCAAGATATATCCATTGTAACTTGCTACTTCTATAATAAAATAATAAGTCCTACCTTTCTTAAAGAACAGAGCACAGCATTCCTAGTGCAACAAATTAGAATTCAGTTTGAAGTAGAGCCACATTTCTCTCGTATTTTGAAAAAAAGTTGAAAAATTTTACAACTGTCAGAGAACTGTTCAATTACAGCCTGCTTTAAACTTCATAATCCAAAAATGCTGTAAGAGTCCCTTTTCTTCCAAGAACTTGTCCAGTCCCATCAGCCATTTAAAGAATGTGTACAAAAATCATTTAATTGGAATATTCTATGAAGCAGGTAATTTTACTAAGATCTCAGACATTGAAATACTGATTCCTGTTAAAGGGACACCTACACTAACCAGTGTTCAAGGGCTGATTGGACTATAATGTTTCCCCAGATCTCATTTCAAGAGATTTTTCTCTCTCCTTTTTTTCTCTTTTTTTTTCTTTTTTTTTTTAATTAAAAAAATATTACAAATCCAAAAGTGAGTCCATTTTTGGGGTGAGATGCGGGTTTGCTTCGTTTCCCCAAACAACATGGGAGAAAGTCCCTTTAACAAGGAAAGAGATAGGTATCACTTAATCAGGATGTGGGAATGGAATCT
>NW_008245657.1:0-1180 GCF_000691975.1 Corvus brachyrhynchos
TCTGCACTGGATATCAGGAGATAGCTTACCGACTGTGCAACAGTTACCTCCCACAGAGTCCTGGGTTCCCAAGTTGCTTCTAAAGGTAAAGTGGAAAAAAAAAGGTGGCGCAATAGGAAACTCCAATTTCAAACCTGCCATGTAGCAGGTAAAGTAGGGACTTGAATCAGACACTTTCATATTTCTAACAGAGATGCAATGTTTGGCACAGAACAGTTGCCTCAAATCTCAGATTTAAATCTAATGGAAACACAGAAGGATTGCATTTATTTCCCCTGATGAAGTGACTATGAGTCTGAATCTTATGATATTCACAACATTATTACATTCCAGATCAAATACAACCCAGAATGTTTCTATTTTATATGAGAAGGTGAAAGAGACCAGAGGGGAAGAGATAGGCTTTTTAAACAATATTGAATAATCTTTCAACACCCTCTCTTAAGAGGCTTCTGACAAAATGCTGCAGATTAAGCCTAGTTATAGATAAGAATCTGGGTTTCTGGATCTAGTCTGAGTTTCACTCATTCAGTGGATTACACTATAAAAAAATAAATTTACCTTAAACTATACTAATTAAAAGCATTCACTATCACAAGCTATTTACAAGATTTGCCGTACTTTTTGTGCTTTAGAGATATACCCTCCACATTAATTAAATGAACTTGAAAGGGAAATAGAAAGGGAAAATATCTGAAAGGACCAAATATTTTTACCATTTTTTGAGTGATATATCACTTTTTCTGACTAGCAAACCATGTAACAGAAAAAAATTTATTGAAAGTAATTTTTTTCATTATTTGTGTCTATAAGCATGTTCCTAGACTCTACGTCCCTTCACAAAAAATCCATTCCCTTCCTCCTCATCCTTATCCATCAATTCAGTGCTGAAGAAGCTATAAAATCTGGGATACTCTTCAGATAAAAAGGGAAATTTCCATTAAGCAAAGGCAATTCAGCCATAGCATATTGCAATGTCCATTGGACAAGATTAGCAGCTAGCACAGCTCTGAAAAGCCCTGAAGCTGCTGTGATTCATATTTTAGGCAGGAAAGATTCTTCCAGGCACAACATCTGTTTGGTATTAAAGCTGTACAGAGACACTTCCTTTGGGATGAATTGAGTTCTTTCAGTTCATAGTTATTAATCACAAAACAGTTGAACATTTAAAGATATCCTT
>NW_008245658.1:0-1182 GCF_000691975.1 Corvus brachyrhynchos
ACACACATATATATAAATAATGGCACCTTACTATGCCCATTCTCTCCTCCTCCTCTCCTCATATACACATATCACCATTCCCCACGGGGCTATTAAACTCAGTGTATAGCCCCTTAAAATTACTATAACCATCTGATTTTTATAACTTCCCACTCCAGGCTTTCATTAACCCCAGACTCACTTGATGCCAAGTCTTCCTTCCTGGAGCACCAAGGCTATGTGTGGAGTCCAGCTGGCGAGTCAGGGAGACGTTGTAAATTGGAAGAATGTGCTGGAGCTACTTAAAGTTGTGGTGAACCAAACGAAAAGGACCAATTGCACAAAAGATTTAGGAAATGGATAGAAGGTGTTAAAATATCTATCAAGTGCTTAATTTGTGAAATGACGTCCAGAGCACAAGAAAACCTATCACTAAAGACAAACCAAAATCATTCACCCAGACCTGATTCTGCACAGTGACCCATAAAAGCAGACCCCAAACAGCCACCATATACCAATCACCATGAATTTCCTGACTTTTAGAAATGCAGCACCGACAGAAAACAGAAGATCTCCCAACCTTGTTGATGTGCCTCTTATTTCAAAGCTGCCAGACTTTAATTGCTTTCCAGCAACAACCCATGCCTTCGCTGGGAACATATTTTTATAGCCAGTTATAGCTCCCTATCTCCAAATGGAAACACTGACAGGTTTCTAATTCCAAAAATATTATCAGGAACCGTAACAACATGAGTCTGATTTAAAACATAACCTGTGACCTCAAAAGTCATTCTTAACACCGTGTTTTAACATTTTGTGTGCTTTTCCAGGGTTGGTTAAATGTAAAAATTATAAACTGAAAAAGAATCCCAGGTGCCAAAAGAACAGTTTTCCCTCACTCTCCACTATGGTTCTCATTGAACAGCTGCTTCCTTCATCTCCAAAGCTGGAGAGAAAAACATAATTGTGGCATATACCTGCACAAAAACATGCTTAGTTCTGCTTTGTCACAAGCACTGTAAAACACATTAATTTTACTTTAGATTTCAAAAATTGTTCATATATGAAAAAACAGACAGAAGGACACATGAACAATTTCACAGAACCACAGAACCATTTGGGTTGGAAGGGACTTTTAAAGGTCATGTAATTCCAACCCCCTGCAATAATCAGGGACATCTTCAACTAGAGCAGGTTGCTCAG
>NW_008245659.1:0-1187 GCF_000691975.1 Corvus brachyrhynchos
TGGCAGCTAATATATACCTGATTCAGACCCAAATACCTGTTCAGCCAGTATCTATTAAGGGCATAAAATAACATTTCATTATTTCAGGATAAACCACCAATCTTCACTTATACAACATAAAATTACATAAAGAAGGATAATACTTCCTCCACCCTTACGTACTCAAGCACAAACCAAGAAGCCCTAGCATCTTTTTACAAGCAATTTTTTCGTAGACAAATGTGTTCCACCATAGAAAGATAATTTTTTTCCTGAATTAGCAATCACTTGAGTTTAACACCCAGAAAACAAAGTTCTCTTGTAATAAAATTATGTGTGTAATTTTATGGTAAAGATTAACCACCAGTTTCTTTTAGGCACAAAGCATTCATTGAACTGTCTGAAACACAAACTAGCTAAATCCTTTCTGTGAGTGCACATACGTTATCTCCTCTTCTAGAGCAGTTTTGAAGAGTTTGAGAAGCAGGTATTCTTCCCGTTGATTGGAGGCATAATTGTATAGAGTGAAGATGACTGTATCCATATACTTTGTTGATTTGTTTTGTGGCATCTGGAAAATCAGCTTTGCCAGGTATGTGGGATTAGTCTACAAAGCAAACAAATGACATGCATGCTGTTGTCCAGGACAAGCTCCCCCACTTGGAGGGCAGCTCTCTACATTTGTTCTTGCCTAAAGCACTTATGGTGACTTCCATATCTGTCACTTTTGCACGCAGGTTTTACTTTTCTCCAAATCCTAGTACATAAGGAACACGGAATACTGCACAACTTGTGAGAAGCACCATTAAGGATTTTATTTGCAGTCTCTGCATAGTACCTCTCTGCATCTGATGACAATGAGAATTTACCAAATGACAATGGCTATCTACCAAGAAAACTTTGCATACTACATGTCTGCTTTGGAGAGCGGCTGCCCTGGGAGGATCTAAAATTCTTCTAGAAAAATGTCAGTGAGGTGAGATAAAAATAGCATAAGAACAGATACAGTATATTCTGTGAACTGCATTGCAGACCACTTCCCTTCCACCATGTATAATGCATGGTATTAGTAACTGACAGTAATTTACATGGACTAAAAGATATATGGACATAAACATTTCTCTTCCGCTTCAGTACAGACTGAAGTATACTCAAGCAAAAGCCAGTCATATTTGCTGCACACTTTAAAAACAACAAGGATTTTCTCA
>NW_008245660.1:0-1182 GCF_000691975.1 Corvus brachyrhynchos
CCCTGCCACTCTCCATGCCAGGGCTGCTGCCCAGCTGGTTGCTCCAAGAGATGGGGCCATAGAGCCCTGCAAAGCTCAGATTCACCGGGAATCCAGCCCTGGGCACACTCTTGGGTACAAGTCTTCGGCACTAACTTCCTTCTCTTAGCCCTTCTTCTCATGCCTCCCTCATCCAGGCCTCTGTCAACTTTGGAAGAGACAGTTCTGGACGTGTCTGCCCTGAAGACATCTCAATCCCAATCGTGGGAAAGCTGCTGGCACGTCTCATTCTTTTCCGATGTTCCAGTGAACAAACAAGCTATACAGCCTTCCATGCTCTTTTTTCCCTCGCTGAATTCCTCTGTAAGTAAAAAAGCAAGAGCAGCTGTGGCCTTCACACCTGTGCACACAGAGCTCTCTTGACAGATCTGCTGCCTGACCTGCTTTGCCCCTCCCAGCTGCTTCCTGTAGCATCCCAGCTGTCACTCTGCTGCAGAAGCTGAGTGCTCACCTCAAATCCCGGATCTGTTTGTTACTGCTCCCCTTCCTCCCCTTCCTTTCAGGCCCTTGAACCCCACTGCCTTGTGGCCCCCACAGCCAAAGCTGCAATTGACTGCCAGGTGCCAAAGCCAAGCCTTCCCCGTTAGAGAAGAGCAGATCCAGCAGCATGGCTGCTCCCTCTTGCCTGTAGCAGGAAGCTATTGCTGATGCCCTCCAGAAATCTTGCCTGATTCTGTCCCGCTGTCCTGCAAGCGGATCTCAGGGGGGTTTGATGACCTTAGTGACTTTTCTGTGCTTTCCCTGCTGTTTAGACAAGTCAAGGCCAATTGACAGGTCAGACCAGCTCGTTTGGGAAGGTGTGACCACCTCCGCCTTGTGCTCCCTGAGCACCAAGGACTGTACCCAGGTAAAGAGCCCCCCTCTGCTTTGCGGGTCTCTTGTCTGTGGCATCAGCAGGGCATTTGTGTGAGCAAAGGGACCCAGAGCCAGTGGGGCCGGTGGGGCCTCGCTGCCCTGGCAAGAAGGTTGCTGCCATCCCTGAGCAGGGACAACACACGGGCTGCACTCTGGTGTCCTGGCAGCAGCTCCAGCCCCAGCAGGAGCTCCAGCCCTCCTGGCCGCCAGCAAGAGCCTGGTTCTCTGTAGGGCCAGCACGCCATGCCCATGAGCCCTCCTCCCCGACGTGGAGGGCCCTTTCTCCTC
>NW_008245661.1:0-1182 GCF_000691975.1 Corvus brachyrhynchos
CCTTGTAGTAAATGCTATGTAGAGTTTTTCTTCACTGATGTGCTTTCTGGAACAACATCTGGAATTTGCGTTTTAGTCTTCCATACCAATCTACTCTACTAGGAGCAGTTGTCTATTTAAAGCACCCGTCTTCTTGCATTAAACTACTTAACATTTTTGTGAAGGGGTCAAGGATGTAGTATAAATATACTCTATATGAATTGTTACAGAACAGAAGCAATATCAAGATAGGATAACTGAATTTTATATAGAAAAATACCTATTGCTTGAAAAAGTAAGTCATCACAGTTTTACATAGTTCTCATACTATGAGAACTCATCACATTTTCCCACAGATTATCATTGAATAAGGTGAGCTTTTTCATAGTTAAGGTGATTTCCATTTCTCTTAGAAGGTTGCTTACAATTAAATGTTCTTTCAAGAGAAAAAGATTGTTAGTACTATCTTGAACAATCCAAGGATACAATACTATATTAGTCTTTGCCAAGATTAGGTTACTTTGTTGTTAGCTTTGCAAAAATTGGTATCTTTGAGGTTCTTTTTAAGCTGGAGGTCCTATGGTTAGTGAAACTATTAATTTCGTATAATTTTTGCAGTGATTATTTTGTGGTAAAACTAAGCATATAACATTCAAATAAACTATCTCAAAAAGTATTATTTTAGAAATTTCTGCAGAAGTTCTGTTCTGATAATTTTATGCTGTAGGCCAATACAATGAGAAAATATAAACAATTAATTCTTTGTCCTGTGGAGGACCCAAAACTTGCTGGTTATTCTGAAAAGGTTAAGCCAATTTTCAGTCCTCCAGTAACTGTGGTATACAAGTTCAAAGGGTTAGTCGTAGTTAACAGAAGTGTACAGGCTGACTTTGTATAATATTTTTAAAGCATGTTTTCATGAGTTTTACTTGCTTAACACTGGGGACATTTTTGCTTTGTGCAAGAGCAGCAGTCATACCTCCATTGTTGTTGTGGTTTAACCCAGCCAAACCCCAGGCAGCTGCTCGCTCACTGCCCCACCAGCAGGATCAAAGAGAGAAATGGAAGGGCAAAACTTGAAAAATTCATGGGTTGAGATAGACACAGTTTAATAAAGAAAGCAAAAGCCCCGCACGCAAGCAAAGTGAAAGGAGGAATGAATTCCCTTCCTCCCATGGGCAGGCAGGTGTTCAGCCATCTCCA
>NW_008245662.1:0-1188 GCF_000691975.1 Corvus brachyrhynchos
TGTCACTGCTCTCACCCCGACCTGTGGTTGAGTGGTGTCCCCCCGTGGTTGCCACATTCCTCTGCAAGGCCACTGTTGTTGTGGGCAGATCTGCAAGGTAAGGGGGAGGAAGAGGCTCACACAGGGGTTTGACCATGTTGGTGATGCTGGTGTGATACAGAATTCTCCACAGGTGGGATAGGCACAGGAGGAAGCAGCCCCCACCCGGCTGACAGGAGGGGGATGCTGTGCCAGCAGCGTTAGCCAGCGTCTGCAGCACTGACCCCTGTTCCCGGGCTGTTCCCTGCAGCGTGTGACTGCTGCGAAAAACACCACAGGGCTTCAGCCAAAGCTTCGTGCCCTGGGAGCTCAGCAGGCTCTGCCTCTTTCACAGGCCACTGTGTGGTACCTGTGCTTGGCTCTGCCATCAGGGACTTCACAGCTTTGCTGATCAAGTAACCAGCCAAGGAGAGCTGCAAGTTTTCCACCAGACACCCATCATGGAACCATTTAGATTGAAAAAGGGCTCTGAGGCCATTGAGTCCAACCTGTCACACATCATCCTGCAGAGCCTGGAGGTGTCAGAGCCTGGTGCGTGTGAAGTGCAGTGCGTCTCCCTGAGACACGCAGCTGGTCACGGGGAGCAAAGGCCAGTTTGGTTTGTTCCCGCACTGCATTACCACTCACTTGTTCCTTGTTCTCAAAATAAAGCCACGACTCCTTGTCTAAACTTGCTGAACTGCAGTGGGCAGCATTACAGAGCCAGGGAGAACTTCAAAAAACCCGCAGAGGAATAAATAAATAAATGTTTGAAGTAGCAACTCTCTTTTGCCTCAGAAAAGAGCAGTTCCTCAAAGAGGAGGAAACTGAATACAGGAAATAAAGGAGGACACCGACTGGAGCCAGCGGGGAGGAGTGTGTCAGAGTGCTGAAGGCGTTTGGCACTTCCTTCTTTCTCTGAGGGCAGAGAAGTAGGATGCTGTTCCTTTGCACTGCAGAAGGATGTTCTCTTCCGAGCTGCGGTTGTGGGCACTCACCTGTCACCGTCAGCTGCACAGCATCGCTGCGCTGCACGGCTCCGGCCCCAGCCCTGTTCTCTGCCTCGCAGAAGTACGTCCCGCTGTCAGAGGGCCGCAGGCTGTGCCACGCCAGCTCAGCCCCGCTGCTCAGGAGCACGGCTTTCCCCGCCGGGACGCTGCGGAACCAGCG
>NW_008245663.1:0-1182 GCF_000691975.1 Corvus brachyrhynchos
CCAGCCACCCCAATAAAGGCGAGAAGCAGCAGGCACTTCATGGTCTTGATTCAACCTCAAGCCCAGGCAGGCCAACTGGAAGTGGGAGCTGCTAGAAATACGTTTTTGGTAATGGCCTTATCTCTAGTCCAAGGTTTTCTCCAGACAAAAAGTACACAGTGGAAAATTTGAAGATCCAAATGTGGGCATTAACAGGCATTGGTAGAACGCACAAATAACATACCTGTTAATCATAAACCTCTGCTAAGATAGAGAGCTATTTTAAATTATTCTAGAGGGTGGCCTTCAATCTAAAAATACATTTTGGCTTTGGAAGATGTGTAGTTGTTTGTCTGTCTGATTCTTATACGCAGCACCTGTTGAGAAGAACTCTCAAACCTCTTTCAGATTCCTCTGTGCTGATGGTGTCTTTCTAAAAAATGCATATTTTTACCAGAAGCTGAATATTGTAGGTAGCAGACAGAAAGAACAATGAATTTATTGGAAAAAATAAAAAAGCCAGCAAAGCTAGTGGTTAACTTTGTTAAGTTTATTTCAGCAAATTCCTTTTCTTGACTAATGTGTGTTTTTATCGTATGCGACACAGTGTTTTCCTAAATCAAATTCCTGCATTGTAATTTCAAAAGGGAGGATAGAAAAACTATCCTGTGCCCCCCATTGCTTCCCAAGTTAAATAATTCCAATATGGCAATGCTCAGCATCTCCCTTTCCTAATTTCTCTCTCCTAGCCTGTATGAAAAGATCTGCCTAAGTACCAAACCATGTTTTTATTCATCTTTGGAATGTTCTACAGAGACTAATTTTTGCCACACAAGAACTTCAGTATAATGCTGATGTTTATGAATGTAATGTAGAGGAGCAATAATCCTGCAAACACAAATGGTGAGATCTTCTGAAATCCCTCTCTGCAGGAGTGGGGATTTCTGTCATGATGCAAAGTTTACTAAAGCTTAATGCTTTGCTGAATAATCATTTTCATTTTCCAAGCAGCTGCCAACTTCATCATGTTAGCTCCTGAAAGACACAGGATTCTCTCCAGAGACAGTAAAGAGAAGCCGTTTGTTTGGAGACGCTGGAATAGCTTGAGAGACTAAATAGGAATACTCTTCCTACTCCATTTCTTGATTAATTTTTTTGCAGGCCTGGAGGATTGATACACAAGTTTGTCAGTGTCCAGATGCA
>NW_008245664.1:0-1193 GCF_000691975.1 Corvus brachyrhynchos
CTGTATGAGCTCATCCAGACTCTCCTGAAGGCTGTTCCCCAGCGTGGTGTTCCTATACAGCTGATAGGCCATGGTTCACTGCGAGGGCTGGACACGTCCTGGTCATCCACGGCTGCGCGCCTGTGCTGTCCTCGCTCGCGCGCGGCCAGAAGCACGCAGGGGCTGGGCATACCCCACAGTCTAATATGGCATAACCAACCAAATGTTCTATCAGTCAGGGACAGTAATGACCACTCTCAGATGAGATGGAATTAGTCATAGATCTAATCCCCAGCTCACCTTTTCAAGCTTATCCTGGGAATAATAGAGGATTCAGGAGGCTATCCACACACCTAGACAAATTAAGTACCTCTAAGCATATGTGGGTGACTTAAGTTAAATGTCTCAATTAGGCAGGGAGGAGCTTAATGTATTTATAAACATAGCATTAAGCAGTCTTGGAAAATAAACAGATTTTACTATCTGTGATGTATACATTTTGGGTAGGATATGTCGTGCTTAAACCATTAATCTAATCCTATGTAATGCAAAAGACAATGCTGTACAATCCTATTTATGAGCTAAACTAATCAAGCTCCACTTTAAATCTACTTACAACCTTGGCCCTAACATTAAATTAAGTACAATTCACTCCTTAGATGACAAGAGACAATATGCCAATTCCATTCTATATTAATAATTAATATTAATTTTTTCCCATTTTAGAAGTGTTCTTCACTGACCATTTCCCTTAAAAAATTCTGTCTCTCCAACTCTACTTTTATGCTTTATTATCTTTCCTGCTTTACATAACTAAAACATATTATAGCTGAATTTAAGATCATTAAAACCAGGAAACAGTATGCTTTTCCAAGGGAAGTACAAGTTGTATAGTCAAGGAAGTTCAGAATACTTCAATTAACCTGTGGACTTGGTTTCAAGTCAGGTGCTTTTCGGATATTGATTCGGTTATTTTATTAACTTACAGATGAGAAGACTGTCCAGGAGTCTGGAATTAGTACATTGAAACACCAGTGAGGAACCCATATAATCTGAGGACATCCGAGAAAAAGAGTGGATATGGAATTTAACATGGGATTCAGCATAAGGATGGGCTGTTATATGGCACAGAATACCTGAGCCACTTAGTATATGGGAAGAGGATGTAGGCTTGGAGGACCAAAAGACATGTAGATGTGGCACCTGGGGACATG
>NW_008245665.1:0-1181 GCF_000691975.1 Corvus brachyrhynchos
AAAAAAAAAAAAAAAAAAAAAAAAGCCCAACATCCAGTATTGGTGCTTTTCCGGAAGGTTTTAGAGGAGCTGCTACATCATCATGAAAACGCTCACCCCACCACTCCACATGCCTTTTTTTTCTGGAGAAACAATCTGGTCTAACAGGAAAGAGATGAGACAAGTCTTCTCGAGGGGTGTAAATGGCACCCTAACCCACAAGTAAAGTAAAAGTTCTCTTGTCCTGTGCAGGGCCCACAGTGCACATCCCACAAGGCAGAGCAGACAGGCTTAGCAGGACAGTGGGTGAGGAGCTGAGGGTTTTCATCCCGTTGATTCTTACCTGTGAACATCTGCCAGAGGCAGATTTCTTTACTGCTGGCACCTTGGCAGCTTTTGGATTGGGTGTCTCACGTGGGCTTTTGGGGCTCTGAAGGCCAGAGAGGGACTTCATGCTTGTACCTGGTTTGGCAAGAGTTTTTAAAGTGCTGTTAGACTTCCCAGCTGTCACAGTGTGATGCTGTGTCCTGGAAGTGCTGGCTTCCTCCTTGAAGAGCACGCTGGCTAGCTTGGGAGAGCTGCTATTTGGATGATCTGAAGAGCTCTTTTTCAGCTGACTGCAGGACTTAGGAGGAGGTGAAGATCCTGGTGGTCTGCTGGGAGCATTCTTGATTGCATCAGGCAAAGGAGGAGATCGTGGGCGCTGACTTCGGGTGTGCTGAAACAAAGGGGGGTACAGAAAGAGGAAGAGTAGAAGAATGGGGATCTGCTGTTCAGAGCAGCTAAGGAAGCACAGAAGAGTAAAAGCCTACAGCAGGATCCCATTTACCTCCCTTGAAGGCCGTGTGGTCACTTCCAGAGGCAGTTTCTTTAAGTCAGCCTGAGATCGAATTGGAGTGGTTTTCTACCAAAAAAAAATCAGAAAGGTCATGTTTATAAGCTGCCAGGGGCTGCCTGAACCCATTGCAGCAGTTTTCCAGGCTAAAACGATTATAAAGTGTGTTTTGTGTCCTTCAAGAGACATCTCTTCAGCTGTCATTCCCATTTTCCCAACAGAAAATTAAATGTAAGCTGAGATGGTCAATTTCTGTTATTAGAACAGAACAGCCCCAGCACCATGAAGGAGCATAGGCGGTTTCAGTCTCAGCAGCAACCCTTTGCACAAGGAGGTCCATTGATGCCTTTTCCTGGTCTTAAAATCA
>NW_008245666.1:0-1184 GCF_000691975.1 Corvus brachyrhynchos
TTATCCCTGTTTTCTTTCACCACGGGAGGAAGCCAAGAGATTTATTCAAAAGAAGGTATCAGTGGTGATATTCGCTATGTCCTGTGGCCCATGCAGGTATAATATATGAACACTTTGTTGTTGTTTATGTCAATTTTTATTATTCCAACTATTTTTAACAATTGATTTATTCTTTGTTTTATATGGAATATAATAAGAAATAATCAAGTTATCAGTTCCAAAGATGTGCAGGTCATAAACTGTTACCTAAAATCCTGGGACTACTTTAAAAGTACACTGACTTTTAAAGTTGTTTTGTCCCTCTTCCTCCAGCTTGGAATCTAGAGAAAGCTTATGCTGTCAGCCTTTTCAGTTTCCCTGCTGTTACAGGATTTCCTTTAGCTCAGCCATACAGGATTTCTGTTCCCCATGCTTACCCAATTCATGTAGGATGCAAGGCAGGAGGGGAGCCACACATTACCCTGGTAGTAACAATCAATACACAAAAGTTAGCATTCCTCTTCTAATTGCTACTCTTTTATCAGAAGTGCTGAGCATGGTTTGGGAAATACAGGCGGTAAGGGAAGTTTTGCCAGCTTCTTCCTGATACAATACAACAGATGAGCTAAAATTCCATGGTCTCCTCCCCACACAGTTACCAGCTGCCTGCTTCTGAAGAGCTGTCCAACTGCAGAGTTTGCAGGTCAACATGGCAAAAACGTGAATCACAACTCTGAATTCAAAAATACGCACAGGGGAAATGGCACATTCCAATAGAGCTGATTCCACAGGCACTAGCCTTCCTACAGAATCATTTGGCTA
Organism: Corvus brachyrhynchos; assembly: GCF_000691975.1. Classification (NCBI taxonomy): domain Eukaryota; kingdom Metazoa; phylum Chordata; class Aves; order Passeriformes; family Corvidae; genus Corvus; species Corvus brachyrhynchos. The sequence goes on from NW_008245666.1 coordinate 802, forward strand.
AGCCAGAGGCAAGAGGTTAAAAAAACCCCCATCTTAGAAGTAGACGTGAAACACACTGCAGTTAGAGACCAATCTGAGGAGTTTCAAACTGGAAAATGAACTTTTGGCTGCCTGTGATCCTTGCAAACTGAACAGTGAACAGCTGCCAAAGGGGACAGTTCTGTGGAATTAACAGCAGCTAAAAATAAATTCCACAGAGCAGAATAAATTAAGCTGCCCTTATCTTTCAGTGTCTTTTATGCCATTCTGCTGAATGCCTTCAATAGTGACTGCCCGGATAGGTAGTGAATTTTTGCAATTTATTTTCCTTCTCCTGATAAATGCACAGGTTTAGAGAACCTGACTGATACTGGGTCAAAGAAACAGAACAGATTTGAATCTTC
>NW_008245667.1:0-1191 GCF_000691975.1 Corvus brachyrhynchos
TTTTTTTTTTTTTAGTGACCTTTTTCTTCAGGAATAAAAATACGAAGAATTTGAATTAACCTAACATACAATCAACTGCTACTAGGAAAAACCTTTAATGATTTACAAGGGCTTTTTAAGATTTGAAAATCAAGAAAAACTCTTAGTACAGTTTAAACATTTCTGTCAAAGTCTTGCATGTTTAGTAAAATCAGTGTTATCTTTCTGTACTGCCTTTTATTTCTGCCTTAAGTCATTACAAGATACACTTGTGTGCTAATTAGAACAGGAACCCTGTATGTCATAAGAGGCAGAATGAAATTATAGAGGATGTTCTTTAATATTGTAGTCTCAGATTCATTAGTTAAGTTCCAAAGTTCATTTATGCTTCATTGTGGTTTATATCTACCTGAATTACAGCCCTCAAAAAGACAATTTTCACCATGACAGTGAGAATATTTTATTCCACAAGGTGATAAGCATATGCAGTGATTAATATATATTCATATATATAAAATGTTCAGGCAATGAAGTTCATGTTGATTTTTGTCTTTGGTTGAGGGTTGGGGTATTTTTAGTTGTTTCCATTTCAATTACTTACTTCTAGAAACTGTAATCAAATTATTTAAATCCTAGCACACTGATCAAATGTTTGATCAAAACAGCACAAGAAGCAATGCATGCAACTAAATCTGGACCTTTGGATGGGAATTTTGATTATTTGGCTGTGTGCTCAGAATTAAGAAGACAGGGCATATAAGGCTACGATTTCACATATTGCTAATGCCACAAAAAATTTGAAGAATTAAAAGTATCTAAAGAACTTCTTTGCTAATAAAACGTCTTTAGGGGCATCATATAGTTCATGGAAAAAAAGTTAATTCATTATGGATGTCAAAGGAAATTACTGTGACAAAGTGGCATGAGTCACAGGTGAAGCAAATAGTGCAATTGCAAGTATTAATTGGATTATTATCCTTCACATGTTGTAATATTTTTTTAACATAAAGTGAAAAACTGGATCATACTGAAAACAAAAGCTTTTCCTTCAGCATTTTATATAGGATATTTTCTATTGCTATGTATTAAAATCTAGAGGTTTGTCAATCAAATGAGAGATTTGGCAACCTGGTAGCGAAAGTGAATCGACAGAAGAAACTTCTTTGGTATATAAGAGGTATGACACATATTATGCATCTTAATTCCCAGATG
>NW_008245668.1:0-1196 GCF_000691975.1 Corvus brachyrhynchos
AAGGCCAGGCTGGATGGGGCTTGGAGCCACCTGTTCTAGTGGGAGTTTGCCCATGGCAGGAGGTTGGAATTAGATGACCTTTAGGGTCCCTCATAACAAAAAAAGTCCTTCCTTATCTCTATTCTGATATAACCTAGTCTAGAATCCTACAAACTACCTTAAAACCCCAAAGCAAACCCATCTACCACTTAGAAACAAACAAATAAATAAATGACCAATAAACCCAACTCAACCTACAGCCCACAGGGGTGAGATCTAGAAGTTTTATCTCTCCATTTCCTTACAAATCAGTGACTTGGGCAGACCTGAAGAGCTGGGTGAATTTTGATTGACCTGACACCTGCACTTACGGATAAGAAGCTCCCAGAGCAGCTCAAGAGGTGAAGAGACAGTGCCAGGACTATTTAAAGCAGTGGTTTTAAATTTAATTTCCTAGCTGGGGGAGTAGGGGGAGGGATAGAAGGCAACAGCTGTCTCATTATGCCACAGAGGGTTCCTTAAGTGAAAACTGAATAGATTAGTCATGGAGAAAATTAAGGCAAGGTCTTTAAGCCATCAGTATCTCCCAATTTGAGTGCAGGAGGGAAGGGAGTTGGTATTTGACTTCAATCTCTGTGTCTGGGGTTCAAACTTTATTTTTAAATCTCTCTTGAAGCCAGATGTGAAATATTTTCTTTCCCCCTTTATTTTTTTTTTTTAATTTTCCAGTCCAGCAATGATGTTTTTCCATCAGTTCCCAGGCCAGCGTGTAGGATGGGAGAAACTTGCAGAAGTCTGCATTGTGTTTTTAGTCAATGATTTGAGTTTTCCTTTCAAGTAGAAAGTCAGGATCAGTTCTGCCCCCCACCAACGGATTATATCATGGCCAATGTCTGCAGATCCATCCCATCACTTCAACAGGAAGACCTGCAGGTGTCAGGACAGACATGAATGTGGTTTGGAGGTATTTTTGGTGCTTTCGAGGCTCCCCTGAGCATTTGCATCTCACCACCAGCACTCTGGGGAAATGAGCATTGAATGGTCAGTTTCTGAGCACTGGTTTGAGGTGATCTCTGATGTCCTTCACGGGAACACAGGATGGGTAAGGTTGGAAAGGATCAGTGGGGTCATCAGCTCCAAGCTCCTTTCCTCATGCTAGCTGTGCTCCAGACTCCAGCCAGGTCTCCAATTCTTTCTTTCTCTTTCTTTCTCTTTCT
>NW_008245669.1:0-1198 GCF_000691975.1 Corvus brachyrhynchos
AACTCACCTGACCTGCAGCCGCTTTTCCCCCTCGTACCCGCTCCGGCAGCTACCGGGTCTCTTCCACACCTTGCATCCACGTCTGCAAACTCTTTTCTGCCCTCACACCCACTTCTGCAGGCATTTTCCTGCTTTAGCGCTCACCCCTGTAACCACTTCTGCTTGTAACCACTTCTGCAAGTACTTTCTGCCCTCACACCCCCCTGCACCCGTTGCATGTACCCATTTCTCCAGGAATTGTATCCTCACACCCCACTTTGCACCCAGCTCCACACTGTCACCCAGCAGCTCCCTGAGCGCTTTGCACCCATCCTAGCACTCCCCCAACAAACACCTGATCGCTGTGGTTGCACTTCTGCACCCGTGGACTCTGCTGGCACCCACCCAGGCTGGCACAGCCGCACCTCGCATTTCCCCCCAGTCACTTGCTCCCCTGGCACCCACCTCTACAGGCACCTTTCCCCTGCACCCAGCCCTGCAGCCACTCTCAGTCCTGGGGCTGCTGCAGCCTGGGCTCACTCCGTGGGCCCTGCAGGTGATCCACAAGGGCAAAACTTGTTGCTCCATTTCCAGTATCTTCCAGCCTCTATGGAAATTCGGAGCAACTGAAATTTTTTTGGGGAGAGGTCTTTGTTTCAAGGAAAGCATGCAAACCTGCATGACACCTGTGCCAGACACATGGCACACTCATAGGGATGCACAGAAAATGAGTGCTTGGTATTGACCTCCCCAGGGAGTTTTAACCCACCATAAACTTTTTACAAGGTGCATATAACCTCAGGGTTCAAGGATTTTACTACTGATGGTTAGAAGAGTAGGATGAAACCCCAGTAAATGCAAAATTATAACTGTTTAGATAGTCACTGAAAATTTCAGCAGCTCTATAGGGTGTGAGCTTTAAGAGAAATTAAAGTCGAGGCTTTTTTCTTGGAGAAAGCAATTCAGGCAAACACAGCAGCATTCAAAGACGCTGCAATATGCAATGGAACCATAGAATGGTTTGGGGTGGAACAGACCTTTAAAAAGTAATCTGGTCCAACCCCCTGTCACAGACAGGGACGACTTCCACTAGACCAGGTTTGCTCCAAGACACGTCCAGCCTGGCCTGGAACACTGCCAGGCATGGGGCAGTCAGTTTCTCTGGACTATCTGTGCCAGGCCTCAACACCCTCACAGCCAAGAATTTCTTCCCAATATC
>NW_008245670.1:0-1200 GCF_000691975.1 Corvus brachyrhynchos
AGTAGCCTGCCACTGGATGTCATTGTTATTCCACAGAAATATAACGAAGAAAAATCTCCTCAACTGCAAAAATCTTTCAAGCCACTAAAAAGGAGAGGTAACATACAACCTAGCTTCAAGCATGTACTGTTCAAGCTAGTCTCAGCATCCTGCTTCCCAAACACAGTTTAACTATTTTTAAACAGATGAATAAGCCATGTGTCCTATATATGGGATTTAAAATAGCTGGTTAAACATCACATGAAAGTACAGTCAGTGGGTCCTGTATATTATCTGCGTGTCAAAGCCTTTTCACTTAATTTTATAAAGCATTTTGCTTTGATTTGGATTTGAAGTGTTTGGAAGTGCATATACTTGCAGCAGAGAATTTCTGCCCCATTTTGGGACACAGAAAAGGACAATTTTTGCCCATGCTTATAGATGTTGGCTTGCTACGTCTGCCACATTTCTATCTCTATGCCTAAGACTCAGAATGCATATTTCTCACCCCGTTTTCAGAAAGGATTCTCAGCACATTAGTTGGAATTACTCATTATTTTAGCTCACATGTCCCTTCTCTCAGAGTGTGAACAAAACCAGCAGCCCTGTATTTGCATGGCTGTGTGTAGACCTGGATTTCCATTCCTGTCCTGCACTGCCAGCATTTGGCAGCAAATGACTTTTTGTGCTATAATGTTGAAAACTCTTTGCCCTGATGAACTGGGATCTAGCCAGCTAGATTTCTGCACCATCCTCCACCACTTCCAGGATAAGTCTGTGCAATGCACATGTGGCTCAGGATATTATCAAACCAGACACAGAACCATGCAGGTGAAGAGAGGTTTGGGAATCAGTGTTTGTTCCAGTGACTAGTACTGCGGACACTAGTTCCCATCTTCAGACAGCTCCAGTTACAACATCTCATACTACAGCTTGTAGCCATGCACTGCACTGAAAAGGCACCTCTAAGTCACACTAGTTACAAGATCCCTGTCAGACTGGCTTCCTATTACACCTGAGCCTATTTGCATCCTGTATCTCATTGCCTAGCCTGATTCTGTCACGTGTCCAACACTTAAACTGGTCTCAGTGTCATGCTATCCTGCTTAGAGTTGCATGTGTGCTCAAATTATTGAGAGATGGACTGAAATGAAAAGGTAATTAAGTCTGGAATGAGTGAGCCCTTACTCTTCTTTTCAAGTTTCTCTATGGGATCTTTTG
>NW_008245671.1:0-1193 GCF_000691975.1 Corvus brachyrhynchos
GGGAGCTCCCACTGGGACTTGAGCTCCTGCTTCCCTGGGTTTGGGATGAAACACAGTCCGGTGGGTATCTGATGTGTGCAGGACAGAGCCTGTTGCAGACATCTTCCCGATCCTCAGGTTACTTCTTAGACAGAGATGCCCATGACTTCAGCCTGGGAGGAGGCTTTGCAGCCCCTCAGGCAGTGCAGGTGTGGTGGCACAGAGCTTGGCGGCAACTTAACCCCTGGAGGGCCTGCGTATTTCTTAGACACGTTGCAGTGACATTGCTGTTGCTTAGCCTGCTGGGTGCCTGTCATCTTTGCCTGGGGCTGACTTAACTGGCAGTTTCCTGAGGGTGAAGAGTGATAGAGATGGCTGAAGTGGAGGATACCCAGGCAGAGGTCTCTGCTGGCAACACCATCCGGCATTCTTGACAAGGGCACATTTTCCTTCAGGTATTGATGATTCCTGGAGAGAAAACAGTGGAAAAACACCGTAAAATCATTATATAGGGAAACTGCTGATGCTCAGGGTCCAAGAGCTCAATGTAACATCAAACAACCTGCCATGAATGTCACTTTCAACTTCTACTGACAGTCACTTTCCAAATTCTTACTCTGGAGCATCCTCTAGCTGTTGTCTGTAACTCATTTGATCATTTCCAGAGCTTTCACTGTAATGCCCTGTTTTATAGCATCATCTCAGATATAGGTTATTAAATTTGCTCCCAAAACTAGTATACCAGGCTCTGCTACATGCAGCCTTGAACTAAAGATCTTGCTATGGCCAAATTCTTTGCTCTAAAATTCAATCTTTTGAAGAGAGGGAACTTTCACTTGCATGGCCATTTTGAGTCTTCTTTGCTCTTTTTGGAAAGGGAAAATTGACATTTGGTGTGGATTTTTGAGGTTCATTATCTACTACAGAGCATCTCCTTAGTGTCTGGGAAGTTGTGTGGATCCTGGCTGACACTGTTGTCAGACATCTCTTCCGTCCAATTTCAGCTTGGGTACTTACCTGGGAGGTGCACAGGACCAATCACTCCTTGCCTCAAATTTACTATTTATTTAATAAATAATAAATAAATATTTAATGAAATAAAATAAATGGTAAATTAATGTTGCCTCCATTGACTCATACCATGACAGTGCCATCATTTGTGAGACATGTGGAGGCATCATTGCCAGGAGTTTACAAAGCCCCAGTTCTTTAAG
>NW_008245672.1:0-1197 GCF_000691975.1 Corvus brachyrhynchos
TTAATGAATTAGACTTTTCAATTACTAAAAAAAAAACCCAAACCAACCAAACATACATACAATTGTGTCCCACCAAATGGGTGTTTGTGTTTGATTTCTGCTACAAAAGTCTTTGGTGAAACTTAATTTTATTAAGCTGTGTTTCCTTTAAAGGTGTTTTACCCTAGTTTAGAACTCATCAAGTGCTTCATAGCTGCTGAGACAGTGCTCTGTGATTAAATAAGGGCCTCTAAATAAATGTTTGTGATCTTTAAACAAATTACCTTAATTCGAGGTTTCTGTCTGACAACAGCTGATGTATCAGTGTTGTCTAAAACTGTGCTGCCTGAAAGGAGGGATGGTATTGACAAGCTTTAGGTTGGTCTCTTTGGTTTTACTGAATTCTAATTAAAAAAGAATTGGAGTCCTCTGAAGTAGTCAGTGGGAGGGAAGATGGTATCGGTGAAAAATCGTGCAGGTAATTTACAAATATGTGTACCAATACCAGCCAGACATTTTCAGTGCAAACCAGCTTTAGCAGGCAAGGTTAGTCAAATTTAATTAATTTGCCTTCATGTATCTTTTGGCACATTGTTAATCTGATTCTTAGGTTTACACAGGCTTTAACAACCAGACGAGAAACACAGCTCTGTGAACGGGTGCTGTGGGCTAAAGACAGCTTTGAACATCAGGTGTGTGCTGACAGGGAGTTAGAATGGCTCAAATTCCTTCTCTGAGCCTTTCCTGCTTCCCCTGTGTTTATGGACAGAAAGAAAGCAGTTTTGGGAAAAAAAGCATCTCCCTTCCTTCAAAAGTGAGAAGGGAGATACTGGCCTGGAATATCAAAAATGGGCAGAAAGTGGTTTTACCCATACTTTCTGCTCCTTGGAACTCAGTCACCTCATTCAGGTAACTACATGCATTAATCACAAGGTTTTGCCCCAAAAGTGTGGGAGCAGAACATGGCATTCCCTAGAGCCACTCAGTGCAGCAGAACTGATTCAGCTGCAGGTTCTGTGCAGCTATGAACTTGAGACTTTGGTGATTAAAGAACCAGTGTCCTGAGCACTTTCTATCTTCTTTATATCCATTTTTTCTAGAAATGCTCTAAGGTAATTACTCTCAGCTAGTATTTTTTGTTCTATTTGTAATATTAAGACTCCAGGGTAGAGTTTGGTGTAGTAAGTAAGCAATGGCATGTATGCTGTGATTAAAAAA
>NW_008245673.1:0-1203 GCF_000691975.1 Corvus brachyrhynchos
AAAAAAAAAAAAGATTGAGATCAAACAAACTCTCTCATAAATATCTAATGTTGTCCTGAACTTCTCCCATATTCTTCATTAAAATAATATAACTTAAGATTTTTTTCAGTTTCTAATTTTAGAAGGAAAATTAATTGCATACAGCACTGCAAGCTGGCTTGATGTGAGCAACAATGTGAGAAAAAATTTCTTCCAGGAGCTTTAAATAGCACAAAAGAAAGAAATGGCCTCTATCTAAAATATTTTCTTACAAGTGTTTGTAATGAAGTATTTGCTAACTCTTTAACACAATATATCAAATAGTTTAAAAGAAAGTACTTTTTTGGAAAACAATTACTCCAGTTTTCTGGATTTTGGGTGGGTTTTTTTTTTTAATTCATATGATTAAGCTCTGATTTTTTGTAAATTCTTTGACAGTGTAAGGGAGAAGCTGATCTTTTGTTGTCTGCTCTGCATAAACTCTAGGGTTTTCATACTGCAGGCTTTTATAACATAGAGTGGTTCTTTTAAAACAGTTCACTTTTTGAAGCAACATAACATTAACCTGCTGTCTTGTCCAGCATGATTACTACATGGCTTTACTTTATGGCTTTAGATGTCAATGAAAAGCTGTATGTGATGGATAGAGTTTGCAAAATCTGTTGGGATGAATGGTTCTAAATAAGATTATTAAAACTATCCATGAAAAGTGCCCCATCCAGACCTAGTTGTACTAATTCATAGAACTAATATGCACAGAAAATTATTCCCCAAGACTCTTACCCTTCCCTGATTGTTTTACGTAAGCATTTTTATTGGCTAGACCTAGAGGGACTCCCAGGCTGACCAGTCATTAAGTGACAGCGTTCAAGTCTCGTAAGTTATCTTATCTTCGCATCTGTGCATCAACACCCACAAATTTAGTCATATGTCATAGTGATCCCTGATGCAATATGAGATGTACTTTTGAAAGACTTCTGGAAACAAACCAGATAAATATTTTGTGAGGCAAAAGAGCCCATGTTATCTTCCTTCAAAGTAGTCATTCATTTACTCACTCATTTCCCAAAACTTCTAAGACATAGTGAGATTAACTACTCTATTTATACCATGACAAAAGCATTAATAGATTTGACTCTGAAGGATATTATCTGTACATCTCACTGATCAGAAATGTCCAGATTAGAACTGACACCAAGACAAATTCAGTAATATGGAAAAAAT
>NW_008245674.1:0-1201 GCF_000691975.1 Corvus brachyrhynchos
CTACCAAAAACCAGGCCGTACAAAACCAACACAACACCTGTGTGACATTATGGTGCTGCGCACTTTCCTGAGCCAAAAATGTTGTACAAAAATACTATTTGGAAGGCTTAAAGATATTCTTATGTTCAAGCCAAGATATCACAGCCCAATAAAAAAAAGGCTTCATTTGGTACTGTATACCTAATACCCACAAATTCTTAAAAGTCATCATTTTCTGAATTATATTTGCAAATCACTGACTATAATTTTTAATATACAGTGTACCTGTAAGGTTGATCTGTTCTGAAAACGCAGAAAAGTCTTAGAGAAGCGGACAGAGAAACCTGCACAAGTCTAGTTTTCCCAACATGTCTACAAAATATCTAAACATTCAAAGTCAACATGGATTTGCTCTTTTTATTCTCTGTACAAATTCAGTATTTCCTTTGGACATTAAAGTGTTTTTTTACATTTCACTCTTCCTCTTTTATCCTGGAGTTTCAAGATAAGGCCTCAAATTTTAAGACAGTAATGATTTTTTTAAAAAATTAACGGAAGTTCTATGAAGAGTAAGTTATCTAAATACTAGGATGAAGTCACAATCTAAAATAATGGTACAAAATATTTTGCAGTTGGGTCAGATGTTAAAAAAAATTCAGTATCTGTAAGAAGTTTCATTTTTTAATATATATTTTTTGCAGTCTCCACATAACATTCTCCTTTCTAGCAAGTGTTGGCAGTTCCACAAACTATCACCAAGTATTTAAGAGCTTTTGATTTGAGGCACCTGGCAAATAATTATGGTACCAACTAGTGACTAAATTTTTGTTTCCCCCCCTTAAAAATTTATCTGTGAACCAAAAATTCTCAAGTCCTTCCCTTCCTTTCTAACACCAAATGTTAAAGAAGTAAAAACTGACAAACAACTGCATACAGTAAGTATTAGCTTAGTCTCATACTTCAAGTCTCCATTTATATGAGCTCTTTTCAGCTATACATAAATGTTCAACTGAAGTATGACTTAAATCTGACTTAAATCCACACACCTGACTTAAATCTACCGACAACAAGTTTGCTTTCCTTAGTTATTTTTCATGGACCCTAGAGAAGAGGTCTACACCCCTAGAAACAAGGAATGAAATTAACCCAAACAGAATAAAAGTATTTTACCAGAATCTCCCCATCTTTCACGATGAAAAAGTAGAAATGTAAGATCCAGTTA
>NW_008245675.1:0-1203 GCF_000691975.1 Corvus brachyrhynchos
GCCTTAACTAAAATCTTCATGACAGAATTATTTTAAGGTACTTTATGCAGTGTTTAATTACTCTAGTAATAAAATGAGAAATGTCAAGTTATATAAAATACAATTTCTTTGAGCTGAAAGCCTCCACTCATGTAACCCTTGGGACTGGGAGCAATGATTACACAGCTTATGAGTCTCTTTGGCCTCAGTGGGGTGAATTCTCTGGTTCCCATGAAAATGTATGTTTAAACCTGAAGCAGAATTTTACCCTTTCATTTTACTTTCTCGTGGTTTCTGGAAAGCCTCTAGATAGAAAATACAGCCTAAAAAAAGGAGAAAGGTAAATTGAGACACTAAAAGACAGCTCAAATCTTTGTGTGCTTTAGCTTTATGCTAAATGAGTGGTGGAGGACTGGACAAAGGGGAGATGAAGGCAAGAACATCTTAAGTGCTACAGGTCAGCACCAGTTTTCCAAGTGTATTTTCTGAGAAATATGTGGTTAACCCTTGAGCAAAGGTCATACATTTGATCTTCTTTTCCAGCAGGGGAAATATTAGCTTGTTTTCTCAACTGGAATAAATCCATGCATTGCTTCTCAGGGCAGCTTCCCCTGAGTACATGCAGGACAATGCTTTTGTTAAGTCCTAGAAGTGGTTCTACTTCCTGTTGAAGAGGATTTAACAGCAAAACCCACCCTCAGTCGGGAAAAGAGAGCACAGGAAAGAGAAAGGGAGAGGAAGAAAAACACAGGAATGTGGTTTTATCTTGTGGGGATTCTGGTTGACTGAGACAGAAAGGAATAGGCAAATATATTCATACTTGCAATACACTTTAAACAGTTTATGTTCTTTCCCATTAGGCTGAATTTCATGGTAGATGCACATTAAATGCAATACTTTTATGCCAGGGTTTTGCGTCCTAAATGCTAAAATTAAGCTCTCAGAGTAAGCTAGGAAGTAATTATTTTGTCTCTGAAAGCTAGGACAGCTATGGATGGTAACAATTAACTAAATTCTGGGGTCTTATCCTGCAATATGGAGTTTTTATTTTTTATTTCGGCATTATTTTTTCTTTCCAAATTAGTCAGCATGATTATAAGAATTTATTTCCTAAGCTGCCCACAAATTGCATGCTGATGGGTTTTTTTTTCCCTTTCCCCCCCTCCTTTATCTTTTTTACCTAGAGAAGATTTTGCATAGGCAGGATTATATACATGGCTTTAT
>NW_008245676.1:0-1212 GCF_000691975.1 Corvus brachyrhynchos
AGCACCAGCCTGGGGTGAAGGTGATGGGGTTGGTCCCTGTTCCTGTCCCCATGGCCAGGACAGTTTATCCCAAGGTGACACCAACCCCACCAGCTGCTCAGGAGATCCAAACCCCTCCTCTCCCAGCCCCCAGAGCTGGGTGATTTTGCCCCCAGTGCCCGTCCTGCTCAGGGCTCTGTGTTTTGGCAGCTCAGCCGTGCCCCTTGGCGCTTCATTTTTAGCAAGGTATCGAACACCGTGGGCACAGGGCCAAGCCACGGTGGCAGGGAGGTGACAGTCACCCTTCCAATGACAAGAACTCATCTTCAGGCTCAGAATCGAGACCTTTGTGGAGCCCAGTTGGGGGAAAACCCCCCAAATTTTTCATATTTAAGCGTCTGTTATAGGAAATTCCTGTTTGCCCAAACCAATGTGGTTCTCACAGGCGTGGAATCATCGGTTCCCGAATTTATTCATCCCAACTCTTCCCCCCATCCCATTGGGATAGAGGGATGTCCATCAGGTTAAAAAGTCCCTGAAGGTTTTTTGTTTTAACCTGGAAATCCTGAGCTGACAGAAAGATGGACCCCGAACTCCTGTCTGGCTTAAATGGTAGCATTGAAAGAGAAAAGAAAAGAAAAGAGAAATTTTCATGGTGGCTGCGAGGATCTCTGGAAGAGAAGATGGAATTTAATGAGGAATCATTAAGAGGGATAAATAACATAAAACTGAAATTTTGTGACCTGACCCAGCATGAAAATTGTTCTTTGGGGATTTTTGAATTATTTTTTTTGTCATTGTTTGCTCTCCTTGACTTTCCTTGTTCCTGATGGGGTTGAAGGGCTTTAAAAATGAATTAAAATGGAGATAACTTTGATTAAAAGTTGAGGAATCAATGAATCAGATGCAAGGAAAAGAACAATTAGGACACCACACTTCAGCTGGGAGCAGCATTCCTCAGCCAGCAGCTCAGGGGCTTTGTCCCATTTGAAATGATCGGAATTGCAGATTTTGGTGATCCAGAATCCCGAGAGAGAGATCACGGAATCATGGAATGGTTTGGCTTGGAATGGTCCCTAAAATCCCTTCTGACCCCGTGCCGTGGGCAGGGACACTTCTCACTGTCCCACTTCTCACTGTCCCAGCTTCCCCCGTGCAGCCTGGCCCTGGACACCCATGGTGGTCCTGGGGTTCATTGCAGGGATCCCACATGGAGCAGGGATGGGATCAGGG
>NW_008245677.1:0-1215 GCF_000691975.1 Corvus brachyrhynchos
AGCCAGCGCTGCCTAAAGCCCTCCCAGCCCCCAACTCACAGACCTGCACACACTCGGGGCCTCTCCAGGACACCCAGCTACGCCCATGGAACGCTGGCAAGCGCCAGGCACAAGTGCTGCTGGGAGGCTCTCTGCTCCCAGGTGGGCATCCTCCTGCCAGGCGCTCCACAGGGACACTCCCGCCACAGGAACCTCTGCTGGAGGTTGCCACTGGACCAGAGCCACACAGGGCTCTCGCACAACCCGAGAACAACCCTGCTCCCAAAGCGGGTGCTGCACACAGGCTCCAGTCCAGCACTGAGCACAGCACACCGGTGCACCTCAAACACCTCATCTTCACCCCCAGCAACTAATGTGCAACATGAGCAGAGACACTGCTTCGGGAGAAGGCCACCTCACTCTCCTCAAGATGCTCCAGCTCAAGGCACAACACCAGAGTTGCTCACCTCCAGCACACCAAGGCGAGCGACTGCTGCCCACGTACCTGCGCAAGGCTCTCCCAAATCTGCAGTGCGGCCACGAGGGACCCCGTGAAAGGCTGGTCTGCACTGCTCTCTGCAGAAGCGGCCCCTCTCCCATCACCGCTTCCCTTCCTGGGGAAGTCACCCTGGGCAACAGCACACCAAGTCCAAAAGGAAGAGAAATCCCAACCCTCAGCACATTTCAGATGCCACCACACACACTTCAGCCTCTCCCTTCCTGCACCCAACTTCACCATGGACGGCCCGGCTCTGGGGCCAGGCAAGGAGGCACAGCATCGAGTCCTTTTCTGCGCCAGTCCTTGAACAGTTTCACTTTATGCACACACAGCACTTTACTAACCCAACCGCATCTCTCGCTCTCTACACTTAGATTTGCACACAGGTACACCCATGTCCCTATACCCATACAGACAGCACTGCCAATACATGGCTTCACACACACACGGTTCCTTAATCCTGCAATTTCTGCCCTTCCTGGTCCAGCGGGTTTCACTGACCGATCCTGCAACAATCCCTCAGCAACAGCTGCCCTCACAGCATCCTCTGCTCAACTACAGGCACAGCCCAGGAGGAGGAGCACATGCTGAGCCTGAACATCTCCACACAGCAATGGGCACATCTACACTGGGCACTTGCATCCTTCTCTCATCCTTCCAGAGACTTTGCAGCTGGTGCACTCATCTTCAAAGAGGGAGAAGATGTGGTTGCCACCTGCTAAGAAAAAGACACAGGA
>NW_008245678.1:0-1219 GCF_000691975.1 Corvus brachyrhynchos
CGCTCGTCATCTCCCTGCTTCTGCCGGGAAGGGCTGAACCCCTGTGCCGTGGGACTGAGCTCTGAACAGCGGGACTGAGTGCTCCACCTGTGAGGCTGAGTCCTCCACCACCCTGGGCTGCGCCTGCCCGTGCTCTGCCTTCCAGTGCCAGCTCCCTGCTGCCTGCACGCTGGAGTCGGCGTGCTCCCTGCAGCACACACTTGGGGTTGGGGGGTGAGGAGACACAGTCTGGTACTGTGGGCTGTAAGGCCTGGCCCTTTTGCTGCCCAAATGCTGCCAGCCATCCCATGTGGGCAACATTCCCATGCATTTATTTCCTCGTATAACTCGTGACAACCTCATCCCCAGCTTAGTTTTGGTGAAAACCTCATCCCTAGCCTGTTCTGTCAGAGTGGTCCAGCTCTAAAATAATCCATTACAAAAAAACCCAAAAAACAAAAAACAAACATATTCAACCAGATCACTGCTGATAGCCAGAGTGTTCCTTCTTCCATCTCTGTCAGATTTTCCATCTCATGGACACACACTGTGATTTTCAGGCTGGTTCCATAATGGAGAAAAGGTTGCACTTGCAGACAGTGTGCTTATGTAGGGCTCTCTGGTGGTCCCCTCCTGAAAACGACTTATCTCTTTGGACAAATTCAGGAAAATCTGGCTGAGGGAAGATGGTCTCTCAGCCCTTTATTATGGAAATGGACAGTTGGGTAAAGGAGGAAAACCCAGTCTGCTGATTCCAGAGGGAAAGCCTCTAACACAAGGTCAATCCTATGAATCAGACATAGAGACGAGTGTTCCAATCCAAGAAAAAGTTTCAGAAAGACCTTGAACATAGTTCCAAAATTTAGGCCTGTTTCCAGCCATAATCCACAACTCCATGCAAATGCAGGCTTGCCCAGCCTGGAGCTGCCTGGGGAGATAAAACACATGGATTCTGTCATCCCTATGGAGTCCTGAGAGAAGTGCTGCATATTGCAACTGCTTATACCTTTCCCTCTCCTGTTGGTATCAGTAATGGATGTGATCACTAAAAATAAGAGAGACAGGAAGCAATGTCAAATAAACAGATAGGTGTAAAGACTATTAAGTAAAAGCAACACAATTTGCTCAATTTTCAGATATGGCATTTTGGTAATGGCAACAATTTTGTATTTTGTTTTGTATTGCTGTTAATTCAAACCCTAGAAATGCACAAGTTTGCTATTACTATTTACACCAATAT
>NW_008245679.1:0-1213 GCF_000691975.1 Corvus brachyrhynchos
AATGTATAGAACAGTTTTGCACAAGATTCAAAGATAATAAGTCAACAAACAAATAAATTACACTGCTGTAGTTATCTAAATTGTATTTCATGTTTCCTAGGGACATGGACATAATTTGGGTAGCACTTGCTGACTGACGGATGACAGATTGTCTCCATAGAGTTATGAAAACAAACTTCTGCAAAATACTGTTTACTACAGAAAAAGTAGTGCTTGAGCTAAAAGCTGATGGTCACTTTTTCTTTTTGTCAAATTTCTCATGTTAAAGTCCAACTCAGTTAAAAATGGAGCAAGTAGTGTAAATGCAGAATTATAAACTTTAAAGAAAATTTTTATCAAGTGGTATGCTAAAAGGAAAGTACAGAAGACTGACCCTGTCTTCTGTGGATTTTCATAGCAGAAAAAGTAAGCTATTTTTGTCAAAGGATAACATAACCCCAGGATATCACAAAAAACAGATCTACACTATAGAAGTTGCATCACATATCTAATAAACTACTTTACTCAGAATGGCCAGGCTGTGTCTCAGCTGTTATGGCAAGGAAATATATGGAGAGTTTTAACAGAATGGGATCTTGCTAACAGTTAAATGTCAAACAGACCTGGCCCACAATTTTTCTTTCATTGATATTACAGGGTGGTGTATTATACTGACCAATTATCACACATTAAGCCCCAGAATACCTTCAGACTCTGTAGCAGCTTTCCTCAGCTGTCCTCCCTGAGCATGGGGGACTTCTTCAAGACCTGGGATTATTTCAGCCAGCCTAACAGGTAGATGTTCTTGGCTGCACTAAGAGTACAAAATCATCTTTTATGAGTTAGAGGCAGTGAGAGGGCAGAAGAAGTTTCTTATAGGAACAGTCAGGCACTGGAGAAACAAGACTGATGGCCAATATTAACAGTAAAGATAAACCCAAGGCAGGGTGCCAAGCATTATACAACTTGCATTGGGTAGCCCTGTCCCAAAGGCCACCTGGTTCCCATTTATCCTGCTCTACTGTGGCTAGTCAGCTGCAGTTTTTCTCTTACCACAGACAGGCAGAGGGTAGTGATTTTGACCAGGCAATATTTTGTGTTTGTTTGCTCTTGTCCCAGAAAAGAACCCTGGGAGACAATCAAAACTCTTGGCTGGGAAGCATCCAACCTGAAGTGGAGATAAAATGGTAAGAAACTGGTAAATCTGATGAAAACATCCCTAGGTTTATCTATG
>NW_008245680.1:0-1222 GCF_000691975.1 Corvus brachyrhynchos
TCCCTGGAAGTGTTCAAGACCAGGTTGGATGGATATTTAAGAAACCTGATCTGGTGGAAGGTGTGTTCCTGCCCATGGCAGGTGGATTGAAACTGGATCATTTTTTGGTTCCTTCCAACCCAAACCAGTGTATTCTATCGTTCTATGCTGTATTTTCTGGAATGGGAGAGTAGCATGGTGTAACCATGAATGCTTAGTTCTGCCACCTTCTGTCTCAGGTACTATTTGCAGAAGATATTTTTCACTAAGCACAAAGTAAGTGTAACCATATCTTCTGTGACTTAGTGTTTATCACCATTGGGGTTATACATGATGATGTTTCAGAAAGATATGTTTGCTGGGAATGCATATTAGTGTGATCCCTGGGAATATTTATACCTATTTTATGGACTCTGTGTTTTCATCAGTACTGTAGGGTGTTGATTTAAATGTTATAGGTCTGAGAAACTACCTCTTTTCCTACAAAAAGTGCTTTACCACACTAGTAATTCATAAAGAATATATAAGCAATTTGATCACTTTTGGTAATGGAGTCCAACTGAATTTACAGAAAGAGGAGGCTGAGCTCTTTCAGTGTATTGAATTTTCCTTCTCTGGCACAAGTGTGGTTCTCAACCATGTTCATACATTTATTTCTTTATTAGTTTTTCCTGAAGGAAAGCTGTTATACTAGTATCTTAGGAAAGCTGCATTTTAACAAGGATTAGTCAATATGCTTGGTGGATGGTTTGCATATTTTTATACATTGATAAATAAACATCTTGATATACTTTGAAATTTTATTGTACTACATTTAAAATAAGACATAATTAATGGCCCTATGCTATATGGTCACACTCAGTGCAAGTTGGTGTTGTATCTCAGCATCCAAATACTGCTCAAAAAGTAGTGATGCAGGAAAAGAAGTTGGTACAGTTGGATCAAAACTCACCCTGGAAAGAAAAACACTTTTTCTTGAATTTCCTAAAGAAATTAGGTAAAGTGATTTTTTTAAAAAGAGTTTGAAGGTAGTTCAGTATTTATGCCATCCAGAGGAACCTAAACAGGCTCAAGAAGTGGGTGCATGGGATCTCATGAAGTTTAGTAAGACAAAGTGGAAGGGTCTGGGCTTGTGTCAGGGTAACCCCTGATATCGACACAGACTGCAGGAGACGAACAGATCAACAGCAGCCCTGAGAGAAGGACTTGCGAGGCTGGACATGACCCAGCCATGGGCACTCAC
>NW_008245681.1:0-1222 GCF_000691975.1 Corvus brachyrhynchos
ATTAAGCTACAGAACTACTCTTAACTTATAAAATTGGCAGAAGAATTTGACCCATTATTTGACACTGTCATCCACTAAAAACCAGGTAAACAGGAGAACCCTGAGCATCAAGTGAAAAGTAAAATTGCAGCATTTCAGTTCAAGTCTGATTAACAAACAGAAATTTAAACATGTAAAGGAGAAGGATTCAATAAAGTTACGTTGAGATTATATGATCACAATAAAGTCTCATGGTGGCTCATGGGTTTTTTCTCCAGATACTTTTCATAAATATTTACTTTATCAGGGAGTCAGCAAGTAGTGGGGAGAAAAGGTAAAGAGTGAAGCAACACCCCTAAAAACCAACATAACTCTCCATGCTCCCACTTGCACTTGGGTGGCCATGCCATGCTCTAGATAAAGGCAGGGTGACATAGCCTAGAAAACTGTGGCTCAAGGGCAGAATGAATCACATTCCACAGTTAAAAAACCCCCTCAAGCTCCAGCTTCAAGGATGCAACCAGAAATAATTTCATCGGGTTTACTCTTGCTAGACAGCAAGGAAAAGCACATGAACATGTGTGTGCACAGAACAAAACAGTAATTTGAGGCAAGGATGAAATCCGCAATGTTTCTTACCCTTGGGAGGTTGCTGCACAGTGCTACAAGAATTTGCTATGGAAACAGAATGCCTTGAGCAGAGCTTTAAAGAGGACACAGAGACAAACTTGTACTGGAAAGAAAACAGGGTCTTATGCAGACAAAGCCCCATTCCCTGCCCTTTTCCCTGGCTATTCTACTGCTGTCACTAGTTCCATAAGCTGTGCTCAATGTCAAGTGCCTGAGCTGGCCGTTCGCCACACAAACTGCTCAAGCGCTCAGCAGCTGATGGAAGATGTGGAGGTTCAGGGTTCCCAGGGTGATGCATTTCTGTAATGGCCAAGCTGGCTCTAACTGGTGCAAGACAGGGACAAAACTGCTTTCCAACTCATTGCTAACGACACTGCAGGGAGGAGGATTGTACAGCTTGGTTTCTCTTGCCTTTCTTGAGGAGGGCTCAATCAATGGAATTTCCAGAGGCTATAAGAGGATTTTCTAACATAAGACTTTCATGTGTATTTGGCATCTTGGAGGCTAAGGATGTAACCTGTCTCCATTTGGCATCCACAAATCAGTCCCATTAGAAGAACTGTAAATCTTTCCCCTTGGTAATTTATCACTTTCATTCACCGTATTTGACACC
>NW_008245682.1:0-1227 GCF_000691975.1 Corvus brachyrhynchos
GGGGGGATTTGTGATATTTCCAATGCAGAATGCTTGGTGTAGTTAGTAAAGGCAGGGAAATACTGTAAAGCTTATTTCTCTCTCTTCTTTATGCATTTATTCACATGGACTTTCAAATATGCTGTGGCATAATATCAAAACATGTCCTAAATATTTAACAGCTACTTATTTAATACAGAAAAGTCTCCCAATAACTAAAAAAAATAGTAATTAAAAAATTCAATTGTATACATAGGTGAGATTATGTTCAGTTGGTTTCTCTGTGAGTATACAAATTGGGAGTTTTGGGTTGTTTCACTGAATGCACAGATAATGTTTCCAGGACTCCATGTGCAAACCAGCACATTGAGCCAGAGGTCCTACTGTTGGGTTTGGTCCATCATTACTGAGGACAAGACAACAAAACAGGAATTCCTTTTGCACTAAATGCTTTCCTGGGTCACTGCCAGGAGACAGACAGCCTTTCCAACTTCAGTGAAATACTCCAGGTACTTCTCTTTGGGAGGAGGAAAGACACAACCAGGTTTTCCCCCAGTATAATCAACAAGTCAGCTCCATCCACAGCAACAACTGTTAAAACATCAAGAGCTGTCAGTACTTTGGGCATCAGATTACATAGACAGGAAAGGAAAGCAAAACTGGACAGTCACATCTTCCAAGGATGACTGCTCTCCTCACAAACTCACATCAATCTCACAGCAGAGTGCCATAGTTAACCATTCTATTTTCCTGGCTTTCATTTAATTTGATTTTCCACTTAGGGAATGACTGCACTTAATTGATCCATGTAAGCCCATCTCAGTGGAAGAAGTGAAGTCTACAAAATTCATCAGGGAAAAGCTAATGAAATTATTAGACACGAGCATCTCCCAGACATGGCCCAGTAAATTTTTATTTCATTTTAAAATGAAAGATACTGAACCAAGGACTATTTGAGGGAAGGCATAAATAAATAAAATATGGATGATTTGCTACAGAACTATTGAAAATAGAATTTGAAAAGTGCTTGGGTACAGTCTTAGATGAGGTAAAAGCTTGTGATGTAACATGCATTACAAATGATCGACACTACAAGAATACTGGTATCCCTTCATTTTATGCAAAGAAACAAAAGATACCCTGTAAATTAACAACTATTGCCATTATTCCAATATTTTCCACTACTTACTCTAAGATGACCCAGACAATGAAGCTTTCAAGATAACTTCATTTTTGAGGGTGCAAACA
>NW_008245683.1:0-1226 GCF_000691975.1 Corvus brachyrhynchos
TTTGATCTACTATTTTACTTGCCTTATTTCTTTTCATATCAATACAATCTTGCTAAATCTGTCCAGAATCTCCTGTATTATTGTGCTTATGAAATTCTTCTGTGGGTAGTGATGGGACTCATTGTGTCAGTAAATCCTTACTCCTGTAGAAAGCATTTGGAACTGGCTACAAACGCAAAAGCTCAGCACCGCATCAAGAAGTGCTTTTCGTTGCCCAGCTCTCTGCCTTTCCCCACGTGTCAGTGATTACAAAGAACACCAGTAGATGGGGCTGAAATGCTGCACGGTGGGAAGCGCTCCAGCACGCAGTGAAAATCGAGAGGTGGGAAATGTGGCTGGGATTGAGCCCCAGGTGAACTGCTGCTGTCTGGTGCATTTTTTAGAAGAGGGCGCAGTGCTGCAGGAGGAGCCGGGCGGCAGAGAAGAGGCAGCAGAAGTTGTTGATCCGCAGCAGCTGGTGCCCGTGGGGGGTGTGTACCACACCGATGCTCTGCAGCTGCCACCTCAGGCCCAGGACGTCAGGGACTGGAGCATGGTGGAGGTGAGTGAGGAGGGGATCGGCCCCTCACGCCCTGGCAGCCCGAGGAGCTGCTCCTGAGGTTTGTCACCGCTGTCACCTGCACTGGACACGACGTCCTGAGCAGCAAAGGAGCGAGGCAAGGTTTGCAAATCGTCCCTTTTTCCTCTGGGAAAGGTGAAAGCAGAGTGGTAACAAAAATCCCCGCCGGTCCAGCTCCAGGCTCTTCAGGGTGGCTGAGGACTGCAGTCCCTGTGCTCTGGTGTCCTCTGCAGTGCTGACCTACCCCACAGCTGGCACTGTGGAGCTGGAAACCTTTAATGAGCAAAATTCCCAGCCACACTCAGCAAGCAGGACTGTGGGCAGGCCAGGAGGGATGAGCTCTTCATTCCCAGCCACCTGTGGCCTCTCCTTCCCTCTGACACTCTGCAGCCAGAGGGGAATTACACCTCTTTTGCCTCCCAGGTGCTCCTGGTTTTCTGAGGCTGTGGATCTGTGGAAAAATGGCTGTGCCCACTGTGTGGCACTGCCTTGAGGGTGCCTTCAGCAGCACAGGAAGGGTTCCAAGGCCCCGTGGTAGCTGCTCTTCTACTGCCTTCAAAGCTGTAGTTGGAAATGTGCAATATTAGCAAACCCTTTTAAATGGTGTACTAAAAAACTTTGCAGTGGTTGGATGAGCTCAAAGAAAAACACCTGTATTTTCTGATAA
>NW_008245684.1:0-1234 GCF_000691975.1 Corvus brachyrhynchos
TCATATTGAATTTTCATCAACCATCACCCCCAAAGTTTTCTCTGCAGGGCTGCTCTCACACACTTCACCCAACCGTGAGGTTTGCATCAGCCCATCTCAAATGAGTCAAGGTCCCTTGGGACGTGGACAGCAGTGTTTCAATTGAAAATTTGGGAAGGAAAAGGTAATCTGACTTAACTCCAGGCATTTTTTATTTCTCCAGTCTATGACTGCTAGGTGTGCTTTTTCTCCCAAATGACTCTATATATTCTTTTGTAATCACTAGAGAGCATGCTGTATTCATTAGTCAGTATGCAGGCCTTATGTACCTACAGACTACTGGTGGGTGTGCATTTGCAGCAGGTGTTTGGACCAGCATCTGTTATGTATATTAGAGTTTCATATTTACAATTAATAAGGGGTTTTGTTAGGAAAAAAAAAGCACATATTTTTCTAAGTTTCTAAGGTTTATCAGCATTCTTTTAAGGTCAGTTTTATGTAAAATACTGCACTTATTTTACATCTTTTTTTTGCTCTTCTTTTTCTGCATATTTACATTTCTCTCATTCCACAGACTTAAGGAAGTATCTTTCTGTTTGTCTTCATAGTATTGTTTCAATATGTTGAGCAAAATTTCATAGAACCTGTTTGTAGGTGTCGCTACAGCTTTTTCTATTGACAGGAATGCAAATCTTTTAGATTTAAGTCTCCCATCTGTGTGGGCTGGATTGGAGTTCTCCTCATGTGGTCAATACAATTTCATTTTCAAGCTTCTTTTTCTTGGGGAAGCTTGTCTGCCTAACACAACTCTCTGGAACAGGTTTCAGAAAACAGTATGACATACGTGAATACTCTGTTCTGAAATAGAACTGAAAGGCGCCATAAATCATGCATGTTTGTGGCGTCCTAAAAGGGTGAAAGTGTCACATTTTCAAAAGCCCTGTGTCCATTTATCCTGTATTTTCAGATTAGTTCTGCCTTATTTAGGTAGGCACAATTGCCACAAGTACCCAGGACTTAGCTAGCTGTACCAAATCAGTCTTTCTTGCATACATACGATGAATTAGTAATTCCTTCATAATGGAGCATTGTGATGATAGCTGCTTTAGAATTTCACTTCCTTTAAAGCCTAAAAGGGTGAACCTTTGGAAGTGGATAAAGGGCATTGTGAATGAGAGTTGCCTGTGGAAAAAGAGACAGGAGCTATCTTTTTTCATCATGTTGCAACAATGTATTGAATTCTAAGATACCACCT
>NW_008245685.1:0-1234 GCF_000691975.1 Corvus brachyrhynchos
AAAGCTCAGATCTCATTTGTTGGGTGCCAGCAGTGCACTATATATATTTCAGAGGAGCTCACACAGAGTGAAGCAGAGTTTCAAGGCAAGACAAGTCTCAGATGATCCCCCTGTCGTTAAACTAACACAGAGTATTTTAAACCACGTCTGCATTTGCTACAGGAAGTGACAAATCCTGCTTGGGTTTTTCTCAAGGTGTTGGCTGGCCCACACCTGGCAAGGAGACCTATGTCCCCTCTCCTTGGCCCTGGGCTAGTGACAGAGCAGCCATGCTCCTGCTTCCAGGGAGTTTGTAAACAAATTTTGAGGCTGCTCCTTGTCACAAGCTCAGAGGGACTGACCCCAAGGAGGTGTCCCTGGTGCCTGGGGCAGCCCCTAAGGAACCCTTGCCCTGAAGGGGATGACAGCAGGGCACAGAGCCTCTTCAACACAGAAGGACCAGTTGACAACAGCAGATTTGGGGGCTTGGAGACCTCCACAAGTGTCCTATGTTCAAACTAGAGCAGTAGATGCAAGGGCTCTTCACTGCTCAAGGATCATGTCAGACTTCACTGAGGGAGCTTGACATAATAAAGGCAGTCTTCTTATCTGTGTAGCAAATAGATTCTCTTGCATGCAGATGAACCATAAACTCTTCCAAAATACGTAAGAACTAATGTCTGATGCCTCACGGCATTGCAAGATGTAAAGGAAATCCAGAATGGATGGAAGTGTTACAATTTTACTATAAGAAACAGGGCACATGGACTGCTAGGGAGAGACTTTGGAGGAATTAGGAGCACAGCATACCCTTTTAGATCTGTGTGACACATATATACAGCACATGTTTATGTATGAAACACATACATAACTATATAAACCCAAAAATTACACACTAAAACATTCCTTTTCTGTTTTTTCCTTCCTCCTTCATGTTAAAACATAATGCACAAAGAAATAATTTTCATTTACAGAAGTGCCATACATAAAAAATAATTAAAACATTAAATTTTTCCAAATAGATGTGATGCAATAAATTAAACTCAGCATTTACTGAAAGGAAAAAAAAATCCCTCAGCCTAAACTTACTGATATGAGGAAGACCAGCTTCCAGGTCTTCTAACTGATATTTGTGGTATCATCATACTTTTGTCCACTTCGTTGTTATCCTCTCCCCAGCAGCCTACATTAACTAGTCCACACCACAGGAAACATCACTGTCGGTGTGGCCCAGCCCACTGCGGGGCTGGGGCAG
>NW_008245686.1:0-1237 GCF_000691975.1 Corvus brachyrhynchos
AGAAAATAGGTAGAAAAGAATATGCCATAATAGCCTGTATTTACAAAGCATGAAGTATGCTTTATATTTGTGAAGAATAAAAAAAAGAGAACCTGTTTTCTTGTTCTTGTGCAGATATAATAAGGTTGGCTAGAGGTAAGGGTTTTTTCTCATGTTTTTCTTATGTAGTTATTCAAAAAGAGATGTTTTGATGTAGTTATGCTGGAAATAGAGGTGAATTATTTCAATTTAGTTTATTTCCTCATTCATACATAACAACACTAGAACATTTTGAGTGCCATGCATGGCCTGTGGTCTGTTTCAGTTTTATCTCTATGAAATAATGGAAGTGGTTTATAAGCTAATGAATGTAACTGCCAAGCTCACATGAGGTAGAGAAATCGAGGAAGGGCATTTTTAAGTGACACCTAAAAGCACTATGGTGTTTTCTCTCAGTCAGTTAATACGTCCCTGTTGCTCGATTGGCATTTCCTCTCTTTCTGTGACTCCAGGTCCACACTTGAGCTCCCTTCCTGTGGTGTAGTTCTACTGGGTTATTAGGGATTACTCATGGTTTACACCCAGTAATGGAGAGTCTTTGACTGCTTCTTAAGACTCCATTAGTTAGTCTTTTGGATTGCATGCTTTGACTTTCCTGATTAGTTAAATGGAAATTATTTCTCCTAATGATATAATAATTATCAAAATGATGTCTCTATTTCCAAATAAATGCTTTAATGTGTCCATCTTCTTTGCCATTCCCCTCTTTATTTTGGTGAGAACTTTGTCCTTCTCCCCATTTATTAGAACAAAAAACCTCAAGATACAGTAGCAAGTTAGTATTCTGCTCTGCTCATCCTGCTGGCATAATGGGTTTTCCACACTAAAATTGGAAACTGTCAGAGGCAGTTGTCACTTGTAGGGCAGCTTTTATATGGCACAGATGATGCTCCTCCATAGCAACACGTACTGATATAATTTTTATATTTAGAGTTACTAATGTTTACATTCTTTATCCTTCTGGCTTTTAATTCTGCCTTTAAAGTGTCATTATTAGGGTACAGAAAAAAATGTAGCCTTGGAAGAGTGACACATGTAGAAGGTGAAAACAGAGTAGATGGAAGAACACATTAACCTGAGGAAATATTGTTTTGAGGAGCATCACAGAGGAAGATATCTTCAACCTAGCAGAAGTGGAATACATGTCATATTTTCAGTCAAAGCAGGTTTTAGTTGTCTTCTGATTTTTTTTTTTTTT
>NW_008245687.1:0-1221 GCF_000691975.1 Corvus brachyrhynchos
AAGGATGTTGTGGGGGACCATGTCAAAGGCCTTGCAGAAATCCAGGTAGATGACATCTGCAGCCTTCCCTTGTCCACTGGAGTAGTCACTCCATTGTAGAAGGCCAGTAGGTTGCTCAGACTGGACTTTCCTTTGCTGAAGCTGTGCCGGCTGTCTCAAATTACTTCCCTGTCCTTCAGGTGCCTACAGATACAAACACAGGAAGAGATAACAAGCAGGAAGCAGTTTGATTATTTAATTGTTGACACATCTCCTTGCTGAATCACCCTAACTGAGCAAGTCAATGGTTAAGTGAGTAGGTGATACTCTGATAAAAAGAAGAGATCTTTATAGACCTCTTCTCCCTTGAGGAAGTACCATTTCTTGGAGCAGTAGTGCTATGCTGCTGGCGTGTAAATGCCTGCGCTGCCATGCACACAGTGAGTACACGATAAACCTTACCAGCATCAATGGAAACCATGAGCAAATGGTGACCCCCAAGGGTCTGTACTGGCACCAGTGCTGTTAAATACCTTCCTTGATGTCACAGACATGGGCTCAGATACACCCTCAGCAAGTTTGCAGGCGACACCAAGCTGAGTGGTGCACTGCTGTGCTGGAGGGAAGGGACTCTTAAGAAGGACCTTGAGAAGCTTGAGAAATGGCCCAAAGTGGGCCCCATAAATTTCAGCAAGGCCGAGTGCAAGACCCTGCAACTGGATGTCAGGGCAATCACTGGGAGCAGTGCAGGCTGAGGAATGAATGGGCTGAGGGCAGCTCTCTGGAGAAGGAACTGAGGACACTGCTGGATGAAAACCTGGACATGACCTGACAATGTGCACTTGGCACCTAGAACACCAACAGTATCCTGGGCTGCATAAAGTGTCGTCTGCAGGAGGAGCAAGGTGATTCTTCCCTTCTAATCTGCTGTGGTGAGACTCTACCTGGAGTGCTGCATGCAGCTGTGGGGCTTCCTGAACAAGAGAGATACAGACCTGTAGAGCAGGTGTGGAGGTGGGCCATGAAAATGGTCAGAGGGCTGGAGAACCTCCTGCAAAGAAAAGCAGAGATATTTGGTGTTGTTCAGCCTAGAGAAGACAATGCTTCTGGAAGACCTTCTTGGGGCATTCCAAACTATAAAGGGAGGGCTTATAAGAAAAGCAGAGAGAGAGACATATTTACTATGACTTTTCAAGATGAAAGAGCGTGGGTTTAGGTTAGACATTAGGAAGAAATTCTTCA
>NW_008245688.1:0-1240 GCF_000691975.1 Corvus brachyrhynchos
AATGGCTGGGAAACAGCTCACATCCATGGCAAACTCTCATCTACCTTGTTTTTGCATTTCCACATTTGTATAATAAAATAATTTTTATATTCCTGTTTTCTATAAAATACTGATATCAATAAATCTATGACACAGGTGTCATTAACCCACAGTTTCCCCTCTGTAGGGAAGCAGGGACAGGGAATTGCTCTTGTGAAAAACCAGCCAGGTCAAGTTCCTTCCCTTGGTGGCTTCTGCAGCGTCGTCCTCGCTCAGTGACAGAGTTTTTGTGCAGCTCCAAGGAGAACAAACACAGGGATGTGCTGGAGAGGGGTGGAGGGGATGAGGAGCATGGGGAGGAAAAGCAGAGCCCTTCACTTCCAACCCCTTCTCTTCCCTCCCCTGCAGTGTGCCAAACAATCTGTATCTCAGTATTTTGTTCTGAAGCTGTGTTGCCTCTTACCTTGTTACACCGTGGTTTTGTACTTGATCTTAATCTTCCTCTGTTTAGCTGGTACCAGCCTCCGGCCTCCTCGCATTTAAGGATTTTCTGTCTGCAGAAATTTCCCATTAGGAGTAGGGAAAACCAAAGTGTTTCTGTGGAGAAATCATCACATAGGATCCCACGTTACACGGAGGGGGAAAAAAGAAAAGATAAGGCCATTTTAGCATGAATTCATTTTCCTAAAGCTTAAAGAAAGATCACATCATTTATTTTTTGCTTAATGCTGTTTCCCATAGGATGCAGGCACGATGGAGGCAGTGCAGTGAAATTACAGCCATTTACAATCCTGCAGCACAGCAGACTCCAGGCTCTCTCCAGAGCGTGCCTCCAGCTCCCACCAACAGCTCTGGAGTCCTCTGGAGGGAACATTCACTTCATAATTTCACCACAAACCCGAGAGTCAACATCAGCTCTAGTGCTGCTAAATTATTCCCCCCTCACAAAAGCAGCTGTGAAAGAACATTATCATTACAGATCTCAAACAAGCTTTCCTTTGGTTGTTGTTACAAATTCTCATTTACGACTGTTGATGAATATTAATTCTCATTATCCCAAAATACCACCGAAGGTGCGTTCAGTCACGAATTCCTCATAAAGATAATCAGGATTTCATACTTGCAGCCTTCCAGGACCTACAAGTAAAATGGAGAGAGATTGTTTACAGGGGCTTGGAGTAGCAGGACACAGGGAATGGCTGCAAAATAAAAGAGAGTGGGTTTAGATGGGATTTGGGGAAGGAATTGCTCCCTGGGAGGG
>NW_008245689.1:0-1246 GCF_000691975.1 Corvus brachyrhynchos
CCGAACCTGGTGGGGGAGGGGCAGCTGAAACCTCCCTTCTATCAGAAGATATTTTCCTCCAATTTGTCTCAAACCGGTCATTGTTTTAAAAAAATAAAAATTGGAAACCTTTGATAAAGAACAAAGCATTTGTAAACTTACTATTCTTACAGATTATTATGTATGGAATACGAAACGTATTATCGCACTGTGCAAGTGTTACTTATGTTCCAAAGCGTATCAGTGTTATTTTGGTTAAATCTTTTGAGAAACATTGGTTGGTTGGTTGACATACTGCTTACATGTGGTGCACAATTACATGTCCTATGTAAGTGTTGTATACCAATATTTTTAGTCACTTGAATGCCCCAGCATAAAATACCTGCATACACATTTATTACAAAGTGAAATGTGTTGTGTTTTCAAACTGCTTCACTGTTGGTTGTATTTCCAAAGGTGAAAATGTTTGTTACAGGCTTTGTAGGTGTTAGATGTACTTTTCCTACTGGAGTTCAACGATTTTGTCTTGTGTGTTTTATTTGATTTGTCACTGTTGTTTTCAATATTTGCAGCAGGGATTTCTTTTGGTATAAAATAGACTTTATTAGACTTTCCTTTTTAAGTGCAGGAAAACTTGTCTTCTGTCCAAAGACAGATATGCTTTTCATGTTTGTTCTGGCTTAATTCTTTATTTCATGTATTTATTTATGTCCACTGTTTTCCCACATGATTTAATGCTGGCAGTAGATTTTTCTTCCTTGCTTTTTCTATCTTCCTGCCACGGGTCTGTTAATTCAGCTGTGTGAGTCTGAAGGATTATTCGTTTTAGGGAGTTGTCAATAAATGGAGTTTAGATGGTGTTGAATAACACTGTTTCCTTCCACTGAAAGACAAACACAATGTCTTCTAATGCCCTTGTGTGTTGGGCTGTGCCTCATGCTTCTTTGTGGTGGTGATTGGAATGTGAATGTTAGTGGTTCTAAGCAGTTAGAGGAGGTATAAAGTACAAAGAATGCAGTAATTCTAACACTGGTGTCTCATTCCAAATGCTCCACGAAGGAAAATGAAAAGCCAATTTCATAAGAGCACATTTTGTACATATTTGATTTTGTTCTCTGAGCTTGTGGTTGCTGTTCTAAGTTGCTTTGGTAGTAACTTAAGAGTGGATATCAGTGCAAAGTACCTGTTAATTTCCATTGCCTCCCCTTATTTAGTCTTCTGTCTCAATATTCTCAAGGGATTGGAATCTGTGCTTAATATATTTTAG
>NW_008245690.1:0-1245 GCF_000691975.1 Corvus brachyrhynchos
GACCTGGGTTTTGGTGAAGGCCATTTGCCTGCTGGCAGAGGGACTAGGAAATGGGTTTTCCACCTGACAAAAGGCAGTCACCTGAGCCCTTCATCCCGAGGGAATTAAGAGACCCTGGAACCCACCAAGGCAGATGGTCACCAAGGCAGCTTTGATGGCAAGGGCAAAAGTAAGGAAGACCCAGATGTTCAGCCAGGAGCAGCTTCTCTCTTCTGCTGGGGCTGAAAAACACAAAGCAGGAGTGGGAATATCCCAGCCCAGAGTCAGGGGCAGGATAACCCAGGCAGCTCCGTAGCCCAACACCCTGCTGGTCCCTTGTTCCAAGGACAGGGGAGCCCCACAGGTGCTGGAAGCAGGTGCTGCTGCCTGTCACTAGCAGTGGGTCAGACCCACAGAGCAGAGAAACACAGGGGTTGCCCTGAGGCTGCTTTTTATTTCCCTGTTTATCACAAGCCCTGTCTGTATTCTGCCCAAACCTCACCCCCCCTTTGTCCTGTCAGACCTCCTTTCTCCTCAACGCATCTTCCTCCTTGCCCTCTGTTACCCCTGTCTGTCACTGATTGCTCTTTCTGGACCTCCCTCCTCCTCCTCTCTCTTTAGAGCTTCTTTCTCTCACTACCTGTATTTTGGCTCTGTACCGGGAGCCCCTTTCTGCAGTGGCACACTGCCCCAAAGGAGTGAGTGCCCAGCTCAGCGTGGGCACAGCCAGACACACAGAAGGCATTGTTTCCACAGGGGGGAAAGGCACTTGGGAGCTCTTGGGAGAGCCTTGGCTGGGTTGTCCTTCAGAGATGGGAGCACGGATTGTGCTCAGCTTGATGCAGACAGCTTTACCAGGGGAATCAGAGAAGGATTGCACCCTTCAGTCCCATTGTTTACAGACAAACCACTGAAGGGAGTAGCAGACCACGGTCTGCCTGGACTTCCATTCCCCCTGGCTCTAGGAAAAAGGCCATTCTGCCAGCCTGGGCACTGCCCAGTTCCCTCATCTGCTGCTTTGCTCTTGTCCTAAGCCCCATCTCCTGGTAGGAGGCCGGCCACCGTACCATGCCCAGCATCCACCCCAGCCCTGCCTTTCCCCCAATTCCTTTGACAGGAGGACAGAAAGGAAGGAAGGTTTGGGGGTTACCTGCAGTTCCAGGACTGACTCTCCTTTGGTGATTCATCCTCTCTACCACAGGATCACTCTTCTCCAAGGGTGCTCATTACCACTTTGGCTGCAAACACAGCCTTCCTCCTGCACAG
>NW_008245691.1:0-1231 GCF_000691975.1 Corvus brachyrhynchos
CCTCAACCTTCCTACACCCTCTACAAAACAAGTAAGGATCATCCCATTTCACAGATAAGGAGGCTGAAAAAGCAACCCTGTTTTTTCAGGGCTTTTTCTGGTTGGAGCCAGATAGAACTGAAGAATTGTGGAAAATTGAGGAAATCATCCGGATTTGCAGCTGCCGGAGCCTCTGCCTTGCTGTACTTCCCCAGGGAGGCCTCACATATGTGGAAAAAACAGCTCTGAAAAGCAACAGTATTGTTTGCTAATGTTGGTAGCAGAATATAAAGTGGAAACAAAACCAGCATTTTTCTTTCCCTCTCCTTTTTTACATTTTCCTTCACTTCACCAGCAGGGGAAAAGAATTCCCTATGCAGGCACAGAAAAAGGGAAGAAAATCAAGCCATTTTCCATCTCCAATCAAAATGGTCACTTCCCCTTTGATTATAAATTCCAAATAAAATTACTATTGTTCCATTTCCTTTGAATGCATTACAAAAAAAGCAATTGCCATTTTTCGGTTGCATCTGCAGCCACCTTCCTCCCTATGCAATATTTTCACACCAGGTCTTTCCAGACATCATTCATAATTAACTGATATTTAGCTGACACATAGCTGATCTTTCCATTTCTCTTTCGGTTTAGCAGAGCCCTACAGACCATGGTGAGGAGGATTTCAAGCAATCACATGGTTTCCTGTACCCTTGGTCTCTCTTTCCTGTGCAAGAGAACACTGTTATGGAAAGACAGGGCATCAAACCCTGTGCTGGCAGCACCTTTCAGCGCCCTCCTCACATGGAGCACATTCTCCCAGCCCACAGATGGTGTCTGTGGCTCTGCTGTGCCCTTACCAAGATTTAAGAGGAAAGCAGAGGCAAGTTCAGAGGTTGCATGGCTCATTGCACTACTGTGGAAAGTCCACCTTGTGGCTCTTTCACGCCAATGGAAGTGGAATAGAAAATTGGGCTAAGTACAGTGTAAGCTATGAGAACATAGCTTACATCATAGTAAGCCATGAGAACAAATTGTAGCAAAACACAACTGTGTTTTGTGTTTGAGTGCTTTGTGTCCCTACATGCAGTTTAGAAACAGACACAAAGTTTGCATTAGATAAAGGATTTTCCTTGCATCTTAGTAAACAAAAATAAAATGGACAACATACCTCCTTGCTATGTCTGCCAGTGTCACACTGAGGGTTTTGGTACCTGTCCCCCACCCCAGGTTGGATGGGGCTTTGAGCAACCTGGTC
>NW_008245692.1:0-1251 GCF_000691975.1 Corvus brachyrhynchos
TGTATTCTGCATAGGTATACAAAGTTTTACCCCTTTGTCTAATAAGACAGGAGCCTAAAAAGAATGGAGAATCATATCGCTTATTATCAGTCATCAGATGCATATTTAATGAGTGCTTTGAGGGAATCTACACAACTTCTTTAGGTAATGATATGGGTAGCAATAGCTGTAGATGTAAATGGGAGTGCAAAGACTAACACACACACACAGTTGAAAAAAAAAACAAAAAAAAGAAAAGAGAAAGCTTTCTCATGGTAATAGGATGTTTGTGTTCTGGTTCCTCTTAGAAGCCCTACCTTTTCTAAGGCTCTCAGCAGTGACTTCCAGCAGGGTTCTCATTAATAAAAATTCCTGTGTGCTTGCAGGGCTTTAAATTAGACTTGTTAATGCACACATTGCTCTGCATGTGAATTTTGTGGGATCAAACCCAAGGAGCTATAATGACAATAGATGTAAACACTAGAATGTGTGGAGGCCATTAATTAATTGTGTGGATGTTTTACTACAAATGCTTCTAATTACATGGATTTTTATGTTTTTTCTCTTTCATATCTTCTGAACTAACAGTCTGCTATTTATGAAATTTGAAAAAAAGGCAAATAATCTAAAAGAAATTAACTCTTTGTATATTTTGTGAAAATAAGAATCCAGATAGAGAAGGTAAATGACAGGTAGAGTCTCACTGAGAGAAAATATTTTAGATTCCACTTTGCAGGGCAATACACACACACAAGATCACAACTACATAAAAATACTTAATCTTAGCTTGCTCTATGATAAAATTCACAGTTGTTAAACAGATTCAGAATAATGAGAAAAAAAGCCTCCCTTAATTCCATCGTTTTCAGGATAAATGTTAACACCAGTGTGTATGGTGTAGGTGTATAGTCTGAACATATGTATATAAAGTTAACAGAAAAATAAAATAATCCTAAAAATCATGATCTGTCATGTTGGTCTTTGAAAAGAATGACTATTTTTTATAGGTTTGATCCAAATTCTGGTTATCCCTCTGAGCTAGAATTATGTTCAGCAGCAAGACTTCATTTTAGTTCAACAAAAACATACACAGCAGCCATGCATTACATTTATGGGGTTCAATATGTGAAGGTGCCTTAAGAGCATATGGTGTTTAAGTATATCAACTGTCCTTTATACAGCTGTACTTTTAGATCATGGAGCATCTCAGGAGATGGAGTCCACTGACTGCATAAGGAAAAGGCTTATTCTAGCTTTAAATAGACAATAACT
>NW_008245693.1:0-1256 GCF_000691975.1 Corvus brachyrhynchos
TTTTAAAACCATGAGAGCCTTTTTTTTCCTATTTTTACATCTTAAGTTGTAGAACACTTTCTTGCTGCTTCTTCAAAATACCAGGCACTGATTTAAAGGAAAAATTAAAACAAGAATTGAAACTGGGTCAAATAATAAAACATAAGTCTGGCAGGCCCTCTGCTAGGAATCCTAAAAATATTCCTTTGATAAGAAATGGCA
The DNA here is from genome assembly GCF_000691975.1 of Corvus brachyrhynchos. Taxonomy (NCBI): domain Eukaryota; kingdom Metazoa; phylum Chordata; class Aves; order Passeriformes; family Corvidae; genus Corvus; species Corvus brachyrhynchos. Next base: position 202 of record NW_008245693.1, read on the forward strand.
GAAATATTTAAAGAAATAATATTACCTCAAATGAGGAAACTAGTGACTAAACCAAACATTTTTGCTTTTTCTTCATTCCTTTTTTGGTTTTTTTAGTTTTTGTTTGCACTAGATTCATGGGAATAGTTGACAGCAGCAGTGAAAATGCTTTATTTGCTCAGCATCTTGTCATCAGAGATCACAACACAGTGGAAAACACACCAACTGGACATCATATGCCTCACATTATTCCAGGTTACCTGCAGTCAATCTAATGCATAATTTTTACAATGTGATATTGTTAAAATCCATCGGTTCAGGTTTAGAGGTTCTTTAGTCCAGACCCATGGACAGCTCAATATTCCTCATCATCATTTGTGAAACACCTGCATTGCTGTATTTGATACAGGTTAATGGATAGATTGCTGATTATGCTTTTCATTTAATATGACTTTTTCCATACATTTTATTGTGCATCATACTTCTGTTTCATTAATTTTCCTTTTCCACATGGCTATTTTTGGTATGCACATATATATTATACTTGCCTGGGACACTGGCTCCTCCAAGGACCAGCATGTGTACAAGTTTCTGGATCACAACTCTTTGTAACAAGCAAGCTTTAGATGGGATTATTTTATCCCCCATGTTGGGTCATTTCAAGAGACTCACAAAAGCTAAGTACTAAGCTAAGAATGAGGAGAAGGATGCTAATTATCTCCAGTAATTTAAATACATAAACTAGATTTGACTCTCTATGCCAAGCGCTGAGTCCTCAATGAACTCTTGCCTTCTTGCCTTTCCTTAGTTTATGAAAAGATAGCCCTCCCTCCAATCCTCCTCCCTTAAATGACATTTTAGATAGCACAAAAATCACACTAGCATCATAAGTAACATATTTAGTGTGTAGTTATTCCTTTCCCAGATTGCATCCCAGCTTAAATAGAGGTGAGGGTAGAGCTTTCCAGTATGTGAAAGGAAGGGTGCACATTGTACACCAACAAAACTGTTTCTTATTTACATGTTGCTCCTATGGACGCAAGTTAAAGACATACACAGCTGATGCCACCTTCCTC
>NW_008245694.1:0-1257 GCF_000691975.1 Corvus brachyrhynchos
AGTCAACAGCTCCTCCCAATTTAGTGTCATCAGACAAATTTCTATGAAAGATTTCTAATGCACCTTACTTATTGAAAATAACCCTTAATTTCTGAGTTGTTTTTTTCCTTAAAAATCCCAAACAGCTTGAACAAGTCTGTATCTGTTCCTGTATCAAGTCCTATTTTATAAGGCCCTTGTCTGAGATTATGTCAGTTAGTTAGAGCACCGTGCAAGTAACACCAGGATTGTCAGTTTGATCCCAGTATGGACCACTCACTGAAGAGTTGGGCTTGGTGATCCTTGCGGGTCCCTTTCAACTCAGAATATTCTGTGGTCTGTGAGTGCTCTGTGTTGGTGGGTTCCATAATAATGTTCCCCTTTCCATTGCCAAAAAACTCATGGCAAACATTTTTCAGTTGACTGATTCTTTCAAATGCCTGGAGTCACTTCTCTAGGGACAGATTTTTTTCCCAGTATCTCCAGAATATTTCCCTTCTCTTCTGAATAATTTTAACAACAAAGACTTTACAGCCTCTATTAAATCTCTGCATTATTATTCACATATTGCATTTATACCTGGTGTAGATGGAAAGAAAAACCCCAACATTTCAGCTGAAGAACTATTGCAAGATTTTAAGTAGAAGAGTTTTCATTGTCAAATCTCAATGGATTTGAGATTTTTAAGGTGCGAAATTCGGCCTCCCTTTGGGCAACTCACTACATTATTTTTTCTGAGCGTCACCCTGGGCTTAATATTAGTCCAGCAATGCAGGAGTTGATTCATGTCCTGTATCCCTCTGTCTTTGAAGAGTTTTTTTTTTTTTTCAGTAAGAATTGCTGATTACTTTCTTTCCCTGCAAACAACAATTTTTAACAGTAGGATCTTTAGTAGATTTTGTGGTGCTGAAGAGTTTTTCAGTCATTGCTTGAGTGCTGGCTAGCGTATCAGTTCAAGGTCTGTGGTTTTCTTTCTTTCTTTTTCTTTCTTTCTAGCACAGTGCTCTTGTGTCATGTGCTGTTGTGGTATCATGACACCTTTTATATCACTTCCCTAAGAAAAAATCAGCGGTGATAACAAGGAAAAAAGATGAGGAAAAGTGGTTTATTCTCAGACATCAGAGTCTGCACTAAGTCTGTCACTCACACCTTTCCCTGATGACTTTGTGGGTTTTATCAAATCTCTTAGCATTAAGAATCTTTTCTACAAGGCCTTGGTGTTTTGGCGGTATTTAATCCATGTTAGCATTTGTTGGGGTTTTAGTTTAGTCTTAGTTT
>NW_008245695.1:0-1261 GCF_000691975.1 Corvus brachyrhynchos
TTGTCGTTCCTCATCAGGAAAAACCCCTCCGAGGGTGCCTCGATGCCGGCTTTTGAGAGGGGGATTTCTCTCCCACTGAGCAAATCAAGGCTGTGCTGCTGGAAATTGGGAGCGCCCAGCCGAACTTTCGCAGCGCCGGGAAGGGCTGGCGCTGCTCTGACACGATTCCCAGCTGCCGCACCTGGCAGGACGCTGCCTCCCCCTCCCATCCAAAATATCCAAAATAAAAAGGTCTCTTCCAACCCAACCCATTCTGTGATTCCATGATTTCTCATTTTAGGGCTGCCCTGATGGCAGCCAGTGTGCAGTGTGACGTTCAGCAGCAGTGTGGGCCGAGTTTGGAGCCCCAGCCCCTGCACTGCTTTCCCATTTTCCATGAGAAAATGCCCCGTTTCCAGGTGGAGGGCAGAAGCTTTTGTATGTGCAGTAGCTGTCAAGACTTTGTAGGTCAGACTGTGACAAAGGAAGTGTTAGCACTTTCCCAAAACTAAAGGAAAGGTTTATTTAGGAACTTGGAGTACAAAGGAGAGAGTCATGCACGCAGAGGGAGGCACAGGCATTCTTAGGTGCCTTAGCTAATGCTTCCTCATTACAGGAAACTAAAACTACGAAGGAGTGGGTTTTTTTGAATAACAAAAAAAAATACAAAAAGCTTTTGGGGCCGTCCTTTCTGCAGCAAATCTGGAAGTGGATCTGGACCTCTCTTCTCGCTCGTATTTCTTCTGTGAAGTACAACAAGCAAACAGCGTTTTGTGTGTCTCCTTAACTACATCTCTCCATCTCCAGCCTTGGAGTGGAGGGGGAGGAGAAAGGGAGCTGCCAGCAGCTCGCAGTGATTGATCTGTCTCGTGTTTTTTCATGCTGCGCTCTAACAACCTGTTTCAAAAAAACGACAATGACAAATCAAAGCGAGTATTTTCTCGCTAGAAATTCACAGTGCCCTGGATCGTCCGCGGGCATTTTTCTATTAAATGCGCTGCTTTATCCATAACGTTTGTCTGGGAATATTCTTTTCTGCTGGAGCTTGCATCCTGTAGAAGAGAAATGTCTTTCCCCCGGAGCCATTTGCTTCAATAATTGTTGTGGTGTGAAGCTGTCCCTGTTGCTGTCCCCAGGGGCCAGTTTATCAAGGAGAAAGTGCTGCAGTTCTCCACGTGCTCCAAGTATTGAAAGTGGCCCGGGAAAGGGCTCGGGTGTCCCGCCTGGACTTGTACTTTGCCCTGAAGCAAAGGCTTGACTGTGCCTGGGGCCGAGGGCTGTC
>NW_008245696.1:0-1248 GCF_000691975.1 Corvus brachyrhynchos
ATATACAATACTTAATTTTTTTTTCTCCTATTTTGAAGTTCTTAGACTCTCAAATTTAAAGCATTTCTTGATAGTTGAAAAAACTGCTGGGCTTAAGTATATTACTTAAAAACTTTAATTTTGCCTGATTTTCCTGTCCTGAATTCTGATAATGATTGTCTGAAAAGCAGACACAAAAGCAAGACACATGGGTTAAAAATATGTTCATCAGGGGAGCTATTTACACAGCAATAATTATCATGTCAGCTTAGAATTTTATTTCTGCATCCATTTTTGGTTTGATTCATTAGATTTGGTGCATGAATTATCATGTCAATTAAGTGACTACAAAGTTTTCAATTAACAGTTGTACCCAAATATCATTAATAATGTCAAAGAATTTGCTACATCCCTATCCAGATTCTTTAAAAAGGAAATAAACTGATAGACTTATCCATTTGCTGGTGTCAACTCTGTACACTTGTTTAAGCCTACACAAACTGCTACTTTTATTGTTATAGCTTTTCTAAACCAATCTGCAATAGAGAATTCCATTTGCTAAGTATAGAAACATGTCACAGGAGCTCTACATTCATACATGAATATTGGTCTTTTCCGTGCACAACGCCAATGCCTCCTAGTCCTTTGTAGAACACACAACTGACTTTTTCTAGCTCAAGCCAGGGACTGTCTATCTCAAGCCAGGCTCCCATGGCAAACTCCCAAAATGGCTTCTAATCCTCCAGCCTTTGGTTTATATATACACATACAAGCTGTTCTCACTATTTCCAAAGTAATTACTTTCACTTAATTAATGTAATTACAGCTTTAAAGACTCACACCTCCACCTCACAATTCACCAGTCTACATGTGGCTAGCCCAAGTACTTATTCTGGGGAAGCAGATGGTTTGAGTCCAAGTATTCACATATATTTTTGCTGAAAGAACTCATTGTAAGCTGCACTGCCAGCTACTCTTGAATCAGGATGAATCCAAACATTTCTATATGTAGTCATGCATATTTTATTTTAATTTGTAAACATACAAGATTACAGTAACACAGCTTGCCTCATCTAACTCCATGGAAGTTTGGGGAAAATGGATGAGAAAATAAAACTAAATGTTGCAGGGTTTTAATTCCACAAAACTGCTGCTCTGCATCTCCTGTTGTAATTTGGAAGGATCTATTTTCTGTACTTCTCTATAGACCAATAAACAAGGGGAAGGGGGAAACCATAGAACCAAACTGCATCTCATGTGAGACACCAC
>NW_008245697.1:0-1261 GCF_000691975.1 Corvus brachyrhynchos
AAACTGGAGAAATTAATGGGTGCTTCTATCTCTGTCCGAGATTGGAAATTCAGAGTTCTGCAAAAGACAGGACATCCCTGGGCTTTCCTGGCTGAGCTGGAGTCAGACTCCCCAGCCATCTGTAGGCCCCTGCCCTGCTAGGATGGGTCAGTCTCAAGCTGCCCTCAGGGCTCTGGCCTTCAGAGAGCAGAAGAAAATATGTTGGTTTAAGGTCCTCCAGCTTGCCTGTCCCTCCATCTAGAGAGCTTCTTCCCCAGCAGTGCAGTTGATGTTTCTCTGCTCCCTGGATACCTCCCAGGCTATTCCAGGCACCTTCAATCCATTTGCTACTGAATGCATCAGAAAGAATAACTCATCTGAAGCCACATCACCCAATGTAGGAATGCTGAAGCCATAAGTGAACACATCTAAGGTCCAGTGGTTTCTGACCTGTCTCACCACTAGAAAACCATCCTCTCAGGCTGTGAGGAGTCAGGACTTGCCAATCTCCAGCTTCCTGCAGCACAATTTCAATCACAATACAGACTGACAAAATGGTGTCATAGCCAGGTTTTTTTGAGTCCCACCTCTGCTGGAATGCCTGTGACTTTGGAATGAGGTGAATTGGACCTTCCAAAGTGCCAGTGCCACTGTTCACATGGTAGTCTCTTCTTTTGAAGAAGGTTCAACAGAGGACTGTTGTCTGGTACCATCTATTAGGAATCACCAAGTCCCTGGGCTCTGATGAATCTCAGGCATACCTTCTGACAGCAAATGCATCCTGATGAAATGTCAGATTTGCACATGTGTATTCAGCTGATACCTCAGGATGAGAGTTATTTTCCCACCACCCACGTGTCAAGGCTGAAGCTCTCAAAGCTCCCATCTCCAGGATTTTTCTGCTCCATTTCTGGGAGGCGCTGGCTGTTCAGGAGAGGGGCAATCACAGATCAAGTGGAGAACAGATGACACTGATCAGCAGCATCATGGTTTGTTGCTGGTTTTGAAGGCACTTCCCTCGTCCAGTCTGGCTCCTCTGCATTACAGGAGAACTAGGAATTGTTGTCTGTATTGTAATTAATTACAAGCTATCAGTTAATTATTAATTAGCTATTAAGTAGCTAATTAATTAAGTAACCATGAGTAGGTTTAGAAGGATTTACATGTTCACTAATTTTGCAAGACAGCTTTTCTAAATGAAAATATTTTCTATACCCTAATGAAATACCTCTTTGAAAGAAAGCAGGAGTATGACACATGCCTTGCAAAGCCAGGGAGTAAG
>NW_008245698.1:0-1259 GCF_000691975.1 Corvus brachyrhynchos
TTTCTCATGCAAGAGGCCCAGCAGAGGGACCACGTAAGTAAAAGTGGTTTGTGGGTGCCTGGATAGACCAGGCTTAGGGCAAACGGGAAACAGACCAGCCAAACACAATCTCCATGTTTCCAGTTCCTTTTCATTTTTATTGGAAGAAACCAACCAGACTGATAGAAACCAGGAAACCCATTGCACTCTGATTATTGGGGGCTTACTTTGTCTGGGTTTTGCAGGGTACCGACCTCATCCGTGTGCTCATGAAGCAGCTGTTCCACCATCCTGCTGCTGCAGTAGGAGGAGCTGATCAGGTCGTGGAGCTGTTGCAGACTCTGCTCGATCCCGGGAATCTGCTGGCTACAGCTGATGTAAGGGAATGCAAAGGGCTGAAGACACGGGGCTGTCTCAGCCAAGGGAAACCCTGATCTTCTCGAGGGCTCTTCTTGTGGGCACAGCATGCAAACAGCTTGGGCTTGGGCTCAGCGCTTGGCTGTGGTGTGTGCTCTGAGCCTGAACGGCAAGAAGCTCCAAAGCAGCTGAAGTTGCCAGAGCCTTTGGCTGAGGCCAGGCCTGTGTGTGGGGCACTGTGCCCGCAGTCATTCCCCCAAGCAGCGCTTCAGGGACACAGCAGTGCCTGGCCAGAGCTCCCGCTGCCTGGGGGAGACATCCGGCAGCAGCAGAGTCCAGGAGAGGCCCTGGCACCCCCAGTGCCCGGCTTCATAGCCTGCGATGGACAGGAGTAGCTGGGAAAAGGATGGCAGCTTGTCCTGATGCAATGGCTGCATTGGAGAGGACTCGAAGGACACTTTGTCAAGCCTGGCGAGTCACGGATGGATTGCCAGGATAGACTGGCATCCCTGGTGGGGATTCTCTTGGGGAGAGCAAGGTGGGCTGGATGTCTCTCAGATTCCCCCCAAAGAAAGAAATGGCTCTTTGTGCAGGGAACACCTGAATGCTTCAGGCCCCACCAGAAAGATACAGGCAGAGCTGTCGGAGCCACGGGAATTCTCTGCAGGCTCTTTCTGCTGGTACTGCGCTCTCTGATTGGGAAGGTCTCTGCCGAGGCCAGGATTTAATGAAGCCGTTTCCTCCCTTAGGTATCCAAAATAATTGGATTTTTCAACTCTTTCTACACCCGCTGCCTTCCTGTTCTGACTGCGCCGCTTCTGGCCAACACAGCCAAAGGTACCTGGGAAATAGGGAATGAGGATTTTTCCTTGTTTCCCCCCTTGGAGGCCTGCAGTGCCTGGAAGGGACTGGCAGGGGGGCGG
>NW_008245699.1:0-1246 GCF_000691975.1 Corvus brachyrhynchos
CTGTGTCCTGCTTGTTCCTGACCGAGGCAGATCCCAGCCCCAGGAAGAGTAAGGCTTCTGGCTCAGCTTTGCCAGCCAAGAGGAAGGTCCCGGGGGAGTCTCTCATTAACCCTGGTTTCAAGAGGTCAGTGCTGGGGCTGGGCACTGCTCCCTGGGCACCCTGTGAGCTCTGCTCTGAAGCTGTGTGACAGCAGGGCATGGGGCTCGGGGCTCTGATGCGTCTTCCACATCCTTCCAGCAAGAAGGCGCCATCTGGAGTGAACTTCGAGGACTCCTGATGGGTGCTGGCCTGTGCCCTGATGACAGCTCTGGGGACCCCTATGGACCCCTGTGTCTGAATGAGGGGGTGTCCCTGTGTTCCAGGCCTGCTGAGCTCCTCGCACCCAGGGAGACAACAGAGCCAGCAGCACCTGGCAGCCACCCCTCAGCTGGGGTGGTGGCAGGGCCTTTGGGGGGGAAGATGGAGCAGAGGGGACACCAGCATGGTGGGTTTTTCCCCCTGCAGCTCTTCCCTGCTGGCAGGGACCACCTCCTGACCTCACTTACCATGAACTGGTGGAGTTTGGATGGAACGATCACCTGTGCTTTGCTTCTTGCCAGTAAAGGTGTTTTTAGCCAGCAGGTCTCTCTGGGTGTGTCTGTCCATTCTGCCTCTCCCTTTCGCAGGAAGCCTCGGGCCTGTTTCAGCTGAACCCGGAGGTCCGGGCCTCAGAGAAGTTCCCTTCCCTGGCAGCTTTTTGAAAGTGGGCTGATGGGTGTGTGGTTAGAGCCTGGCCAACCCGTCTGGAGAGCTGGGAGGGTGGGCTCTGCCTTGCTGGGCACTGGGAGAGGATGAGGAGGTCAGTACAAAGCCTTGTGAGGGAGGAGCTGCTGGGATGGTCAGTCCAGACTCACACTGGTCTTGCTTGCAAAGCCTTTATTGATTTCCAGGAACTCTGAAGCTTAGCTTGGGCTTTCTCTGCTTCACAACCCCCAAGTCTGCTGAGAGCTTCCTAACAGCAAGTTCTGGGGGGAAATGACCGCTGCCCATTGTCTGTGCCATCCCCCTCCAGCTCCGTTCCTAGGTCTCTCTATGGCTGTGCCAGGTCTTCTCACCCAGTGCAGGTGTGAGGGCACCCTGTGGCACCTATTGCCCAGGCAGGTTGGCACAGTGTGCCTAGGCAAGTGGCTGCAGGGCAGCTTGTTGTCCCCAGCTCTGCCCCTGCCCTCAGCTGGGCACAGCTTTGGCACTGATGGCACTGGTGGC
>NW_008245700.1:0-1264 GCF_000691975.1 Corvus brachyrhynchos
AAAAAAAAAAAGGTTTATTCTAGGGTCTTTCCGAAATCTGGATGTACTTCTCTGATTAATAGTACAGCCCAGAAACAGCTGTTTGGCTGTGAGCGAGGCTGGAAGGTGAGGACAGGATCTTTTTTCAACCAGTTGTGTTGGTGGTAAAATAGTATCAATCTTCAGCCTGGCAGATTTTGGGCTGTGTTAAGAAAGCAAGTGACCCCTCCATGGATCACTTCATGGGTGTGGTTTGGAGTACCTTCAGATGGAGGTGGAGAAGGCAAGTGTGACAGGTGATAAAGGAGGTCGCTGAACTCAGGACTTTGTTCAGCCAGTCAGGAACCACATCTCCAGGCACTGCACACACAGACAGGTGTGGTGTTTCACTGAGAGGTTCCTCCCTGAGGTTTTCTCCTCTGTGGCTTTCAAAGGCAACATCAAGAGGTTATAGCCAGTGTCAGTTTTAGGAAGCGTAATTATTAATTTAAATAGCATTGAAAGGATAAGAAAGTGCAAGTCGAGTGGTCATGTTTCATGTGTCCAAGGTCAAGTGGTCCTGTCTCCTGGGGCTGGCAGAAATACATGTTGTGCAGTCATTTTTGTAGAAGCACAGGAATGGTATCTAGCACAGACTCCCTGTGGTAGGTGGGATGAGGGACATGTGAGGGGTGAAGAGCAGGGTGGGGGTCTCTTGGGTAGGTCTCCGTAGCAGGACAGCAGAGGTGTTCTCAGGTCATCCCCTGTAACTTGCATCTTGCAAAGACCATGCAGGACTGTTTGTTTCATGTGTGTGGTGGTACAGCTTGACATCACACTGGACTGCCCATGTTCCCAGTGTCTCTGCTCTGGGTTGTCTGGCCTGGTGTTGGCATGGCAGAGGTGCAAGGCCAGTGGCTGAAGGAGAGCATGTGAGCCAGGTGCTAGCTGGAGAGGACTTGCTGGCATGGGAGCGCTGCCAGGGACCTGGCTGTGCCCCTCTCCAAAAAGGCAGCAAGAAGGGATGAAGGGGTGCTTCTCTCAGAGTGACTTTGCACAGGATACATGGTTTAGTGCTTACAGCTGACAGCTTGCCTCTGTTGGAAATCACTGTTCTGCTTTCAGTTTCCTTTCTGGCTGTTTTGCTGCAAGCACCGGGGATTGGGGTTTGTAGGTATTCATAATCAATAGAAATCCGTACAAGCTTCAGCCTGAGGCTTCTCCTTTTTGCCTGTGTGGGTTTTGAGGAGGGGTTGTGAGGGTTTTTTTGTTTGTTAATGGGCTTTTTTTAGGTTGAGTTTGTTGG
>NW_008245701.1:0-1270 GCF_000691975.1 Corvus brachyrhynchos
TGCCTCTACTTCCTCCAACGTTGCCACTTTAAGTACTAAAAACTTCTAGAAAAAATGTAGAGTACTATACAAAGGAACATACACACGTCTGTGCATTTCTTTTCAAGTTTGGAATTTTTTCTGCATTTCAAAAATACTCTTACACATTGAATTCAAGGAATGCATACCAGATGGAAGTGCTTTACTTTTTTAATCTCTACTCCCCTCTCTTTTTCAGCAGCCTTCTAGAAATCACCACTACTGTCTAATGAACACTAAAAGATCGGTTTCTGTGTTACTACAAACACTTCCATTTAACACTTTTGCCAAAACAGAAACATTGCCATCTCTCCGTTTCACACTTTCTCAAGCGAACTTTTTGATTCTTCTGCACTGCTTCCAGTAATTCTTCCATCTAACCTATATTTTTCCTTCATTCAGCATAATCCTTCCACACACGAATCATCCACCTTATCAGCAATTCATCTTTACTTGCTCTTTTAATCCATTAATAACCTTGTAACCTTTGGTATGCATATTAAAATTCTTTAACTTGGCTTTGATATTCAAGTGAATTCATTTTCATTAGAAATGTATTATCTTCACCCATATAAGCAACATAACCAGCCATATCTTTTGCCATCTTCTCAAGTGTATCCCAACTGCCACCCGTTCCTGAAAATCCCACTCTTTACACAATTCAAGGAGTTTAGAAACCACACACAATCTTCACACTTTCATCCATCCCTGCTCTGCTTTAGGAACAAATTCCTCAGGTCATCTAGAATTCCTGCTTCTACTTTAAACATAAAAGCTGAAACAGAGTAAATTCCAAAGTAGATTGTTAATGCTCAACATCATCATTCACTTTCCAATTTTGTTGTTTTCCCTTTAATGCCCTATCAACTCTCACTATATAGATTTTGTTACAGCATGCTAGCCTTCCTACCTACTTTCAAAGCTTGCAGAAATTTTGGATTTACATGTGTTAAAAGTAGAGAGGACAAGGATATCCACAGACATACTCCCTAGAAGAAATCAGGAGAAAGCACTTGCAGTTCAGTTCTACAGAACAACTCACTGTATGAAACTGCAAAATACAGGAGAAAAAACGTCCTTTTCAACTCTTAAACATTCATTATCAAAAATAACACATCCTACCTATATGCACTGGTATTTTACTGGGCTGCATCCCAAATACACTGTAGTTTAAATTTTCACATGACTAAAGACACTGACACCAGATCAACTGACTTTAAAAGAAATGTCATCAGTACCTGCTTTCTAAACG
>NW_008245702.1:0-1274 GCF_000691975.1 Corvus brachyrhynchos
GGCCGAAAGGAAAAGTTTTGATCAACCTAGAGGCGGTAGTTGTACCCCATCCCCAAGTAATTATCTCTTTGGTAGGGTGCTTCCCTCTCACCTGCTTCATCTCTGAAGGGAACTGGAACTAAGCTGCCATCACTTAAGTACAAGTGAGTGTTGCTGAGTGATGAAAGCCAGGAGTGCCATTCCCACCTCCAGAGGCTGCCTAACATCAGTGAGTATCTGAAACTGCTGAGTGAACAGAGTATCTGCTCTCTACCAGCCTGTTTGACTTTGTATACATGTGCCAAGTTGGAATGTTGCTACGTTGCTGTAACTTCACGTGCCTGAAATAAAGCTGGTTCTGCACTCCCTGTGGTGTGGGGGGTCTTGTGCAGTACATTGGAGGCGCAGAGGTTCTGCTCTGCTGCAACTTGCTGTTGTAGAGAAGTAAATCAGGGGTAAGGTATAAGATGAGCAAACCCAAATGTGTTGACAGGATACATCCGAAACATTAAAAATTAAAACCTGGCTCTTTGACCTTTTCTTTGTGATTTTCCCGGGTTGCTATTGATATTATTGTTGTTTCTATAGCCACAGTATCCTGTAATAGGACCTGATCTGAGACTTAATGGGGATACTTTGCTGTGCTTTGAACTGAGATCTTTTTAGATTTGTAAGTGTGCAGTGCTTCTTTACAGAAAAATTACGGCAAATTTTCATTTTGGCTCTACAGATCTGTCTTGTGGGACCCTTCAGGGGCCATAGGCTTTGGCAGACACTTCATAGTAATGCTTTTCTTTAGCCTTAATAAATTTGAGGACTGCCTACAACCAAGTTTCCTTTTGCTGCTTGTGCTCCATGCTTATGTTTTTAATTTAGCTTGGTGCTTAGGGATGTTGAATCATTAGAGAACACATTTTAACCTAGTCTTCCAAATATGTCATCTGTCTAACAGATGAAATGCATTGGTTTGGGGAGGGGGAGGGGAAGGCAAGTCATCCTTTTTCAATTAAATTAGTTTCTTAATGAAAATGCAGCAGAAGAATATTCTGTTTCCTCTTCTGCCTTGTTTTCAATGCTCTGCTGCAGTTACATGGCATAGGAACTTTGAAAAGAAACAAATTTCATCCTTACCTTTTCTTGTGGTTTCTAGTGTATTTTCAGTGACCATAGAGAAGACCATGCTGTCTGGTCTGCTTTAGAGTTGGTTAATTCAAAAAGCTTATTACTGTCTAGCATCACTACACTCTACAGGTGAATGTTGATAGAACTGGACCTGTGTGGTTAAGATGGGGAAG
>NW_008245703.1:0-1265 GCF_000691975.1 Corvus brachyrhynchos
AAAAAAAAAGAAAAAAAAATTTTAAATATCGACTATAAATCATTAAAAAGACAGACTGGGTTTTTTTTTTTTCTTATTGTGAAAATGTAGGTCTACATGACTGAAAATGTTTCAAAATAACAGAAGTTGTCACATGCCGCAGTTACTCTAAAGCAATCTTCCAAAACCCCTCAAATTTTTCTGTTGCCCTTTGTTACATTTCTGCAAGTACTGGAGTATTTAAACAGAAAAAGGCAATTGCAAAGTAAAATCTACTTGGTTTTGGTATTTGGTGTGTAAGTAATCTTGTCAATAAAAGATAATTAAATACATTTGTCCTTAGAATTCCACTTTTGTTGAGCTTCAAAATAGGAAATGCACCAATATGATGCAGATAGAGACTGAATACTACGAGCTAAAACCCTCAAGAACAGAATGAAAACTTATAATTAAGGCAGTGTAATAAAAAATAAGCAACAATTTACATTTGTGAATTAAATCCTCTTCTCTAAGTAGCAAGAAAAATGCAAAACTTATTCCAGGCAGCAATATTCTAATGGATACTTCTACTTTTTACTTTTTTTCCCCTAAAAATAAAGAAAAAGAGCACAAAGCTAGTAGCATACATGATTTTTGTTCCTTAAAACATCTCTTAAAACAGTGAAATACAGAATACCTGATTTGAAGCAATTCCTGTAATATATTGTAAAAGATGCTATTGTATGTTATAATCAATTAGAGTACAGAATAGAAAGGGCACTTTGCTTCATTATAATTGTTTATTATTTATGGAGAAAGAAAATGAAATTTGGAAGAAAACCACGATTGAACATGCTGAACACAACAAATATACATAACAAAGAGTGCAAATAGGAGCAAAATCTTCATTCTACAAGCAGTAACAACATTCATGATGAAAATGGTAAACTCTGGTGTCATTTGCATGTTTTTGTTACGGCATTCTGCAGTAAATGACACTTCTTCAGACATTAACTGCCTTTTAAAAATAAAAGGGAGGAGAATTTTAAATGCAAATTTTTTACATCTCAGCACAAAAAAATGCTTCATTAGAGATGGTACTGGCATCAGAAATTATAATTATACCACAGAGTTGCTTGTTTCTGCAGCTTAAAGATTCAGAATTTCTTGGAGTTGTTTAGCACTTGACAGTGTTGATGTCGGGCTGCCTAACTTTTCATAAAAGGAGATTAAGCACTAGGCACAGTGTCTCATTCTAAGTATCACCACAGAATATCAGAGAATGGTTTGGGTTGGAAGGGACCTTA
>NW_008245704.1:0-1276 GCF_000691975.1 Corvus brachyrhynchos
AGGATGAGGAAGGGAGAAAATAAGATGGAAAAAAAAAATCACTTAATCCTGGGACAGGCTTGTGCAAACCAGTAAATTATAGGCATTTAGGATAAGATACTTAGCAAGTATCGTGTGGGTTTTTCCCTTTCAAATGTAGACTCACCTAAATTGAAGAATGAGACTTTGTTTCTAAGCTCCTTAATCACTTTTTAAATAGCTTGAGTAAAAGCCATAAAAATGTATGGTAGTATTCAGAATTAAAGCCTGTTCATAAACACAGCCTATGAATTAAATATGTAATTAATAAACTGTCAGACACAAACTGTAGATTTTTATTTTAACTACCAGGGAGATAATAAATCATTCTGAAATAATGTTGACATTCCTGTGTTCAACCTGTACATTCTGCTGCATATAATGCCTTCTGAACTGGGTATTTGCTGTAGTATGTACACGACTTCTTAAGGCAGTAAGTGCTGGACTGTATGCTGGGGAGAAGCCAGAAACTTTGCTATGCTGTAATTTTTGCCTTTTTCTTGCACTCAGGCATTACAAGGATTTCTGAAGAGTAGGTATCCAGACCAGCCTCTGAAAATCAAAACATTTTCCCTTTAATGAAATAAACCAACTAGAATAAAGTAGCATTTGTGGCTGTAAGGAGACCCACAGATCTCAGGTGCATTACTGACATACATAAAAAATCTTGGGGACATGCCAAGCTATTAGCATAATTAATTAGTTTCCCCACTAATTTTCAGGGTTCTTTACCTCTATCCATAGATCATCCATCAAGATAATGATTGTTATTTAGGTGTAATTTTTTTATTAGAATAATATAAATGTAATTCTCTCAGATGCAAATGAATATTCTGAATGGTATCTTTAGGAGTTTTTCCAAGTGTGGTTCATATTAGACATACTTAAGGGTTCCTAGATTTTTCAATGTTCCTATAAATCCTAATCACATAGCAAAGCTGAAAAACATATACACATACATCCTCCATACTCATTGTATTTCTAAGTACTTGGTATCACAATTATTACTATGAAATACTTTTGTATGCTTGAATTTTCCTATTCTCCAGTTACAAAACTGTGCAGGATTCATTATGATGCAAGTCACAGAATAATGTTCATTTATTGCTCCTATTTGTCCACAAGAGAAAGAATTATGTTCTCCCAAAATTATTTTGGATAACTAGGTAGAAGTTTTGCAGAAATTTGCAATGTTTGGGTGAAAGACTTGCAAAGTGAACATTAGTAGTGGAAACAATTGAAAGGAAAATGGAAGCTT
>NW_008245705.1:0-1203 GCF_000691975.1 Corvus brachyrhynchos
AAAAAAAAAAAAAAAAAAAAAAAAAAATTAAGCTTGGAAATACATTCCAATGCAAAACTACAATTGTTTTTTCCCCTGCCATAACATTGGTTTCTGTGGGAACACTAGAGAAGCTGCCTAATTTCACTTTGAAATAGTAATATTTCTGTAGAATTATAAGACCTTCATATTAATTATATTCTTTAATGTAATGTATTCATCTGTAAAGATGTGTTTTTCAGAGCACTAATATTCTTAGAGATTTACTTCTACTTTTTTAAGGGAAATATCCTTGAAACTGCTCTAAGGAAAAATTATGGGATAAGAAAAACATTTTGTTTATATATTCCCTATGTCTTCTTGCCCAAATAAATAAGGTAATGTTGAGAAATTTCAATGTTCTATGGTGTCACCATTCTCTAGAATTAAGTGAGTATAGTCTGTGCAGAGACTTAACAGGTCCTCTCCATCTGCAGATTTACTTCAGTACTTACAAAAATTAACTTCCCTTTCAAGCCCTACAAGATTTTGGGTTAGGAAAGGAAAATAAGCACAAGTTGATAAGATCTGAAAACTGTACAGATGCTTTCCTTCTTGGATGCATCCCTAACTGGTATTGTAGTAATTACATACACAGATTAAAATCATATGTATCAATTTTGGGGCAGAAGTTAAGAGAACAATGGAGACAGGAGCATGTTCATGAAGACTGCCCATAAATCTTTAAAATTCTTGGAAAGCAGGATCTTACTCAGCAGCCCATCACCCAGCAAAATGTCTGGCATGAAAAATCTGTCTCTCTGGAGTTGAAGGTACATTGATGGTATTAAATCCCACAGCTCTGCATATTCCCACCTTAACACCTGAAGTAGCAAAGCTAGCAATTATGAAACAAGCCAAGGAGAATCTACAATCTAAAGGTCCTTTTTAACTTTACATTTACTATCTGGAGCGAGAGCAAGACTTGAGGTATTTACTGCTTCTGTATGGCTTTAATACGGGCAGCAACAATTTAATGGTAGTAATCTTCTCATCCCATATTATTGATTTCCAGTCTTAGAGTCGAGGTTCTTTTCCTGAGAATTCCCAAGGGAACAGAGGCAGGCAACATGCAAACAGAGGAAAAGGGATGAGATTGATCAAAGTGAGGCAACTGAGCACAGGCACTTACCACATATATCAGGAGCAGCAACTTTTTCTTTTTTTTAATTTTATATTATTTTA
>NW_008245706.1:0-1275 GCF_000691975.1 Corvus brachyrhynchos
TTTTTTTTTCTTTCTTGTTTTTTGGTGTCTACCTGAGAGAAAAGCACTTACTGTTAATCTCATAGCAGTAAATTACAGAGAATTTGTTCACTTCCATAATGTTTTCTACTCAAAGATCCTTAGAAATATTATCCATTAATTCAACATGACAGCACTGCTATAAAGGTATATGGGGCTTCTCCACATTTTAGAGAGGAAAAAATTATTGAAAGAAATTTGAAGGTCTGCTTGCTAGCAGCTGTGCTGTGTGGATGGTATGGGCAGGTGTAAAGAGCCAGGCATATAAATGCAATAGTCCACTTCCAGAGACAAATTTTAATATGCATGTCAGGAAAACTACTGTGGCCAATAACTATGAAATTTAATGCCACTCAACTAAGTGACTTACCCAAGATCTCAAAGGAAATCTGTGGCAGAATCAGGAAAGTGTCCTGCTCTTGTTCTTAAGCCACAAACCCACTTTTCCCTTTGAACCTCCAATCAGTCTTTTCTTTGATTTAAGGTTGACTGAGATGAGCTGATTAAGTTTCCATGTATCATCTGGAAGCTTCAGAACAGGCTTGTTTTGCTAGACATTCCCATCAGCCCCCATAGTTTCAGGCCTTTTGATTATAAAATGCTTTTTACGTTAGTCTTCATGGAAACTCCCTTTTTCTTTTGTTTTAATCATTTACAAGCTGGAGCTTTGCCAATTTAGGTAACATGGTCTCATCCTACTCATTATTTCATCATACTCCTGCCAGATCTTTATTAAATATATTTCTCCCCCCGCTTTAGTAAAAAAAGGGATGGGTGCCTGGGAACCTGGATATGCAAAATGAGTGGGAATTCAGATTTTTTTTTTTCTTTCTCTATGTTTTTCACTCTCTTTTATTCCAGACTCAGAAATATCAGTGAGAAAGGTTATCTTCCTCAGTTGTGGGAGAGAAGTGCCTGTCAAGTTTAGGTGGGTTATTAGTGAGGGGTGGGATTCTTTCTCCCTCCAAACTCCCACTAAGAGGGAGACAAGCCACAGACTTTGAAGTCTTATTCATGGTCATAGCAAAAAAAAAAACCACTAAAATTTTCTCTATAGGTCAGTGAAGCAGGTTTTTAGCCTTCCTAAATACCTCCCAAGCCCTTTGTACGTGCAGTTCAGGTACACTTGGGTTTCCTATCTCCTTTCACTGCCTTGGTACTTTCCTCTCCATGTCATCTGTTATTTTTAAGGAGTGTGCCTTGCGAATTGAAAAAGCTGTACGACTCCCTGTGAGTTTTCACCGCTCACATTCACCT
>NW_008245707.1:0-1275 GCF_000691975.1 Corvus brachyrhynchos
ATTTATATTTATATTTGGGGGTTATATTTGGGATCTTGAGAATGGTAGCTCCTACTTTAAAACAACTGTGTTTTAAGTGTCTGTTAATGTCCTTTAAAAAGACAGTCCTCCTAAAACACAGATGCTTATCCATTTGTTATGCCTTTTATGTGCTTATTTTTCACTGCTGATTTCTTTAAGCATGACTCCTTTCTAAAGTTCAAATATATAGCTTTTTTAAAATATGCCTAAATTTTTAATATTTTTTAATCAGTTGCACATATTTACTTTTTCTACAAAAAAATTGTTATAGTTCAGCTGTAACAAGCCTTGTAGATTTTGCTGATTGGTCCTTATGGTATGATATTGCTTCCTTTAGCTTAATGAATGAAGTGGTTCATACTTCTCCAACCATAGGAAGCAATGTAGAAGAAATAGTGGTGAAAAACACTCATTTCTTAATGTGGGATATTGGAGGGCAAGAATCATTACGGTCGTCGTGGAATACCTATTATTCAAACACAGAGGTATGAGACAATGTTTTGAAATCTGCAAATTGAATAAGTTTGTTTGAAATTATATTCATTTATTAGGAATATTGGTAGACTTCTGTAAAGATGGCAGCTGTATTGATTTTAAATTTTATTGAGGAAGAATAAACTCAGAAAGTGTGGGGTATCTCTGGTATGCAGCCGTTTTTCTGGTAACATTTGAAGTATTTTTTCCGTATACTTTACAGTAATGCTATTTGATCTATGCTATAAACTGTGAAATTAAGACTTTTTTCCTAGGCAATCAAATGATAAAAAAATACATTTTAGATCAGATTTTTTACTTGCTTTTTTTAAGTAGTTTAAAAAGAAAATTTTGCAATGTAATTTGCAAATTTTGTGATGATTTGTAGTGGTCAGCTGGACTTCTGTACATCCAGTGTGAAATGGTTTTGAAATAATGATAATTAAGGACAAGGAATGAGACTTTCTCTAGGCCTAGGCAGCAGTATTTTAAAAGCTCATCAGCTCGTAGCTTTTATCCAAAGGAGGAAGGAAAGTCTTGCTGTGCACTGTTTTTAAGGTACTGGCACAGCTGCTGTTGCTGGAAAGGTTGGAGTAGAATTCAGCACTGGTTTACTTTTGGGGTTTGTTTTTTATGACAGTCTTATTGAGGCCAAGAGGTTATCAATACAAAAAGGCACATATAACCTCTGAGGACTCTTTTTGAGACACCTACCTTGATGTAAGATATTACAGACTTCATTTTTTACCATTTCTACTGAAAGCAGAGACCTCTTCTAGA
>NW_008245708.1:0-1266 GCF_000691975.1 Corvus brachyrhynchos
GCCTTGTTGGAAGAGGAGCCCTTGGAGCTCGTTGGTGCTGTCTGAGCTGCGCCCCCTTGGTCTGCCCCGATGTTCAATTGGCCTTCCTGCCCTGAGGCTCTTGCACCTCTGCCTGAGAGGGATGGGACCCTGCGGAGAGACAGGACAAGTGATCCCGGCTTTGCTGCTGCTCCCGACTCAGCCAGGACCGGCAATGGCTCGCAGAGCTTTGGAGGGAACGTGGCCCATTTGGGAAGGCAGTCCAGCTCCACGGGCACTTGTGCCCTGCCTGTAAGACTCAGCAGCCCCCGGCTGAGGCCCAGGCAGGCTGAATCCTCCCTGGCAGGGACACAGCAAGATTCTGCTCTGGGGAAGCTCAGGGCTTTCTCAGAGGAGCAAGGAATGCCCTGAGCAAGAGCAGCTCCACTGCAGGGGGCCACAAGGAAAGGCAGAGGGGGCTTTCCTCTCATGCCACAAGCTTTCCTCCAGAAGGAAAGCCAAGGCCAGCGCCAGCCACCTGCTCCTGCTGCCCTCTGGCAAAGAGAAAACCAAGGAGCAGCCCTGCCCTAGGGCAGTCCCTGCCAGGCTCCCAGCACAGAGACCGGGGCCTACCTGTGCACGCTCTGCTTTTGTCGGTGCTTGTCTCTCTCGTATTTCCTCTTCAGTCCCTGGAATGTCTGCACGTAGCTGATGGACTGCAGTGCAGGATAGAAGCTCTCGATGACATGGGCAACCAGGGACTTACAATCTTCCTGCAAAAGGAGGAACAAAACACGCTCTCAGTCTCCAGTGGTCACAGGCCAAAGTTCAGAAAGCTTCCAAGGAATGCCTTCCTTAGCCAGAGCCAAAGCCCTTTTGTCCAGAGCAGTTGGGAAGCAATTGAGATTGATCCTGAAGCCAAGAGCTGAAATGGGGAAAGAACGATTCATCTTCCCGTGGCACGGGGCACCAGGGTCAGCAGTGTCCCCAGGCTGTTGGTGACACTTGCATGGAAGCGGGAGGCTGCACTGGACCTGTTGAGCTGAGAGGCCACAGCCGTGTCTGAGCTGAAGCTGCTGCTGAACTCACCAGTCGGAGGAATTCAAACAGCTCCAGCACAGCCCAGTGGAGCAGGTTGGACGTAGCTCCACTCTGCAGCAGAGCCTGCACAAGGGGTGCCAAGAGCTTTCCCTGGATGATGTAACAGGAATACAGCTCATCCTTCAGGCCAATGATCTTCCTCAGGAAGTGCAGAGCCCCTGGAGAAGAGAGAAATGCAAGGGTTTCAGAGCCACCGGCCAGGGCTGC
>NW_008245709.1:0-1285 GCF_000691975.1 Corvus brachyrhynchos
CCCACCGGGATCAGCCGCAGCACCACCGGGATTTTCTTGGGACCATATTGGGATCATTCCAGGGATCGCCGGGGGCACGCCAGAATCAGCCTGGGTGTCACTGGGATCCCACCGGGATCCGGGAGGGGGTCAACGGGGCACACTGGGACTGCCGGGATCTGCTTCAGGTCAGCCACTGCACCACCAGGATCTCCTCAGGATCACGCCTGGGTCACTCCCAGGATCACCAGGATCAGCTACGGGATCACTGAAATCTCCCCAGGATCACCAGGGCCGCACTAGGTTCAGCCACACTGTTCCCGGGATCTCAGTGGGATTCCCCTGGGGCCGCACTAGGACTGGACACAGGATCTCCTTGGGATCACCCCTGGGATCCTGAGGATCTCGCCAGGATCCGATAGGAGATCACTGGGGCCACACTTGGATGAGCTGCAGGACTGCCAGGATCACCAGGGCTACACCTGGATCACTCACGGGACAGGCAGGATCTTACCGGGATCTCCTCAGCATCACACTGGGATCACCCCCAGGATCACTGAGATCTCCCCGGGGCCACACCAGGATCTCACTGGTGTCACACTTGGGATCACCAGCACCCCTGGATCACCCATGGCACACCATCCTGGGGTCAGCTGCTTCCCTGCATCTCCCATGCCCTGGAGCACCAGCACCCCGGGGTCGCCCACAGCCCAGTGTCAACACCCCTGGCATCACCCCTGGCATCACCGGCACTCCCAGACACTGGCACCACATTTACAGCTTCCAATATTGAGATTTCTGGGATTTTCCCAGATTCGGGTGTGGGCAGGAGGGACCCACAGGGATGGGGTGGGAAGCAGAGGAGGGGTGGGTGGAGGGAAGGACAAAGGAAGGCTCCGTTCCAGTCCTGTGGAAGCGTTTTCTTGGGAAGTCCAGCCTGTCTTGAATTCCCAGCAGCTCCGTGAGCCTCTGGAAATGGGTCATTAGAAGGAAAAGGTGATTTCTGGGATGTTCTCCAGTGCCCTTCCAGGGGGCAGGTGCTGTTATGGGGACAGAAGGAAGCTCCAGTGAATTAAAGCAAACGGAACCGTGGATTCCTTAATTCTCCCACTTTCCGTGTACATGGGGGCAGCAGGTGGAAAATCTGGGATGCTTGGATTAGGGATGCTCCCACCATGGCTGGTGCTGGTTCTGGCAGGGGGATGTTCCTGGCAGCTGCGGGGGGTTGACTTTGGGGCTTTCAGCATTCTTCTTCCAGCCTCCCAAATAATTTTGAGGGAGCTGGAGGGGCTCATCCTGGAGAAAA
>NW_008245710.1:0-1274 GCF_000691975.1 Corvus brachyrhynchos
GTGATGTCTCCAATATGGCTAGCCATCTGTGAAAAATACCTGACCTTACACACACTAAAGAATTCGAATTTATTTAGATAATTAAGTCTGCTTTGTTTAAAAGAGCTTTTTAAGGTTGAGTATGGGCACAAGCAGCAATGGACTGCTGCATACTTTGGGAAGATGGAATAATCTTTCTCTTCAGAACTGAAATTTAGTTTTCCTATTTATTACTATGTGCAAGTATTCTGTTTCTGTTTTAATTTCCAGAAATGAAAAGTTTACCAGATTTTCTAGACTGTCTCTCAAATTCAGGATTTCTAAGTAAGCAGCTGAAATGAGCATGCCCTGCATAAGTGGGACAGAGTAATGCTCTAAGCACGTAACAGAGGGAGAAGTACTAGAGCAAAATTTCTGAGGGATAAGTAATTTGCAAAGACCCTTTGGCGATGGTTAAATGGTAAGGCTGCTGTGCTGACTTTGCACACATCTAACAGCTGGGTGCATTTGAACAACCCCCTGCCGTGCCTGTTCTGCCTTGGTTTCCACTGGAAGGAAGGTTGGATGTGTAGGCTGAGGACAGATGGACCTCGGGAGCCCTGAGGGAGGCCATGGAGCACATCCAGTGATCAGGTTTGATGGAGATTTGACACTTCTGAGGCAACTGCAGAGAAGGCAAGAAGAAAAATCCCTTCTAATACAACATCAATCTAATTAATGTTGTGGAGGATTTGGGTAGTGAGTAAAGAGGTTAGATACAGGAACACAACCTCCTGTGGAGTCTGTGATTGCAGAACTGCTCGGAAAGAAACAAATCCTCACTTTCAGATACTTTCAGTGAACCTCAAGAGCTGGTACTCTGTGAGCAGGGTCTGTTGGAGTAGCGGATGTGACCAGAATACAGTGATACAAGACCTGGGGCTGCAGGGTTTTTGAGCGCATACTGCAAATAAGCTGTTGGTCTACTCCAGCGAAGGGAAAGCTCTTTTACAGATGGTCAGACTTCTCTGCTGCCTCTGGTTCAGAGCTTCCAGTTTCAGGTTTCCTATAAGTGGGATATTTTGAATTTGTGCGTTTTTTTCCCACTAAGACATTAGATGTGTTCAAGTTACTCAATGACTTTCAGCATCACTTTTTTCTTTTGGTACAGTTTTGCAGAGAAGAAATCTGTTGAGTTTTACTTGTCAACAAGGATCATAGATGTGTATGACACGCTTAATTTCTGTAGTTGTAGAAATCTTGTTATTACTAGTTGTCTAAATACTACTTCTACATTCTGGAAAGTTTAGATATAA
>NW_008245711.1:0-1285 GCF_000691975.1 Corvus brachyrhynchos
AAAAAAAGTAATATAAATCAAGAAAGTATGGTTTTCCTCAAAGGTGAGCTCTTTGCTTTGTAAGCCTGAGAAAGTACAAGACTTATGGTAAAATACTGATTTATTTTCTGATCAGTTAGCGGTATTAATAAATGCCATACACTGGGCAGCACAGCTGTTTAGACAGATGTAACCTATGCAACAGTTCTGAACAAAACTGAGTTTCCTATTCTTCAACAATTACTTCATTTCTGTGAGCTTCAGCTGATAGATCGGGTGCCAGCTGGATGGCAAGACTGCAGCAAGGAACAAAATGAATGGAAAGATAAATTTAAATTGGCAAATTTGGTGATTATCCTCTTCTGAGCTCAAAATTACTAAGTATATTTCTTACATTTGAAATAAATCCCAAATTCTCTGATAGTATCTGAATTCCAGTGTTGTGGTCCTTCAGTCTTGTCTCTGTGCACTACAGCCAGCACAGGGATCATGGCTCAAGGCTGATGTCCTGAGCAGAAGACAGAAATCAAATGTGAAGGAGAAAATGGATTTCTGTCTCCTAAAAAGAGTTTAAATAATATGTACATTTGACTTTTCACTTCTCTCTTGTTAGTTATTTGCTGGTAATACTCAGGAAATTGTCTGTAAATGCTGAGGGAAGCGGGAAATGGGGAAGGAACAAGACAAAGGAGTGAAAGAGATGAAAAAGAACCTTTTTGATTGAGATGAGGGTGATTGAAATTAGGGTTCTGGAAACCAGCTCCATTTTTTGCTGGGACTATGACATGCTCAGGAATGTGTGCCAGTGCCTGAGTTGTTCACTTGCAAAATTTGGGGTTTTTTTCTTGTTTGGTAAGAGTAATTCTAAGCTATCAGGCTTAGCACTAAACAATTTTCCTTCACCGTCTTTGCACTGGAAAAGACAATAATCATCAGAATCCATCTGGAAATTGCCCCCTTTTAAAGCCAGTGCATTATTGCTCTTATGTCTATACCTTCAGTCTTTTCTGTTACTTTTTCTGTATTTTTTGATATAATAGCAAAGAGAAAGGTTTTGAGTAGGAATAGGCAAATATGCTCAGTAAGTTACAGATCAGGACTCATGAAGTGATGTAAGAATACATAATGTGACTTTGGAGTTTCATTTTTAAGCTACTGATTTTCAAGTAAGGCTACTTGAAAATTTCCTACCAAATCAGTTTTCTAATGTAAGTCAGATATGTGCTTAATCAAATCAAAGGGAAATTATCACTCCTCTTGTAATCTTTTTTAATCAATCAGCTGTTCCTCCAGCCCTCCTTCCAAA
>NW_008245712.1:0-1276 GCF_000691975.1 Corvus brachyrhynchos
TAAGGATTTAAACGATATGATTTTCAAACTGGAAATTAGTAATCTGACTGGTTTTCACTTACAACTAGGTAAAAGTACTGAAATAATTTATTAGTATAGCAAACAGTACCTTCATCAATTTATATTTCTTCTTCTTCACTTTTCTTTCTTTCAGTAGATTAACAGAGCTGTATACGTTGATACAGTTCATACTTCTTTGACTGAGCTTTTAGACTGCAGGAAAAGAGGTAACCATTTATAATGTAAATGTGGGGACAAAAATCCTTTCACAAATTAGGATCTCTTCACAGACCCTGACCTGATTTGTTGCTGAAATCAGGCCTTTATCGACTAAGAATACTGTGATCATAAGATGAACTTTTGAGAAGATACCAAAATTCAAGCATGCATATCAAAAAGAATGAATCATGGATTTCTTTCAGAATGGAATTCCTTGGCCTGTTGTGTTCAAATGCACATTTGGGACAGGGAGATAATGGATGAAACATACAGTGATCACTGGAAAACCTCCATGAAGTAAGAATAGTTTCATATTGGAGGAACACATTTCTAATTTGATATTACTTTCTTAATAACCCAGACTAAATATTACAGACTGCAATGTGGACATCCTCAAATATTTGCCTGTAATATGAACAACAGACCACACACATTGGAGAAGCTGAATCAGTGCAAGGTACTTTTTACTAAAAGCACAGTTGTTAGCCTAGCATTCCCCATGGCTGCAAAGCAGATGTTTTAAAGAAGTTAGTTTAAGTAAGGGTGAGAAGATCCCTTTTGGCAATGGGAGCCCAGTAAGCAGTGCTGGTGGGTAGCACTGTGCACACATTCCTGAGCCCTGCACAGTCAGTGCACTGCCAGCACGGACACCAGCGGAGGGGAAGGAGCCGTGCTCCGTCCTGTCCCAGCGGTGGACGCGTGCACCCACGGGAGCAGAGAAGTGAGACCCAGCAGCCCCAGTGGCATTCATCCAACATTCCAGCTCAGTCCCACTCTGCATTCCGTGCCTTTTCATGGGGCTGAGCTGCTGCCCGTGGAAACCCACAGGAGGCACGGCTGATTCCGCCACGAACTGAAATAAATGGTACTCACTCTTTGTCCTGCTAGTGCTGCAAAGCTAATGCAGTCCTACAAAAGGGAGCTGCTTTTGATTTTGGCTGACCAGCACTGGCATCAGCTCAGCTCTCCCTGCAAAACCTTCATGACTGATGAGGCAGAAAGCACAAAAGGCAGCGCTTTGGCTTTCAGACCACAGATGAAGCTTCCAAAGGCTTCT
>NW_008245713.1:0-1289 GCF_000691975.1 Corvus brachyrhynchos
CCATTATACCTAAATACAAACAAACCATTATTTGATCAATGAACAAGCCAAGCCCTGCTGTTCATTATTGGTAGCTCTGAGTGTATTTACCTGGAGTGTAGGGGAAGCCATAGGGGTGAGACACTGGGCAGGTTCAAAGGAAATGTGTGGGTTTATAGCTGCTGTAGGGTTAGACATGAAGAATAATTCTGTGGCTGAGCAGTGCCATGGTACAGATCCTAACTCCGGCAGAGTCCCTGGGCCATCAGCCAGCTCAGCTTGGTCACAAAGGGGCTCATCAATTGTTTAAATTTGCTTTGCATTTTCTTTCTTTTGTTTCCCCACCCTTTCTGGACCTTTTTTCCCCTATGATTCTCAAAACTGACCTCTTGATTTCATACCCTATTGGGTGATCCAAGATCTTCTGTGCGTCTTTTACCTCACATGAAGCTATGGTTTTGGGGGTTGCACAGAAATTATCCCATCTGTGTAGAGCATGCAGCATCTTGGGCAACAAAATCCTGAATCCTGGCTGTGGCAGCCAGGAATAATTATAGTAGAATGTGTAATAATAGCTATTACATACTTGTTTTGGTTCTCATCAAAATATTAGCACAGATAACAGATTAAATGACAAAATGGTGAAATAGTGGGCTGAGAGAAGAGTTGCCTTCCATTATTGGACTTAATGGTTAACACATTTTATTAGAAGCAAAATAAAGTTAAATCTGTCTAAAATTGTGAGTGTTACACATGATTTGGCATAAGAATTCCTCTGGTGTGAGGCCAAGTATCAGTTAGAGGAGCATATAATAAATTCTGCTGTTATGGGCTGGCCAGAGCCACTAGCAGGAGAGAGATGGGCAGCTCTGTACCTGGAAGGCAGCAGATGATGGCTGGATCGGCCATTGCTTAGAAGTTGAAAAACAAACCCAAAATTGAGGTACAAAGAGATTTCCATTCTGTTTTCACTTTGCATTCCCATTTGGAAGAGTGAAACTTGCCAAACTGACATCCTGAGTCTTAAAAAAAAATTTAAAAGTAGCTTTTTAGAAGGCAGTTTGCAAATGTTAAAGTAACACTGACTGTTGCCCCTAGGTCTTTACTGTGAGTTACACAGCTATTTAAGCAACAGAAGCATCTGAAATCTTTGTCATGCCAAGTAGGCCAGTGCAAATAAAATACTGGGATGAAAGATGGAAAATGATGTGAAACACATATTTTAAAAGAAACATTAACATTTTAGCTAAAGATTAGTTTTGTGGAAATTAGTTAAAATAGATAGGTAAGCCCGGCTGGGATTAATTAAG
>NW_008245714.1:0-1286 GCF_000691975.1 Corvus brachyrhynchos
ACCTCTCCTTATAAACTCCCTTTCCTTTGTGTGCCGGGCTGTCTCCACCTCGGCCCTTGAGGGGACGCTTCTGGAGCAGCTCTTGGAGCTCTCTCCGAGCACAAACTGTGGCCCAAACCCAAGGAACGACACGGGATCAAAACGTTTTACGCAAATTGGCCTCGTCACCACCCAGAAATCCGAGCCCACGGAGTTGTTTTCCCTCTTTATTATTTTCCTTGTGGTTTTTTGGCAGCGAAATCCAGAGCGAGCAACCAAAAGCGAAGTTCCACTTCCAGAAGTGGAGCAGAAACGTTGGAATCTCTCAGGGCTGCTGGAGCTTTCCCAAGCTCCTCCCAAAAAACTCTGGACTTGTGCTGCTGCTGCTGCTGCTCCATTTTGTCCATCCAGCTTTCAACAAATTAGGGATTCCTCCTGAGGCCAAGAACGGGAATGTGAGGAAAACAGCCCTAAAATAATCCCTGGGGGTCAAATTCTGAAGCTGGGACAAAGCTGACAAGAAATAAAAAGCAGAGAAGAAATAAAGGTGGTTTTCCTGGATTTTCTTTCCCATTTTTAATTCCCTCTTTGATGTCTTTCCTGGATTTCTGGAGCTGCGTATGAAGCTTCTGCTGTTACTTCCATGAGGAGGAACTTCTCCCTGCTCTCCTGTGTCCCATTCCCATGGGATGACACCGTGATGGCATCACTGACACATCCCCTGCAGGGATCACTCCCTTCGCTTTGTCACCATCCTGTCCCTCGTTCAGCATTCCAAAATTTCGGACAATTAGGTGGGAAGATCCTTCCTTCAGGGGGAAATCTTCCTTTAGGTCCCTCTGAAGGACCTGAGCCTTAAAATTATTGGACTAATTAATATTTAATATTAAAATTACCAAGGTCATGGAAAGTTCTCCTGGGTTGGATTTTCCAAGTGTTTTCCGGTGGATTTTTGTCCCTGCAATTTCATTCCCACCAATCCTTTCCCAGCTGCCCACAATTCCTTCCTCCTTTTCCCCATGGAAGTTGTTCCACCCTCAGATGTGCTGGAGCTGGGAGTTGGTTGCTTCCCAAAAATCCGGAGGAGTTTGGGTTAAACCCCAGCAAAATCCTCCTCTGGAGTTTCCAGATCCACCTGGAGAGTTCTGGCAGGGCTGAGGGAGGGGCTGAAGGACGAGGAGGAGGAACGGGGCTGGGAAAAGCGGCTTTTGCATCCAGAGAATCCTGAAATCATTGAGGCTGGGAAAGATCTCTGGGATGAGCGAGTCCAAGCTGTGCCCCATGCCCACCTTGGCACCGAGTGCCAC
>NW_008245715.1:0-1286 GCF_000691975.1 Corvus brachyrhynchos
CAGTATTCATAAAAAGGTTGAGTATTAAAGTCACAGTCAGTGTTGGAGCAGGCTCTTTCTGAGCCTTGCATGCTGACTCCCAAGCCAAGGCAGGTGGTGCAGTTTATATTTAAGAGGAAGAAAAGTAAACATGTGAGACCAAATGAGAGGCAGACACACTAAAAACAGCACAATAAAGCCAGGCATAACCATATTTCCTTCTCTGGATAACAACCCCAAACCTTCAGCCATCCCTGGACAAATGGCTGGATATTCTTCCGCAGCCTGGAACTAAGTAGCAGCTCATCTCTAATTGGGCTTCCAAATTAATTCTTGCCAGTGTGGCCAGCATTAGTTGCTGGTGCATCATCAATCATCCCATGTAATAAAAGGGTTATCCATGCATCTTTAAATCACTTGGCTCAGTTTAAATCTCCCATCTGCTTTCATTCTTCTGCCCTCTAATACGTCTCGGTCTCTTGCAGATCCAGTAGTAGAAATCAATTCTGTTCCCCTTTCTATGCCACTATTTAGCCTAGTGGTTGCAGCTGATACTTTCTGTAGCCTCAGGCCTGGTAGCATGAGGTAGGCTTAATTCTTTAGCTTAACAGTAAATCTTCATTGGTTGTGGAAGCTGTGAGTATGAAAAAACCCTACTTAGTCTTGGGGTGTTTGTACCCTGTGATGATTTGCAACATGTAGTAACCAAGAGATTCAGAAATGTGAAGTCTTTAACCATGAGTGAGCTGCTGATAAAAACCAAAATGCTCCAAGATGCACACTGTTTACTCCTTTGCTTTAAAGACAATTAGTCACCAATCAACATTTCAAAATGCTTTTTTACCACCATAAAACTATGGTAACATATCAATATTTTCATAAGGTTTGTTGACAAAGTCTTCCACAAAGTCTGGACTTTAACACAAAGAAAGTTCTTCAATAGATTATCCCCTGGTGTTAGTGTCTTGATGCTCAGTGCTTCCAAAAGTAAACAGAGAAATCTTTGTTTAGTCTCAGTGCGATCAAAAGATTTATTTTGCGGGGGAAAGGGACAGGTTTTGCTAATCGTGGTCCCTGTGAGAGAGCAGGGAGACCCTTCTGGCTCCTTGCACAGAGTAAAAGACACAAGTTTTTTGAAATTTTTTCACACTGGAAGAGGATGGTGGATTAATAAAGAAAGGCTTGCTTCTTTCTCCCTTGTAATAAATGGTTAAAAGTTTTCTTTTATTTTGGTTAAAAAGAAGTTAATAGCTACTTGTTATATACAGTTAATAAGTTAATAGTTGCTGCTATGTGATCGCTAGATG
>NW_008245716.1:0-1293 GCF_000691975.1 Corvus brachyrhynchos
TGCATCATTCTGACCAGTCTCCCAAATCTCTGATTTTGTCCCAAAGCCAACAGAGGCAGAAGACTCCATATAATCTGCAGGGTTAAATGTCCTAGAGTTTTAAAAGTTTAAAAATGGAAGAGAACATATGGGTCATTCAATGAACATAGATGTCATCATTTTTATCTGAAGTTGCATTAGATTTAACTTCTTGATTTCCACATAATCTATCTTGATAGTTTTGATTTCAAAATTTTTTCCTCTATAAGCAGACACAGGTAAAAGAGGAAGAAAAGGAGAAAAAAAAAGTGAATAGACTGAAAAAAATTACTGTAGAGAAACTGAACCAAACCAACAATTCCTGAAATAGCAGTTAACAGCATACCTACTCCTCCAGTCTTATAAAGCATTAATTTATATGCACAATGATAAGCCTCTCTCAGCTGATAGTTTCTCAGAAGGTGGCTTACTGATGAGAAACCAGTATCATGTCCTTTCAGAGCACCAGACCTGTGCAGGACAGGAGTTGGGACATCAGTAAGACTTTCAGAACACACTCTTGACACCAATGTCAAAAAACACAGATGAAGCTAAAAGGTGAAAAAGGATCATTGAAAAAAAACCTTTTTTCAGTTTATCATCTACAAGTATGAACAATAAGAATTATCAGAAAAGTAGAATGAATCTTCTGTTCATCATGACATCATTGATGTTACATGAAATGTCATTAAAGGCAAACACTGAGTGAAAGTAGTGGAGGCTACACTTCAGGAAGCAAGTTATTCCACCAAAACTGAGAACAAACTTTAGAGCTGCTGAGTAACTTCTTTTGTTTTAGGGTCAATGTACATCCAAACAGCTAAAGCATGAAACCTCAAAAACAGGAGAAAGTTTAGAATCACTAGTCTTTCTGGTTTTATATAGAACTTGAAAGTTCTAAATTACACTGAAAGAAATCTTTTTTAAAATTGACCTAGAACTATATGCACCACACAAAACTTTCAGTCTCCAAGACACTACTGATGGCTGCTACTGATAGGTACAAATGGGTTCCCCAAGTTTGAGATATTAACATTGAGTGAACTTACATTAGGTTTGTATAGGTGTGTCTAGGTAGAAATACTGGTTTAAGACAAAAATAATCCATTAATAATCTAAGACATTTTGAATTTTTGTATCTATATAGGTTTATCAAACATACAGCAATATTAAGACACACAGTGGCAACACTGTCAATTAATATTGCCAGTGAGTTTGATCCTTGCCAAAATCTGTGCTCTGCATGTTTCTTACCCCATGCCTTGGGCTGAAAAC
>NW_008245717.1:0-1290 GCF_000691975.1 Corvus brachyrhynchos
GACTCCTCAGCCAAGGCACAGGCAGGAAAGGCAATGTCTTCCTCAAATATTTCCGAGCAGTTGTTTATGAGGAACTCCACCAACACTGTCACCTGCACACAGAAAACAGCCCATTTCAGTCAAGAGGGATGAAAACATATTGCAGACTCTTTCCTGAGCCTGCCTGCTGTCTCTGTAGGAAGGATGGCGCAGAGCAGGGTGGCTTCTGCCAAAATCCTGGCTTACAGTCTGAGGGTGAGTCCACGGTGGGGGGTGAGGCCTGGTGCTGCAGACAAATGGATCTGCCCCAATACAGACAAAACACCACCAGCCCCAGCTTTGGCCTCGCTGCCCGAGGGCCCGGGGGTGACAGTGCCCACGGGTGGCCCTTGCTCTCCACATGCAAAGTCTGCAGGAGCTGTGCTGTGACTTAGGGGGCTGCAGGGCAGCTGCTGCTTTTGCTCAGAGGAGGCGAGACCAGGGGCAGCCTGGCCCATCCCATCGCGGGCTGAGGGACACCTGAGCCGAGGGGTACCCCCAATGTCCCGGGGTGCTGTTCTGTTCGGCTTCCGCAAAGGCAGTGGGATCCCTGTGGATGGCTCTGAACTGCCGCAGAGGGAGGGAGCGGCTGCTGGGTGAGTTCCACGCACCTTGTCGTTCATCTCCTTCTGCACTTCCAGCGGGAGCGCGTTGTCTGTCCCCGGGCTCAGCATATTTGGGCCAATGCAGATGGCCAGGTTGCTGGAGTCCATCCTGTTGGTCTCGGCATTTTGGCTGATGTGGTGGAGCAGAGAGAGCAAGTGCTTGAGCAAGACGAGGTTTGGTCTTGGCAGCTTGTCAGCCACCCTGCATGAGCACAAACGACATGTGATGTTAATCGATGGTGCAGTGGCCTCTGCTTCTTGATTTGAGCAAGTCTCAATTAAACTTGGAGCGACAACACTTCCTCCAGAAAGGGGCACGTGTGTGCTCACTGTAACTTTCAGAAATCCCCAACTGCAGCTGAGCATGTGGTTAATTATGAGACCTTGAATTACAGGGTCCTGACTGAAAGGCAGCATTGCAGAAGCCCATGTCCCTGGGTAGATGGGATGCTGCCAGGAGATGTCACTGGAGGCTTCCCAGCACCCGTGGTTGTACTGTGGGGCTTTCAAAGCACTCCCAGTCAGCCTCCACACCTACTGTTCCTAAAGAGCAAAACACAGTGGTGGTCTCCATGTGCCCAACTCCACCCCCAGCAGATGTGAGAGCTCCGTGGCAGTGCCTGTCCCACAGCACCGTGACAGCGTTAGCTGAGGCACTGCAGCCTCT
>NW_008245718.1:0-1261 GCF_000691975.1 Corvus brachyrhynchos
ATGAGTATTTTGGACCAAACCACTACACTAGGCGAGCTCCCAGCTCTGCAGGAAGGAGGCAGCGGTGCTTGCTGGTGCAGAGGCAAACAGGGACAACTCCCCTGCACCTTGTCCCAGCAGTGGGACTCGGATTTTGTGGAGCATTCCCCTAGAACTGCGTCTGTAACTATTTCTGCTCAGCCCTGGCAGGGCAGTCACCTTTCTGGCTGGTGTCCTCACTAGTGCTAAACCAGGCAGCATTTGCTACTTTTCCTGCACGCCGATATCAACCACTGACTGTGTGTTGATGTGATTCAACCTATGTTTGATTTGGTAAAAAAGTGAGGCAGAGAGGGAGGGAGGAAGGTTTCCAAGCTCCATTAGTTCAAGTGTCACTGAAAGCTCTAGTGCAGCCTTTAAAAGGCTTGTATTCATTGTACTGACTGAGCATGCTGTATCTAGTAATGTGTGTGGAGAAGTACTTTGGGGTGAACATCACCATTGATAGAAATCAATGTTCCGAATGGTTGAAACTCTCAGTCAGCAGTACTCTGTGAGAGACCACTGTGGTATCTGCATTCATCCGCAGGTCTGTCTTTTCTGAATCAGCTCTCCAGTGACAGTCTGCTGTAGCTGAAAGCAGCCAGCCTGTTCTGCTTCCTGCTGCTCAGATAGCCTTTTCCAAATGAGAATACTGCAAATACAAGGAAGTCAAAAAATGGAAAATGTCTCAGCCAGAAATGGATTTGAAATGAATTGAAGATTAAAAGTGAGCAGAGCATGTTCCTGGGGACAGGAAGGGTGTGCAGAGGAGCAGGCATGCTACTGCACCAGGTGAAATAGCCTGCTCTTTTGCTTCAGGCTAGCAAGAGCCAGGCAATGAGGTACTTCCATGCCTTATTTCAGAGGAAAAATTCTGTCCAGATTAATATTTTCTGGTGGAAGGCTGTTGGAAAGTGATGCACGGCTAAACAGAAATGACTGGGAGAGACACTGGGATTAACTCAAGGGACAGTTCTGTTGCTGGGGTGTTGAGTGTATGACATCTAGGTACAGTGGGATGCTAATGCAATTTCTTTGGTCTAAAGAAACTCAGAAGCAAGCTGCACATACTGACACATAGCACAGGAATTGAGGAATATGAAGATACTAAAATAAAGACATTTTTTAAGACATCCTTGAGCTCTGTCATGCTAGGTCCTCTGCAGGATAGCAGTGGAGTAAACTGTCTCAAAGCAGCCAAAGTGAACTTGCTCATAGTGATTAATCAGACCTATTAAAT
>NW_008245719.1:0-1276 GCF_000691975.1 Corvus brachyrhynchos
AAGCTGCTTCTTCCTGTCTTCTTTGACTGTTGGTGCATTACTATGTGGAAGTCACAAGGCCTTGCTTTAGCAAGTGTAACATTAGTGCTAGTTATGATTACGGTCTTTTGTGTCAAATGCATTCAGAAAAACAAACACAAATAAAAAAAGGCAAAATATCTTAACACAAGTACTAAAAATGTGGTTCATTTTACATTAATGAAAAGCATGATCATTGTCTCTAGCTGATCTCCCTTTACCTGGTGATTATTCTCACTAAAACCTTTCCTTTATCAGGAAATGTTCGATGTAATTCTTGATGAGAACCAGCTTGAAGATGCTTGTGAGCACCTTGCTGACTATCTGGAAGCCTACTGGAAGGCCACACATCCACCTAGCAGCAATCCTCCTAACCAGCTTCTCACTCGCACACTTGCAACAGCCACTCTTTCTATTAGCCCAGGTCCAAATATTAATTTACAGGTACAGTTTTTATGCCATCTCTTCTTTTTCTTCTGTCAACTTCTCCTTCCAAAGCACAGTGTTAGGCTGATACTAGAATACGCTGAATATGTTTTACTGCTGTTGATAGAGTAAAAGCTTTTCCAGTAGACATTCACCCATTTTCCATATAAAAGGCAAATACAAGCATGTCACTGTTATTGCTATTGTATTCATGGTAGCATGTGTTTGTGTGTTGACTAGGGGGCTGGTTTTGATTCCAAGGACTAAGCTGGCCTGACAGAAAACATATGTTGATGTGAAGTGGAATACTTCAGGTTTTATTGTGCCTAGGACACCGCTGTGCCAGTAATATTTGTACCAGCCACAAGCATTTTTATAGCTGGCCATATGTAATCCAATCAGAGAAATAAAACTAGACTAAGACTATGCACATTCCAGCCTCTGGTAACTTTCTGACTGATGGGCATACTATTGCTAATAGGCAAATCCCAGCCCCAGAGGCCCTGCATGACAAATTGGGTTATGTACAGGCCAGATCCACAAATGTTGGAGGGAAATCTGTTCCAATCTTCCCACAGGCTGTAGAGTTGTAGAGGTTGAGAATGACTGACTGTATTAGTGAAGATTCTAGGTCAAAGTGACCCTTCCAGTGTTTCTTTTGTTCTTTTATTCATTGGACATTGCTGTGAAAAGTACAGATTTCCTTCAAGCTGAACTCCTAGGTCAAATTCAAGTCCCACTGCACTGCACTTTGTGCAGAAAGACCTTGAGAGGCTCTATCTTCTGAACAGTGAGGACACTCTCCAGTTCTCCAGTGAGCTGGGAAAAGCAG
>NW_008245720.1:0-1295 GCF_000691975.1 Corvus brachyrhynchos
TTTTTTTTAGTATTATCCCATAATTCTATCAGATATATCAGTATTAAATACAGATCGAGGCAGGGTATCCTGGGCCTATGCAACTAACAAGTGAATTATTTTACTTGCAGAAGGATGTGACTTTTGGCCACATCAAGCAGAATGATTAACCCAAAGTGGCATTATACATTCTTTATTGTTTTATTGATCCTAAATATTGTGGACTGCCAACAACAGCCATTTCTGCTTTAATTATTTTTATTTGTATTGGCAGTGTAAAGATCAGTCCTATAGAAGCATATATATCTAAAGTGTTTCGGTTTTTTCCTTGCCTTTCCTTAGGATAGCAAATTTATATTCAATTGTGTTTAGAACCCAGCAATTCTCTGGCATGTATAGCCAGAAATAATCCTGAATCAATCCAGATGGTGACATGTATTTTGATAATTCCTTTACTCCCTTTCTAAGATAAGCATGGTGTTCGAGATGCATTTTTTTAAACCAGCACCTCTTGTCTGGAGAGCTAGAAAGCAGCCTTGCAAATAATTACCACCTCTGCATCAGTGTTGGAGCAGGAAGCAATGGTGTACCAGTGCTAGCGAAGGACTGAAAAGTATAAAATGGTCTTTGGAGCTTTAATTACTGAGCAATTACTCACCCCACAGCAGGTCAGCAACAAACTGCAATCACCATCATTCTATTACTCTGCTTTTAAATTGCTTCATTTTCCTGTGAGAATCATGACCAAAAACCACTGTTCAAACCTTTTGTGAGCTATGTGTGACAGCAAAAACATTCCAAAAGAGAGAAAAACCTCAATATTGGTGACTTTAATGAATGTATCCTGAAAAGTAGTGAGTGATGACTCTATGGAATGTTTTAGGATAAAAGTTGAAATCACAAATAGTACCTGGGAGTATGTAAGAAGGAAAAAGACAGGACAAGCAAAGAAAAGTGTCGCTGCTCTTTTACACGGAAGAACACATCTAAGGGGCTGCAATTCCTATAAATAGGGAGAAGTTGCTCCTGTAGGATGGGCTTTTGCTCCTGCTAACAAGACAGTAGTGATGGAGCTCTTTGCCAACCTCCTTCCACTGACAGAAGCATTCCTAGGGACAGAAACCATGAGTCTTGGTAAAGCACCCAGTAAACCCTCTATTTTCTTTGCAGGGAAGCAGCTAGAAGCCAGTAGGAGTGGGATATGCCAGTGGGTAACCCTCCTCTATTCTGGGAACTTCCCAGGGGCCCTGCAGGCTCTTGCTAGGGAGGTGTGGTGGGTTGACCCAGGTGCCCACCAAAGCTGCTCTATCACTGCC
>NW_008245721.1:0-1289 GCF_000691975.1 Corvus brachyrhynchos
ATTTGATACATATTTATGTGTAGGTAATGGATTTAAATGATGATGGATTCAGTGTAATGCAACCATGCAGATGTAAGTGCTTAAGAAGTAATTAAGTACAGTTTTCTATAACATTAATTAGAGGCTCCTGAATGCTTCCACTATCAGTGGGCCCATCTAGGAATCACATTGGAACTGGGTGTGCCATTTGCACTGGTAACTTCATTTTCAAAGAGCGGAAAGATAAAACTGCTTTATTTGAGCATTTAACATCAATTTCAAAGAAAACCTGAGCTTTTTATGTCTGACATTAACACCTGATGACTACATATTGCCCCATTTCTCTCTTTTACCAGTTGATCACAAGAGGAGCCCAAACAAAATCTCTGAGCTCAGACAACCCAGTGCTCGTGTGTGGGCTGGGAATCCAACCCTGATTCCGAGGGTAGAGCCAGGCTGGGTGGTGCTGGCACATCCGGGGTTTGAGTGGCACAAATGGGGATTGCTGGTGGTGTGATGGAGCATTTTAGGCTCTCAGGAGTCTGTGGCACTATCACATCTGAGTGTGGTGCAGGAACAAATATCTCAGGAGGAGCTGATCTGCAGGAGAGGTAACTCAGGGGTTGCCTCCTCCTGCTGAGCCAAACTGAAATCCCACATTGTGGATTCTGGTGGGGAAAAGCCCATTTAGAGGATTAGTGGATGTTTTGTCTCTGTGTGCAAGGAAGGCATTTGGCACTGAATGGGTGCATTTGTGCCTGCTAAGGGATGCAGAGTTTTTCCTCTTCCTTCCCCTGCTCAGATGCTCTGAACTGACTCGGGAGCTGCAGTTTGGGAGCGGGAGCAGGAGAATGGAGCTGTAAGAGTTCAGCAAAAAACCCTGCAGTTGAATTTTAAACTGAACTGCTGCTGTTGATGAGTTTTCTGAGGGTAACAGGCAAAGTTTGGCTTGAGGGGAGTGATGGAGGAGCTGGGACACATCCCTGTGCCCAAGGCTGGGTTATATCCAGCCAGATCCTGTCTCCAGGAACCCCGAGTGTCTGAGGGGATTCTTGGAGCTTATTTGGATGGCTGAACGTGTCCTTCTGTGAGACAGGTGAGGAGAGGCTGCTCAGGAACACGAGTAGAGCAGCAAGGCCTTTTAGGGAAGGGGGGTCCAGGAGGGCCCTGGAGGAAGAGCTTGGTCACACTCTGTGGTGGAGGAAAGAGGGTGGGAATAATCACTCCAGACTGCACTTTTCTCTGGCAAGGAAAGGCCTGGGCTGAGGCTGTCACTTGCTGTGGATGGGCCAGGGGTGACTAAAATGTTG
>NW_008245722.1:0-1294 GCF_000691975.1 Corvus brachyrhynchos
TTTCTTTTTCTTTTTCTTTTTCTTTCTTTTTCTGTTTTTTTTTCTTGAGTTGATAGTATTTTCTTCCATGTTCTTCATATTTTTCACGCATTAAGTTATTAAATTTGAGTCTATCCTTAGTTTCCTGATCTGCTTTGAAGCCTGGAAGCTCTCTACAAGATGATTCAGTCTGATCAACCACCATCAGCATGATTTCCATGCTGAGCAGGGCATAATTTTTCTTGTTCTTTAGCCACACCAGACATAATTAAAGGCAAAGAATGGTTCCTGAAAATTCCGTAGTCAGCAAAGAATCATTAAGTCAATGAATCTTACCCAGCTACAAATTTTTAATTAAAATGGACATTGTATAAGCAAACATATACATACATATAATATGTATGTATATAATATAAGGTTATCAAACTCCTATTTTGTCAACAACAGACAAATAAAGCTCTCATTGCCAGGAGATAAAAAGCACAAGAAAAAGGGCAAGGAAAAGATTTTTTTCTCTTTAAAAAAGACAATCGCTTGCCATGCCCATGGAAACAAACTCAAGTAGTTCACAGCTAAGTGCTAAGAAAAAGTCTCTATTTTGGTTTGCAGATTTATTTCTCAGAGTCTTTTTTTGTGCTACAGAGGAAGTCTTCAAAAATATGAATGCTGTTTATTCAGAAGCGCACCCTGCTTTGGCCCTTGCCCTGCTGGTTTTGCTGCGGCTCTGCTTTATGTGACAAGTTTGATGTGGAATTCATATAGTTCACAAGTCAAAAGGTGAAACAGAATCCAGTGAGACACTTGGACACTGGCAAAAAAAGTTAAAATGACCACTTAAAGCTTAAAACCCCCAATATCTGCAACACTTCAGTTTCCTTTAGCACTTACAGGAGCTTGAGAGTATTATATATGGTTTTGCAAATGTTTATCAAGTTATCCCTATTGTACAGTGCTAAAAACTCACATAAAATAGCAAAGATGTTATTCCCCTATAATTCCTGCTATTTTTGTACAAGTTTCCTATATGTTTATGTTTTACCAGTAAGTTGAAAGTTTGGCAGGTAAGTGATGTGTGATTTATTGTCTAAAAATAGTTACTTAATGACAGCATTTGGAAACTTCGAGGGGTTTTTTTTAATGAAAAAATGGAGGATAAGAAGAGATGAAAGAAAGGAAAGGAAAGGAAATAAGAAAAGAAAAAGAAAATTAAAAGGAAAGGCAAAAAAGGAAGGGAAGGCAAGTTGAGAAAAGAAAAGAGGAAATAGGAGAGGAGAGAGGAAATAAAGGAGAAGAGAAAGGAAAGGAAAGGAAAGGA
>NW_008245723.1:0-1297 GCF_000691975.1 Corvus brachyrhynchos
TTAAAAGGTCAAAAGCATTTAAAAGTTCTAATGGTGGTGGCTTAAGAGGAATCTTTCCAATTGTGAACTCCTTTGCTTCAAACTGTTGCCACTCTTCAGCTGATAATTCGCTCTTGGGTGTGAATAACTTCTCTGAGGCAGGGCTAGAGTTGGTGGCTGCAGCAGAGGCTGAGGTGACAGGATGTCCAGGGGCACTGGCACTCTGTCCAAACAAAGCAGCGCTCGAAGGCGAGGCAGAAGTGGCTACGGCGGCACTAAAGGCTCCAAAGGCTGGGAGCGGAGTGGTGCTTGCAGAGTTCACAGCAGAAGCACTGCCAAAGCCTGAGAAGCCGGAAGTCCCAAAGCCCCCAGCTGTGGCAGCTGTTTTAAAGGAGAAGGAGGCTGCAGATGGAGCAGCCGGGCTACCAAACCCAAGGGACTGGGGTGCGCTAGGAGAGGACGTCGCCCCAAATGCAGGAGGATTTCCAGCAGCAGAAGAGCTCCCAGCAGCAGGGCTGCTCCCAGATGATGCTGAACTGACGAGGCTGGAACTGGTTTTAAAGGAGAAGCTGCTGGCACTGGTACTGCTGCTGCTGCTCACAGGAAAGCCTGCAAGTAGAGAATTTATGAAAAATACAGGAATGGGTACCCCCAGGGATACTAAACCACTGCTGCATTTCAAAGATGCAGCAGCAGCAGCAAACTACAGAAAATGCTTCAATGTTTTGGTTCTTAGGACAGGAACTTACTTGACAGCCCAAAGCTTGAGGTTTGCTGTCCTCCCATTCCAAAGGCAGGCGCTGCTTGAGTGCCCATGGTCTTGAAAGCAGAGAGCTGAAAAGATTCCAGAGGCATACATGAAAACTAGATTCCAAAACAGAGAACTCTCTCTCAGTAACTATTTGAAACAAAAATAGAGCTGCCCAGTCCTATTGAATCCAACTCAGACCATGCTGGACAGTCATCACTCCTCACAGCTGCATGCTCTTGCAGTGCTTTAAGTGCTCCAAGGCCATACACACTGTTCTCTGTGAAACCCTCCAGAAATGCAAATCTGTTACAATTGATCAGTTGCTGCCTGTCAGTCAATGACCTGCTCAGCCCTGGGAGCTCTCATTCTCACCTCTTACTCTTCCATTTTGTGCTCTGTGACTGTATTTAGGGCACAGCTTTGACTCACTCCGTTCTCTCTCCTCGGCACATCCCGTCTCCTGTGGTAAAGCCCAAATCCTGCTTGCCCACCTTCAGCACGAAACAGACCAAGGGCTGGGATCATATTACTCAACCTTTACTGCACTTCATGCAGACTGCACTCAAA
>NW_008245724.1:0-1302 GCF_000691975.1 Corvus brachyrhynchos
AGCATGTAATTAAAAGTAAGAATCAATAGATCACCACAGAGCAAAAACATTACATTTCCTTATACTGTGCCAACTCCTACCCTCGAACTCTCATTGACCTCTCGTACCACACTAATTTCATGATCTCTCATTCCACACTGATCAATTCATTTACTTGCTACTAAAGAACAATTTCCAGCTTAAACTACAAGCATAACCTTTAATTTATCAAAGATATCAAACAAAGTATCTCATATAGAACTCTCTGCAGAAGGAACAATTGGGTTCCTTAATGCCACAAGCGAAAATAACTTAAAGACATACAATTAACACATTGACAAAGAAAGGGCAAGTTTTTGATGTACTGTCTTCCAGATCTGTGGACTTGCTCAACTAGCAATTATTTAAGTCAACTAATGTGACCAGCTGACAGCTTGTAATGCCAGATTAAGAGTTTTATGTTCCTTGCCAGAATCAAGCTGATGTACAGTATGCCCCTCTGTATCTAGAATACTCAGCATGTCCTTTTTAAGATAACAAAACAATCTTCACAAAGCTCTGGTAATAGAAGCTCATCGTTTATCAAAACCCTGAACATTACCTTAGGTTCAACTCTCTTCAAAACAATCGCGTATTAATCAATTAGGTTGGAAAGAAGCATTTTCCTCTACAAACAGCTTTGATGAGCTGAGTTGCCATTTTTCTCATATACATAAAGGAAAAAAATATTAAAATCTACTTGCCAAGCATTGTTTCCCAACTGCAACATTTAAAGGGAAGATTGCCATTTCCTCTGGCAAAGACTTATGAACATTAAAAAAAAAAGCTGTACTCATAAAATCAGGAAAAAAAAACCCCAATCAAATTAGAAATCTCTAACAGCATGAACTTAGCACATACACCCAGGCAGAGCTCTCTTGCAACTAGGGATCAGATAAAGATTTTAATTAGCTCCCTTGAAAACTGGTGTTTGCATTTACAACAAACAACAACTTCATCATCACTTCTTTATCATCCACTTTCCAGGAAGCTTCTTTGTCAGAATCTACACCCAAACCATTAACAGGTGCACACATAAAGCAGTCAAATTATGGTAAATTACAACAAAGTGTATTTAAGAGTGGGATGCTTTTCATTTTGCCCAATTGGGCAATGCAGCTTAGATACCAAGTTTTCAGAGTTGCACTTATTTGGAAACAGGAAAAATTGGGAACATTGCATCCAACTCACAACAGTGAAACCAGGTTTTCGTCAAGAATTATATAAATCACAACACACATGAGATTTTATAATTAGTTCAGACAAACAAATACATAGCACAGT
>NW_008245725.1:0-1308 GCF_000691975.1 Corvus brachyrhynchos
TTCATGTATGGGCATAGAACAGGTGATAGGGGACACACATCATAAAGTCACCCCGAGATATTCTTCAAAAAACAGGATA
The DNA here is from genome assembly GCF_000691975.1 of Corvus brachyrhynchos. Taxonomy (NCBI): domain Eukaryota; kingdom Metazoa; phylum Chordata; class Aves; order Passeriformes; family Corvidae; genus Corvus; species Corvus brachyrhynchos. The sequence continues at coordinate 80 of NW_008245725.1, forward strand.
CAAATGTGAGCAGGCAAGAAACTCCACAGATTGCAAGGATCCTAAAACTGGAACTGGTTGAAGGGTAAGTGGTAAATTAGAAAGGAAGGACTGTGGCTGGATCATTCAGTTTAATTTTCAACAAGTTTTTGAAAGAAGTTAATAGAATGGCTTCTCTAGATTTCAGAACTGATGTTCAGTGTCATTAAATATGCTCAGCAATCAGTTGGTACATATGATTGCATCTTGCCCTCAGTTATGTGACAACTTCCCCTTTAATTAAATGGGATTGCACCTGTGTAGGTAATGATACAATTTGGCCTATAATATATAATAAATACTCAATATCTTTGCCAAAAAATAATTTAGTTGCATAATTTAGTGAATGTTAAATAATTATTAGGAACATATTTACTGAAATTCAGTTGTTCAACATCTATCTTCATGCAAATTATTGTTACACTTCGATAAAAATTCATAGTAATCAGTGTGTATTTAATTAACATACAATAACTTTCTCATTAAGTCTGAGTTAAACCCTTTTAAGGGGGGAGCATTTCATTTAAAGTGTTGCTGGAAATCTCTCTTTGGAAGCTTACATAATTAATCTTATTTTTTGGTTTCTGACCAAAGGAAAGGGCAATTGATGGCTGTGAGGGGTTCTCTATTCATAGTATATGATCCTGTGCTTTGATAAAAATTAAGCCAAAGCATCTGAGCACAAAACAAAAATGAACTCACAAATGTTTTATTTAACTTGCCTGTGATTTAAATTATTTCAAAATAATTTATTTGGAAGTCAAAAAAGCTTTGAAATTAAATGACAGAACAGTAAGATTTACAGTGAGAGACTAAGTAACAAAAAAATTCAAATTACATCAGCTAGCAAATCAGGCTGAAAATAAAATTTGATGGCATCTTTAGAAAACATGTAAATCAGTCACTCTCCAGTTTTCATTTAATTTTCACCTTGTTTTACTGTTTAATGCTTTGCTTGATTAGACATAATAGTGAAATGGGTTATTTTCTTTTGGTTTATGTACAATGTTGACCTTCAATTATGAGAAATTATTTAGCTTTCAGCTTTTAATCAAATTATGTAGTATTTCAACTTTCTGTTTTCCTTATTGTTATTTTGTTTTATGCAGAACTCTAAGTTCTTTTATGGAGTAAACCGAAGGGTTTAATACATGTGTGAAAAATAATAATTTTTATTTACACCAATAATTTGAGATGTATCAGACATATTC
>NW_008245726.1:0-1303 GCF_000691975.1 Corvus brachyrhynchos
GGATCTCGCCAGGGAAACTCCCCTGGCCACTGTGGCAACAGTAGGCCCTGCAGATCACTCTTCTTTGCTGACTGTGGATACTGATCCTCTTCTAGTGGTGGGGATGGCTGTATCCATACAGCACCCTCTGGGAAAAATAAGCCAAAAGCCTGGTTTACGTAGCACCAAACACCCGCAAAGGCTGTCTACATTTTCTCAGCAGCAAAGAACAGGTGGGCCAGTGGCCACACAACACTCAAGCAAGTAATTTCCTTGAGGGTTTATGCATCTGTGATCAGAAAGCACCATATGGCTGGTGCATAGGGTACCCAAAATGCTACTCGAGAAATAATCAGACTGAGATGTTCAGGCAGTCTGCGATTTTATAAGTCACCAGCAAGGGGCTCGCCCTGCTTCTGCACCACTTGCAGTGATAGAAAATTCCTCTGCAGTCCTTAATGGTCCAATACATGGGCAATAGAACACATTTCATAACTGCAGAGCTCTTCTGACCTACCCTGAGGTGGTTTTTCACGAACAGGTCATTTGTGACTAAATGACTTGGCACTGGCAATCTGTTAGTGCTGTACAGGATTCTAGGTCCTTTTTTAAACACAATATTATCAGTTTGTTAACTGAGGAGAAGAAATTTTGTGGGAGGAGGACATCTAGTGATGTGATATATATTTACATGCTTAGCTGTTTCCATGCACAGTTGAGCTGAAGAACCAGGGAGTTACAGAGGATTATAAGAGTTGCAAGTGTGCAAGTGTGCAGCTGACTGTGCTAGAAAACAGTAGACCTGGGGATTTCACAGGACAGCATCCAAACCAACAAAACATCCAAAACAGCAGCAACAAAAATTCAACCCCATAATTCTGAAATCAACCTTTATGAAATCAAATGTTTCAAAGACTTAGTGATATTGCCACACTTCTCACCTATAATGATCTCATCTCCAAATCTGGGTTTATACTGGCTCTAATCACAACCTACTCGTGAAGAATGACCATTAAAATAATTATACACTTAGCAACAAAAGCTTCCCTTTGCACGTCAAAGATGTTCAGTGTAGCAGCAACACTGAAATATAATGATGCTTCTCTTTTAAAATTCTTAAGTAGTTTTTTTAATTCCCCCAAAAGCAATAATTATTACATCTCAAACTAACAAAAATCAAAGCAGTTATTCTGCACTGTAACTCCCTTCAACTAAGTTTCATCAGTCAAGCACAAGAAATTCAAAACTCTAGACAGACAAATACAATAACAATCATAATAGCCATCACTAGCACCTGCTATTAAATTTAATACTTGGGGAAAAA
>NW_008245727.1:0-1290 GCF_000691975.1 Corvus brachyrhynchos
TTTACAGCAACTAAATTAATTAGGCATGAATCTAAGTAAACATGAAAATGCTGATATGCTTCCAAGTGCCTGCACCTACTTAATTAGGTTTTGTTTTATATTTATCTTCCAGCCTGTATGAAAGTCTCCCATGTGACACAAGCACTTTATTTCCTTCCCATGTTCAGTGCCACCTCACCTTCCACAGCTCCTGTCTCAGTTAGGAGGGGAGAGGTTGCCCCCATCTGTGCCCCAACAAACAAAGACAAAAAGGATGTGGACTGAGAACAAACAATGTCTGTGTAACTGCTTCCAACCCAGTTCTGGTTAAATCACTGCAGCAGCTAAAACACTTTAATAATGGGGGTTATCCAACACAGCTCAGTTCAGCACAACTGGCCTGCGGAGAGACTCCAAACGCAGTTCCACTGACAGATCTGAGAGCTGACTCCAGGGAAGGGGTGGGGAACAGCTGAAGATGAGGTGTGGAGCAGCAGGAAACCTTTGACACAAGCTGACTGAATCCAAAATGGCAGCCTGACAGCAGCGTGACTGCGCTCTCCCAGCTTTACACTCCAGAGAGAGGCACAGTGAACATCTGGTGAACATCAGCCCTCGCCAGCTGGCTCTCTCCTGCACCTCACTTTCCTCTCCAGGCCTCAGAACAGGAGCAGGTACAGCACTGCAGGACACGGTGACAGCCCTGCCAGGGACAGGTGACAAACTCGCTCGCGGCGACGGTGGGAGAGGCTCACGGAGCTCCCTCCTGCTGCCCTCAGACACACGGGGCTCAGCGGGAGGGTCGGAACTGAGGAACACTTTGTGATCTGCTTTGTCCCAGAGCAGCTCCAGGGAGCTTTCCAAGGCACCCTCAGCTGGCTCAAGGCCTGGGTTAATCAGAATGGAAAAGCATGGCTGGGGTGGTTGGAAGCAGCAGCCCTTACACGTGTGTGACAGGGCAGAGCCCATCAATGCATTTCCATCATAACCAGGAATATTCTTCCCTTCCTCTGCTGTGCCAGCTCAGTGCATCTGCCCAGGGCTCTCCGTCCTCCCTCGGCTTTAGAAACACCTTCCCACCTCCTCCAGGGGCCCGGGAACCACCTTACAAAGCCACTTAGGAACTCCTCCCTCCCCCTCATCTTTTTATCTCTCTTCTCTCTCACAGCTCACTGCCAGCCCAGGTTCTGAGGAATGCCAGAGCTCAGGACACTGGGGGCTCCTGGCTCCTGTACCCACAGACAGTTCTAAATCTGGCTGTATCCGATGGCTCCGTTAACAGGATCCACAACTACGTCCCTAATTTTTCCT
>NW_008245728.1:0-1316 GCF_000691975.1 Corvus brachyrhynchos
ATCTGCAAAGCTACAAATACATGAAAAAGCTAAGAATCGTTAGGCATGAGTATCAGTGGAACATCCCAAAGAAGGAAAAAAGATACTGAGATTTGGGCAAAGAGGAAGGAGCGCAAGCTCTTACAGCTCCTGCATCAGCATTCAGCTCGAACAGATGACCATACACCACTGAAGTGGAAAGCACTTCCACAGCTGACCATGCAGCCATGTGCTGCTGGAGATGTAAAGCAACAACCACTCAAAGCACAGACTCATGCCAAACACCACTTTACAGTACACATTCTGGCCACACTGAAAACTCGTGTCACCAAGAGCTGGACTGGAGGAGAGTTCATCCCCCTCAAGAAGTTACAAGTACCTACAAGCCCTTGAAGTAGGGCCAGTGACAACTCCAATCCCCCAACCCTTCAAGCACTGTGCCTGCCACTTCTCAGTTTCTTCACACACCTCAGTTCTGAGCAGTGAGTTTTTATTCCAGCACAACAGTTTTCCCCAGAGGGAATCAGTCCCAGGCAATACAACACCTGCCATGCAATGGATTTATGTGTGCTAGAGACCAACACCAGTGCCAAGCTACTTTGCAACTAAGGCAACTTCCACACATTCTGAGGAGAGGCATGAACAAGAAGCACCCAGGCTTCACAAACTTTTCAAGTGTATTTTTCTAAATTCCCTTTCAAGTATAAAAACGGCAATTGATGCATGACCCTTTCCCTCCCACCAGAAGAAAAAAAGCCAAAAATCTCCAAAGCAGCATGACCAGCTCTACCAAACTATAAGAAACCCAAACTAAAACAGAGCAAACAAAACCACAAAGCCAAACCCATCCCCCATTTTCCCTAAAATCCAACACCTCTGATGTTTATGATTAAAAGAGCACCTCAGGGAAAAAAAAACCCCCAAAAACTTAATGGACAACAGAGTCTATGATGAAGCAAAACAAAAGTTCAGAGGTCAGGAAGTCCCTGAACAGGGACAGCGAAGGTCCAGCTTGACCCAGTCAGTTGTGGTCAGCACCGGTGAAATGCCTGCTCCAGCAGGGTCACTGCAACAGCATTTCAGGAGCTGCAGGAGGCAGGGGGTGCCAGAGGGTGAATTCACCTGGGATCAGCTCAGCAGATAACCAGACCTTCCCTCACTGCCAGTAACTGCTGCTCAAGGCATCAGGCTGGGTCAAAACCTGGTACCGGCTGAGACCCGGCTCCTGGTGCCAGGCACAGGGAGTCCAGGGCACTGCCAGAAGCTCTCACAACAGGAGGAACACTGAACTTCACAATAACCCGGGACATGCTGAGCATGTGCCAGCTGCAAGTGGC
>NW_008245729.1:0-1324 GCF_000691975.1 Corvus brachyrhynchos
TAATAAATGTCCTTGCAGTATCACTGCTTGGTCCGTGTTTCAATCGCTGTCACCTCAGGAGACTGCGGCTCTGGGTGCCAAGCACAGCAGAGTCCAGCGGAGCTGAGTGGAGAGGTCAAAACCAGCATCACCGGTTCAACAAGTAGCCAGGAGGAATGATGCAGTGGTGCACTGTGACATGGATGGTCTTGCTTTTGAGGGTTTGTCCAACATTGTTTTCTGTTGTCTTGGGCTTGGGGACAAGGAGAGCTGGCTGTGAGGAGCACCCTGCCAGCCTGGAAACCACCTTGGTAACCCTGCCACCATGGGAAACCACATGGCACTGAGTGCGGGAACAGCTGCCATCTTGTCTTTGTCCTGGCAGCCAGGCAAAGCTAAGTCATGGTAGTTAACACCTCTTTTTGTGTGTAAAGCACCTTCTCATTTTCTATACTTTTGTTATCAATATCTCTGCTCTTACTGTGTGTTTCCTATTCCACTCCTGTTTGCTTGCAATAATTGTTATCTCAACCCATAGTGTCTGCCTTTGTCCCTGCTCTCTTACTAGAAGTGCAGGGAGAAGAGATGTGGCGTATTTGGAGTATAATTTCCAGCTGGTGTTAAACCACCACAGTTATGAAGAAAAGAGTGAAACCAGGGAAGCTGACATAACTTAGGAATCCTAAGAAAAATTTGGTATCACTATAGAAGAACAGTAACTATCAACAGTAATTATATTGAAGAATTATCCCAAATGCTCAGAATTAGATAGGCAGCTTTACAAAGGATACTATTATTTCAGAAGGCTGCTATCTCAGGCAACAGTTTCACTAAACCTATTATCTTTTAGCACGTCCTTACCATAGCTCTCTTAAAGTTGGAAACAGTGATCAAGGTGAAAGGTGGATTTATTTTGTTCTAGTTCAATTTCACTAACTTGAAACATTTGTATAGTCTTACAAGATCACATGTAGATGGTAACCTGTGAATACTGCATTCAAAAGTTCTTACACACATGAAAAATAAACATGAATGGAAAGAACAGCCAGAGAGAAATCCTAAAAGTGTAATTTCCAATGTTTCCTATCCAGGCTTATTTTTTTATTTTTTTAATTAGCAAAATGAAGCTGTTAGGGACCCCAGTATAGTTTGTGCTTTACTTCCATTATGTTTTCCTCATGCCATATCATTAAAGCAGCCTGTCTTACTTAATCCAATTCAGCACTTAAGATTTACAATGGGTATAATTTGAAATAAACTCTGATGGTGTATATTTGAGCTACATTGTAAAGGCAGCAGTAAAAACTTCATTAGGGCTGTAACTATAAAACAGTACTTTTAAAAA
>NW_008245730.1:0-1313 GCF_000691975.1 Corvus brachyrhynchos
CCACCCCAGCCAGGGCCTGGAGCAGCCAGGGAGGGTTTCCTGCTGCGCTGGGGACGTGGCATTGCTTGCCACCCCTGCAGCAAATGGTCACTCTCAAGCACGGAAAGCTGCCACGTCCTCAGTCTCCTTCCCACCCAGTCTCCTTCTCCCCAGCTCAATTTACGCAGTTTATGGGTTAGAGCTGCTCCAAACCGCAGGGGGCTGCGGCCACGGGGCAGGACACGGTGCTCGGCTGCTCTGCACCGGCATCCAGGGCAGGGGCCTGGGAAGGGACAAATAGAAAGGGAAGTTGGGCTGCTCCCCAAATGAAGGGCAGAAACAGCAACACAATTCCCATCCATGCGACAATCATTTCATGGCCCCAAAGCTGTAACCACACTGCTGTTTTGAAAAAGAGAACATAATGGAAGATCAATTCCTGATTTATCACAGAAGGGAGTTAGGTCTATTCCTTAGTTAGAACGGCTTATGTGTGCTTTCCTGACAGAGATATAAAATTAACCTTTATTCCCTTAGTCCTTCCAGCGTAGTGTTCCTGGTGCACCTTCCTCCCTGTCTACCCCCTCCCTCCACCCAGCCTCCAATAGACTTTTAAAAAACTGCAGGAGGGGCTTTTTACTGCTCTAAGCACCCCTCATTTGTGCTGCAAGTAGCTCCTGGTCAGGGCTGCTTTACATCAGGCCCAGCCGAGATCAGGCTCCTCAGAAGATCAAGCAAAAGCATGGTTTACATTTCCTTGGTGCTGTTAGCTTTCTGAGTACTCTGAGCTGGATCGCCTGCCCACTGCAACTATCCTGTTTTTTAAAAATTTGGGGTTGCTAATGCTTTTATTTTCAAAAGGAGAGGACTGCTACAAACCTTAGCCTCACCTGCAGCATAGCCTGACTTTGGCATAAAATACAAGGTATGGTGTAACCAACAGCTGAACACCAACTGGGACTGGTCCAACGATGAGCGTGGTGATGGTGCCCATCACGTGCACACGGACACCTTGCTCTTGCCCTCTGAAGTCACTGATTCCATGCACAAATCAGGAGAACAATTGCTACGGAGAGTTTCATCATCAGAGAAACAAAACAGCGCTGGGGAGAGCCAGGGGCCCATGGGGCAGGGCACGGAGAAGGCTGGAATCTCAACACCTTGTGCATTGTCCCAGTTCCATCCCTGTAAAAGTGGGAAGCAGAGCTGGAAAACTGAGGGCCTGGCAGTGCCCTCCAGTTTTGGACACCTGACCTGCATGGTGTGGCAGGACTGCTCTGGCAAAAGGTTCTCCACTTCTCAAAGGAGTTTTTCTCAAAACTTAACTTACTCCT
>NW_008245731.1:0-1326 GCF_000691975.1 Corvus brachyrhynchos
TCATTTGGAGGGAGAATCCCAGTGAGTTCAAGGGTGGGAATCAAAATTCCTGACTAACACATGCAAAGACGGGCCTGGGACACACCCCAGGCACGGGGCACAAGACAGGCTCTGGTCCCCAGCAGGTGGGACAGGGAGCAGGACATGAGCCGGGGTTCCTGGGGCCGAGGCACTGAGCCCCAGTTTAACAACACCAAACAAAAGGGGTTCAGGTTACCTGGCTGTTTCTGCCTGGGCTTTGGCAAGTTTGTCACACAAGTGTGTGGGCACATGAGGATGTTGCAGGGGTGCAGAGAGCCCTCCAGAAAGTGCTGTTTGGTTTGGGAGATGTGGATCCCTCCCAGCGGAGTTTTTGGCAATGTGTTGGCTGGCACGAGAGCAAGGCAGTAAACACCCACTTGGTGAATGCTGTCAATTGCCTAGAGAAAGGAGAGATGGTCACTGGAGCTCCTGGCACTGCTGGCACAGTCTGCTGTTGCTGATGCACTGACATACTGCAAGGCAAAGCCCTGGACTTTTAAGGTGCCGGAGGAGTGAGTCAATCACTGACATCCCATTTCACCTCTGCACCACCAGCGAGTCCTGCAGTGAGCCTGGGTATATCCCTGCCTTTAGAGCCCATTTCACAGACACCCAATCCATTTTTAAATCTTTCATGACCAAAATCCCAAAATATCCACAGTTGCTTGATGAATCACACGATTCTGATCTCGGGATTGTATCCATCTGTCTCCTCTGAACCATCACATTCTGTTCCCTCCCGCTTGCCTCAGCGTTCAGGCATCTGATCCATTATTCAGAGCACCAGGTACTTCCCTGATTTTCCACCCTGGCTGCACACTTCACTCCCTGGATGTCATTCCTGGAATGACACACATGCAGTGCAGGCAGCTCTCAAAGGAAGCACTTGCTACTCATTCTTTTAGGACCACACTCATTCAGCTGTTCTGGCCTTTCCCTGCCCACTGGGTCCCTGCTGAAAATGCATCTCCAAAGAAAAGGGCGGCTTTAAAGCCGAACTCCGAGCTCCACATGATCCAGACTAAAAGCAGAACTCCAAAGCCTGAGCACACATCCACTCTGCAGTTCTCAGAGGTGACTGCCAGAGCCCCTCCGCTCTCATGGAATTCCAGACTGGTTGAGGAATTTCTTCCCAAAAATTAACTTAAATTTCTCGTCTTTCAGTTTGAAGCCGCTCCCTTTGTCCTGTCACTCCAGTTCCCTCAGGACACAACAGAACAGCTTGGACACAGCAGATGCACCCAGCTTGTGACCCTGCACAAACACCCTGTGCCAAGAGGGATACAAAGCTTGTGATACCTCCAT
>NW_008245732.1:0-1308 GCF_000691975.1 Corvus brachyrhynchos
CGAGTGTAAAGCAGCTATGAGATGGTTGTCAGTGGAATGTCAGCTTCCAGCAGAACAGGAATAACTCAGAAGTCTCAGGACGAGTCTCTGCTTCCTCGCACACTGTACAGTGTTTTAATCAAAGCCCGGAATGAGCAGTTTCCAGCCAGCCACAAAACGCCACGTCAGGCCCTGCAGAAAGAGGATTGCAGCAGAAATGGGGCTTCCCCAGATCTATCTAAGGTCTACAACTGCTGCTAGACAGGGCTCAGCTTGAGTCATTTTCTTAGTTCCTTCCTTTGCCCTTTCACCCCAAATGTGTTTATCTTGTATTTTGCTTCTGCATGCTTCTGTAAATGCTCAGAGGATCCATCTTGGAAGCACTTCCAGGGTGGAAATGCTCTGACCTTTATGTATTGACAGATGAGATGCCTATTCTCATGTTCTATATTATTGACAATAATAGCAGTTCTTCCATTTCTTTTGTGAATAGTTGAATTTTTACATATTTGTATGACTTCTTTATACAGTTACCCTCCTATAAAATGTACTATGTATGTCAGTTCTCTTATTCCAGGGATGGAAATGTGGTACCACATACTGATAAACACACGATACCATTTGAACCAGGATCTGCACCGCCACTCAGCAGAAATGAGGAATGCACAGTGCTCTGCAGCACGAGGCCGCTGACTTACCCACAGAGGCAGCACCGCCCGCACGGCGTGACTGGTGAGGCAGCTCCTGTCTCCTGGGCCCAGAGGTAATTCCTTTTCCAGGTCTGCTCTGTGCTGGACCTTGCCTTTGCAGATGCTGTGGCTGGCGCCAGATGATGCGCAGCAGCTTTGTAACGGGGAGTGTCCTCTCCTGGGGATTGCACAGCCCTACCGAAGTCATGTCAAGGAGCACTTTGATGAAATGGAGAGCTGAACTGCAGGGGTAGGAACCAGTTCTTCTTTATTTCATTGTTTGGAATTTTTTCCTGAGAGTGCGGTCAGGGAAGGATGGGAGATAGAAGACCTTCTTACCTTTCTGGTTTTGTCTCTTTCCATGGTACATTGCATCCATGCCTTCCACAGCTGCACTAGTAGGTCTGTACTTCCTGAGAGGAATCCAACAGAAAAATGTTCAGTCTTTTGGCCCCCCAGAAGCAGCACTGGTCTTTGCAGCAATCCTTCTGAAAATATTTCCGTAAAGTTTTTCTTTTAATTCCTGATCCTGCTCAGACACATTAGACTGATACAAAACCCCGTAAGTAACTTCACCAGCCTCAGTGGAATGGCTAAGCTCTCTGAACTCCACCTTTGCATTATCACGCCATTTAATTAC
>NW_008245733.1:0-1329 GCF_000691975.1 Corvus brachyrhynchos
CAGAGGGTACAGAGAGAAAAGATTTCCAGGCTCACTCCATAGGATCACGACAGAATAACCAAGGCTGGCAGGGACCCCAGCCCAGCCTCCTGTTCAAAGCATGACACAGTTAATATGCTCTTCCCAATGACCAAATTCTCTGCCCTGATAACTGGAAAACCCCAACCATGCTGGCTTCCACAGAAGCATACAAACTTCTACACACTCCTGAGGTTTTCTTTTATTCATTTATTTATGAGGATGGGGAGAATTTGAAAGTATTCCAGACCAAATTCTTCTTTAATTTCCATTCCCTGAAAGCCTAATGATTTCAGTGTGGAATTTCCTGCAACTGTAATGAAATTAGTCCTTTCCTTTGAAAAAAAACTCTGATACTTCAACTAGGACTATAAAAAGAAAATAAAGTATTAAAAAGTTCAACGCATTCCCAGCACAGCAGAGCAATGAATGTATGCACCCTGTGAACTGGCACTCCCCTTTCTCCAAAATTGTTTTCAGGTTATGGCCCTAGAAAAATAGGAACTGTTTCAATAAAATTTGTCCTGAGAAAAGACTTTGAATTATGAATGGTCACAAACTCCTGAGTTATTTTTAAAAATCTGATACAAGTTTTCAAACTAGAAATCTTGTTCTGTCAGAGGTTACTTAACTGAACAGTATCAGTTTGAAACATTTTGAAACAGATCTTCTATCCTTAAGTTCTTTGGTGTATTGTTTAACAATATGGAAGAAAGAAGAATTCTAAGTAGAAACCATGAATTTAAAAATCAAAATCAGCTCTCATACAGTGAATGACTGATACCATCATAGAAATGCTTGTTGGAATGGACCCCAAAAGGTTATCCAGTCTAACCTCCCGCTATGAACTCAAGCCTAATCACCACTAAATCAGATCAGTCTCTTCACAATTGTCTTGAGAACCTCCAAGAACACAGACTCCTGAATGTCTGGGTAATCTCTCCCTGGGCTGCACTACTCTTCTAGCAGGTTTTATTTTAATCTTAAACCTCTCAAAACAGAGTTTATGGCCATTATTCAATCCTGGTGAGACAGGATCTGTAATACAGGGCATAGATTTTGGTGGCCAGATTCAAAAAGAATGCTCAGAAGCTTGGGAAGGTGCATTGAAGAACCACCACTGTGGACGGGGACCTCCAGCAAGTGATCTAAAAAGAAAGGTTGAGGCACTTGAACTCAGTCTGCTTGAGAAGAAGGTAAGGAGAAATTCAAAAGTGACTCCAAGCTTTGATGGTAGCATTAAAGATGGAGCTCAAACTTCCAGACAGAATCAAGGCCCAGCGGTCTCTTGCAACCAATACTTCTTTGATG
>NW_008245734.1:0-1335 GCF_000691975.1 Corvus brachyrhynchos
CCCTCACAGGGAACAATTCCTTCCTAATATTTAATCTAATCTAACCTCTGACAGCATGAAGCCATTCTGCCAACCCTTGTAAAAAATCCATCTTTCTTGGAGCCCCTCTAGGTACTGGAAGGCCAGACTAAGATCACTGCAGAGCCTTTTCTTCTCTGGACTAAACAATCCCAATTGTCTCAGCTTTTTCAGAAGTGCCAGAAGTGCAAGTGCAAGTAACCCCAAATCCTGAGACCAAGGAAGAAGAAATGCTCACTATCCGCACCTCCCTCCCACAGGGCCAACAGCCACCCTGTCACCCCAGCAGGGAGGGCACAGGACACTGGGACCCCAGGCTGTGAACAAAGGCCAAAAGTCAGCACCACAGTGAAGCTGTCCCAGTTTCTCACCTGCCTCAACATCCATGAGCATGTTTTGGAAGGCTGGCACGTAGATGCTCTGCACTCTCTCCAGCACCTCCAGCATGTTCCTGACCTTCCTCGATGTCAGCTGACTGTAAATGCCCTCCAGGTCATCACACCTGCAGCAGCCAGGACACGTTACCAGCCCAGCTGGGGCAGCACCAGCTGTGCCCCAAACCCCTGCTTGCCCTGGGCCTGATTCAGGATTTTCTGCAGTTACACAAGGACTGAGTCCCAGTGGTGGCAGGAAATGGGACCAGCCCCACAGGACACACAGCTGGTGCCAGGTTCAGATGAGAGCAGCTCTGCTGCGAGCAGGGCACTGCCACAAGGAGCCAGGTGGAGTTCCTGCAGGCACTGGGGACAGCTCTGCAGAGGGCAGGGCTCTGTCTCGAGTCAGCCTGAGCCAATACAGCACAAAGGGCAGGTGAAATTCCACTCCCTGGCTCATCTAACCCCGCTCTTGCACCACCAGCAGCCAGCTGCTGGCATGGAGAGAGCCCATCAGCTCTGGGGCTGGTCCTAGTGATGGAAGCAGCACTTCCAACAAAATCCCCTCACGGTGTAGCCCTGAACTGTGGTGGGGCCAGGTTAAACCCAGCCAACTGCCCAGCCACCTCCAGGCACTCCAACATCATTATTTTATATGTGGGAGCAATTTTGGGGGTTCAGGTCTCTGCATGACCCCGAGCAGCTGCTCTTGGCTCACAGCAGCAGCACCCCCTCCACCCAAACCAGCACCACCAGCCCCTCACCATCACCTGTTCTTCCAGAACTCCAGTTCCACCCTCGGGTTTGGGTTGCTGCCTTGCAGGAGAGGCTCTGAGGACTCCTTCTTCAGCACTCTCTGGATCTGGTGGCTCCAGTCAATGATGGCTGACTCGGTGGCATGTACAAGGGATTTGTTGATCAGCTCCAGGCTGCAGAACACAGA
>NW_008245735.1:0-1328 GCF_000691975.1 Corvus brachyrhynchos
AGGGACACCTTCCATTATCCCAGGTTGCTCCAATCCCATCCAGCCTGGCCTTGGACACTTTATCAGGGTGCTCAATTTTGATCCAAGGCATCAATTATTGAAAAATTTATCCAACTCTGAATTCTTGGGAACGAGCAGACCGGAGAAGTTGACCTGAACTCAAGTTTCTTTCCACCAGCAAGTTTTGCCTCTGATCCACAAGGAAATGTGTCATGGGAAAGGGAAGGAATGGAAAGAAAACAAAGCGAGGATGGAATACACCAGGAAGGAAAGTGGGAGTCTCGTTCGGAGAACACTTGGATTCATCCAGGCCTGATCTGCTCTTCCTGTTTTGGAGTAGGAAGATGGAACAGCAGAGCCACCAGGAGCAGCAGGAGATGTTTTGGAGCTCCTCCTATTTCCAGAGATAACGGCTCAGACCTTCCATGGGCCAACACGAAGTGGAATAAAAGTTGGCAGGATCTGATTCAACTCCAGGGAGTGCCTCCTTCCATGTTTACCTTTTTCCCTGGGATCAGAGAGGCTTTTTCACGGCTTCTTTTCAAGTGGGAGTCACCCACCCTCCCCAGCAGCCTCTTGCCAGCGCGTCCCAGGTGTCCTCCAGTGAAAGCAGGACCATGGAAGTGGCAGTGAGGGATGTGGAGACAGCTCCAAGAATTAAATTTACATCTCCCAGGCTGCCTCGGGGCAGCTGTTTCCTATTTGGGTGTTTTTTTAAGTTGACATTTAGGAGAAATTGGAATATTTTGTCATTTCCCTCCACGCAGATGTACAGGAGGGAGGGGGCCGCTCAGCTGGGAACTCGGGATCAGCTGGAAAGGGGGAATTTTCTCCATTTTAAAGGGTCAGATTAAGGAAAGAGGAACCTGTGTTTGACTCCTTGCTCTGAGGGCAGGCTCAAGTTCAATCTGTTATGGGAAAAAAGGGGAAAATCCCAATTTTCTTGGCTTTTTTATCCAGTGAATGGTTTGCAGAGGGCTTTAAGGAAGAGCAGCTGGGGCTCTGAGTGTTCCCTCTTCCCTACAAAATTTTAGTTCTCAGGGGAAATATCCTAAGTTGGGTTAATTTGATTTCTCCTGGAAATTCTGGATGGCTCCGAGCACGGTGTTGATGAGCCATAAAAATATTTGAGACACCAAAGGGGGAAAAGAAACCCAAACAAAATCAAAACCAAACCCAAAACCCCAAACCACTCCCGCAAAAAATCCCAAAAACCCAGTATCACCTTGCCAGTGATTCCCAGGATGACCTTGGCCGACTCCTCTGAGCTGTAATCCGGGAGAATCCACTGGGAATGAGTCCTTGCACCATCTTGTCCCAGGAAAAAA
>NW_008245736.1:0-1338 GCF_000691975.1 Corvus brachyrhynchos
TACGAGGACTTGCCAAGACACAGGCCTAGTGACCTCCACCTGCCCTCTCCTGCCTAGAGCTCACGTTGGACTGCTTTGCTTCACAGAATGTCTTGAACTGATATGATGTCATCTCCTTTTAATCTTGCTTTCTCTGAGTTCTAGAAACACCAGGTTATGGCTGCATAGACATAGGGAAAAAAATCCAACCTGGAGCTTTAGTTAGTATTCCTAATTTTTCCCTGCTAAAATAAAAGGAAGAATAAATTTCCCTTGAATTTCCTAATTTCCTATGATGTTTGATATATGAGATGCTTTCCAGTACTTCGGTATTTTTACAACAAAACCAAAAAAATTAATGAACAAAATTCATCTTACTCTACAGATAAATTCACTCATTTTTTATTTCACTATAGGTCACCCTTTTACAATTACTTCCAAATCCTCTCTAAAACTGATTCTTACTAAATTCAGAAGAGACTATAATGAAAGGCAAATATATTTATGCTGAAGTCTTTTTATATTCTGTTTCTCTTACAGTTTTCATGATGTATCTCTCTCTTCATCTCCTTCCAAGTCCTAGAACCTGGTTTATCCTCCAAAATAGATATATCTGAACTCTGAAGAAAAGCAGTGAAAAGAAAAAGAGGGAATATTTAGTTTCTCATAACAGGCCTCTCTTCCCTTCTGACTTTTCATGCCACTGTAATATTATGTCATTATAAAAAGGAGCAAAATAATTCAGTTCTGTGCTTTTTAAAATAACCTTTTCAGGTTATCAACAGAATGATAGCCAAATTTCTTAACAGGATTTCACAACCAAATATGCTTGGTGCACAATACGTTTTCACGCATATGCATGTATATTAAACTGATGGAAGAAGATGAAGAACCTGCATGGGCTAGGGAAAAACTAGAAGGCGAGTTCCCCAGATATTTGTGAAAATTTAGAATAGTTTTGTTTCCATATAGTTATGTCTCACAAACATTTTCCTTTTATTTTCTAGCTGTCTCATAGCAGTACTACTTCTTTCAAGTCTGTGAAATCCTTCATAAACTGATTCAGATATAACAAGAGAAACTAACTGAAATAGCACAAGAGACACTTGATGAAAGTGGTAGAACAGCAGAGTAGAACTGATCATAGTATGCACTTTTCACAACAATGAACCTCCAGAACTTGTGGCCAAAGGAGGCAGAGATGAGTATAACAGCATGTTCAGAAGGATGTCAAATTCACTCATGAAAAAGAGGTTTCAAATCAGAGTAAAGGACGTAAATAAGGAGGTGTCTTAAAGCACTTCACAGAACCACAGAATGGGCCAGGCTCAAGCAGGGTCATGCCAGAGCACATGGCAC
>NW_008245737.1:0-1322 GCF_000691975.1 Corvus brachyrhynchos
GGCATGCTCATAAACGATGATTTTTCCCATCTCAGCAGGGCTTCTGGGGTTTGGATTTTCTGCTGTAGGAGTTGGATGGCGGCCTACAGAAAATGAAAACAGAAAACAAGCAATGCTTGTAAGAGGCTTTTACACACCAGACACAAAATGCTGCAGACCACATGGGAGAAAAGGTAAAAAGGAAATGGAAAACAGTTTTAGCAGAGGATAAAAATTGCAGCAGCTGAGCAGGAGAGAGGACATGACATAGAAATTTCAATTTGGAGGAAAAAAGTAAAATGAGGCTTGTACACCAAAACAGTCCAGTTTCATTTAATATCTTTACATGCAAGCGACACCTGGGCATTTTGTTTAACATCTTATTGGAATACCCTAAATACTTAAATATATAAATGAAATAAAATATACAACTAGTGACAAATCTTTCAGCTGATAATTGAGGCTGCACTTGAGAAACACCTTAGGAGTTGGCACTCATGGTTTGGACTAGGCTTCATGAGCCACATAGAATGCAATATAAAAGTAGTGAGACAGGCAATTAATTTCTAAAAGAAAGTGCATTCTTCATTTCAAAGAGGGGGAAATAACCTATTTTTTAAAGGCAGAAATGAACTTTAAATTCACTGAAACACCTTCTTTCTCTTTTTATATGGAATTTTACTGAAATCAAGAGATTCCGGCTCTTGACAGACACTGAGAAGCAATCAAGTTGTAAGCACCAGCTCTTTAAATCAGACTAAGTTTCAGGTTTGAAATGTCTTTTTCTGACACGATTACCAATACACACATCGAATTCCACACAGTCATCCGAGTTTGGTTAAAAAGCCACAGTGTTTATTAGTACCAGCTGCAGGAATAGTAATGCACAGTCAGTTATGGTAACAGCTCCCTCTCTAAATCATGTAACAGCTACTGAGGCAAAGATTTACATTGCAGGGCAAATATATATGGGAGAAAAGAAGCCATTCCTCTAGCTGATTCTGAGAAGGGATGGGAGAAGACAGATATGCGTAGCAAGATTAAAAGCCATACTAATACTGCAAGACATGTGCATCATAATTAAAAAACCTGAATCACTTAAACCTCACTTAAAAAACCCCATTATGTGATTAAAACCATGTATTTTTTCACAGCTATAAAAGCACCTATGGAAGCTGAGGGAACCTGAACTTGGACTCACTGACCAAGCACTACTGTAATGACTCTCTCCCTGTAGAAAAGTATTAATAACAACCCATTTAATTTTGCTGATGCAACATAAAGATCCCATGGCCGAGATAAATTTGTAGAATATTTTCATGGTCACCCCTCAGAATCACAAA
>NW_008245738.1:0-1340 GCF_000691975.1 Corvus brachyrhynchos
CCGAATTCCTTCCGAATTCCTTCCTTCCTCTCTTTAATTGCAATAGCAAGGAGTGTTTCTCTTTCCAGCTTAAATCTACTGGACCCAGGCAGTAAGACACCACATATCTTCCTGATAAGTAGAGGTGATTTTTGGTGCTGCAGGGCTATATAAAACCATGCCAGCCTCTATGTCCCTACAGTGCTGCTGATAGTCAAAAACAGCTGCTCTAGAAATTTTATGTAGGAAACTGTTTCTCATGTCTTCTGGCTTGTTTACCTGTTAATAAAATTCTGTCTTCCCCATGCATCTTTTAAAAATTCCTTTTAAAAGCCATTTTCAAGGCAAAGAAAATGCCATAGGTTTACTATCTTGGTACTTCAGTGATAAATTTCATAGAGTACTATACAGAAAAAATTTATCTCAACTTCATAAAGAAAGGTATTCAGAAATTTTTCTGTATTGGAAATGACAACAGCAAAAACAGGTCTTATTGAATAGAGCAGAGCTTGGTGCCGGGCATTTGTCAAGGATTCATTTTGCTACAGAATTTATCAAAAGTTTTCCTTAACATACTGGTGCAAAAATTAGGAGTATGCTGATGACTGATAATGGCACAAACTTGGACCACTGTTTAGATAGTGGGGAACTCATTGGTATTATAGTTGGAATGGGAGGAAAAATAGTTGTATGGTTATAGATAATACATGTTTCTTTAAAATTAGGAGATCTCATCAGTTTGAACTGATGAAAAATCCAGTAATCTTATTTGGTTCAGGATGCATATGGGTGACTAAGAGGACAAAAGAAAAGCCAAAGAGATCCTAAGACAATTAATTTCTGGATAATAATAGTATCAGTTTACTCAGTCTTGTAAGATCTCCTGTAGAATGTTATAAACAAGTCAAACTCTGGATAAAGAAAGTAACTAGTAAGATATCAAGGAAGAAAGACCGTATCTAGCAGGAGGAGATTAAAAGAGTTTCTCATGTTTCACTTTAGGTAAGTTGTCCAAAAGTGGATATGATTGCTCTTTGTGAACACAGTGTAGTATAAATACCAAGAAAATATCAGAATTATTTTAACTGACAGGCAGTGCTACCAGCAAAACGCCAGATATAAATTATTTACAATTTTACACTAAAATGCACATAAATATTTCAAAATGTTGTATTATTTAAATTATATGTATTTTATTTATATATATTATTTCTATTTTAATGATTTATTTATATATGATATATATGATTTATATATATATGATGTATATATTATACAATACATACTGTGCATATGATGTGTACTATAATAATGAATGAAAATGTCAACCATATATATATATATACACACACATATATATA
>NW_008245739.1:0-1342 GCF_000691975.1 Corvus brachyrhynchos
CAGGATGTGTACTTTTCCTCCCCAGGTAAGACACAGCCTCATAAAAGATTATTTTTACAGAAAAGGAGTGATCCTTGTGCCGTGGGGACAAACCTCATAGACAAGTCAGAGAAGGCACTGTCATCCCCAGACTACCTTGAGCATCACTGTACTTTGAAAGCTCAGAAGCCTGGGGACAGGAGAAGGTCAAGAGATCAAAAAGGAACAAGATACAAAGCTGTGCAAGTCTCGCAGCAACCTCTGTTCCTCCTGCTTGTGAGACTGTGGGGTGCCCCTTGCGTCACAGGGTAAGCATAAGCTCCTCATACTAATAGGTACTGCTTGTACTGCCTGTGTGCTCCGTTCATGCCCAAGGAGTTTCTTGCTGCCTGCAGGGCTCTCAGAGGGTGAAGATGCTCGGAGGAGCAGCTGTGCTTTCTTCACAGACGAGAGGTATCACAGGCTGTGGGTGTGCGCCTGCCAGTTCGGAGAGCCCTGCTGGGTAATGAACTCTGCAGGCACACAGTGCTATTGCCTTGGTGTGTGTAAGCAAACAGCAGCAGAACTGGGGTAGAAACAGCAGAATCAGTTGTTATTCCATAAGGTGCTAGCATGGAAATAACCAACAGCAGCCGTGTGACACTGACGTCAGGCCACTGTCCTGAGGCTGCCACAGGGAATAGGCACAAGCTGTCCCATATGCCAGCACATGGAGCCCTTGTCTTGCTGCCAGGGATGGTGCTGATGAAGTGTTGGACACCCTCAGGTCTCACATGCTCTCCTGGGGCTCAGCAGGGCCACCCCTCTGCTGCCAGTTCATTTAGTTTCTTGGGTAAACCCATGGTGTTCCCATACCATGTTGTGGGGACAGCAGGGACTCCTGTCCTCACAGGTGAACAGTGCTAGGAAGTTGATGGCTCAGGATCAATAAAACCTGAACATTTATTATTTAAAACTTTACAGAAAATGTGTGTATCACATATTCATGTCATCCCATGATGAGCAGTTGAGGACTCCGGGCTCGTCTAGTTTGGAGAGAGGGAGTCTGAGGGTGACCTCATTGTACTCTGCAGCTTCCTGTGAGGAGGAGACATGGAGAGGGAGGTGCTGAGCTCTTCTCCCCAGGATCCAGACAGCATGTGTGGGAATGGTTCAATGCTGCACCAGTGAGGTTTATACAGGATGTCAGGGAGCATTTTTTTGTGGAAAGCCTGGAGGCTGGCAGTGCTTGAGGCATTTGGACAATGCCCTCAACAACGGGCTGTGAGTCCGTCAGCCCCGAGTTGCTGAGACAGTTGGACCAAATGGTTGTTATGGGTCCCTTTCCGCCGAAATACTTCATCCCATCCCATCCCATCCCATC
>NW_008245740.1:0-1347 GCF_000691975.1 Corvus brachyrhynchos
ACTTGATGATTCTTGTGAGTCCCTTCCAACTCAGCTTGTTCTATGAAGATGTGTTTAGAAATTTAGAACTTGTGTTTTGCCCGAAGTGGAGCAAGTGACTTCTGAAATAGCTCATATTGTGCATTGGATTGTTTTAGCTTAGGGAGTTGGGGGGTGTGGGGAGGAGCTAGGCTCCTGAATTTTTTTAATAGCTGTAGCACATGAGATTAGCTTGAGAATAAGGATATAAAAGTTAGGTGTTTCTTTTTACTATCTTCCAGCCATTAGGAAATTGACTCCTTATCACCAAATTGTTGCTGATGCTCATGGCACTACGAATTTATAAAACCACTTGCTACTCACTGTGCATTGTATCGTTTTAGCTACATGTGTTTTGAATAACATTCTGTGTTATTTTCCTAGGAATTCTCTCACCTGTCAGTCACTGCTTGTGTGTGGCAGCTGTACCAGTGCTAATAGGAGCGTTCTGAGAGTGGTCTGTCACTGTCACTGCTCCCAGTGACTGTCACCACACATTGTTTGCCTCTGGCTGGCCGCAGTGTATGAATGTCCCAATTTTCTGTATGCCAGAGTTGCACAGAGGAATGTCAGTCAGCCTGATGGAGCTGGTATGTGGATATAGATTGTTTATTTGCCTTCCTCCTATAAACAATGCATTAGCTGAAGTGGGAAACATGCTATCGCTCAGGAGAGTAATTGTAGGGTTGGCAGATATGTCTTACAGTTAACATGTAAAGACCTAATATATTTAACTTATCAAGGAAGGTTAGTAGATAATGTCATGGCTGATAAATGCTTACAGGGGAAATAAAGCTTATCATTAGCCCAGCAAACAGAGATATTAAAAGTTTTGTGTTTTGAAAATTAGTACATAAAGAGGATAAATAAGATACATCTGTTTAAAAGTAAGCGTAGTAAATCCTTAAAAATTTTTAAGGACTGTGGTGGAGTCTCCATCACTGGAGTGGGATGGTTTTCCAGTTGGAGCACTTCTCCTGACACCAGAATTGCTCAGATAATCATGCAACTGGTTTATGAAGAAGACATGGCAGGGTCATCATGACTCCTTGCTCTGTGACCTGAGAACTTGAAACACAAGGTGTCATTTAACTTCCAAAGTTGTCAGTCTAAATTTGCAGTGTAAAATTCATATAAAGCAACAGCAGAGATTTTTTTCCTAGATTTGTTCAAAGTGCTGAAATTAGGACTGAATAATTTTTAAGTTGTGTTGGTCCAGGGGTCTTGGAAGACAGGAAAACCAGTGCACCAGTGGAGTTTATTAAAATGGCAAAATGGCAAACTCAGGAGAATATTATAGCTTGATAGCTTCTTGCCTTTTTTTTTTTT
>NW_008245741.1:0-1350 GCF_000691975.1 Corvus brachyrhynchos
AGCTGACAGGAAAAAATTGTGCTAGTTAGAGAGGACAATGCCCAAGGGTAGGAGGACAAGGATTTTAATCTTTTTAGGTTGTGTTACACTGAGCACTGAAAGTCCTCAGACCAGATTTAAGAGGAACATGATCATTTCAGTGAGATGGGCACACTGAACACCTTAATGTAGGTTCTGCACTGCCTAAAAAAATACAACTGAGCCATTCCATGAAAGAGCTGGGCATAAAGATGAAATGAATGGGGAACCGTAGGCAGTCTTGAAGGGTGATCAGAATGATTATTTCTAGTGCCTGAATAGGCAGGGTAGATCCATGCTGGTGTATTCAGGTGGGGACTGCCTAGGGACAGCTGGCAAAAGGTACCAAGCATAGGAATGTACCTGAACGCCTATAAACACTTAATTTCATTCCCTCATCAGAATACAGAACAGAGCACTATTAGGCACTAGGTGTCTAAGTACACTGGGGTATCCTTTATAGGGTAACCATAGGTCAGTGGAGCTGGAGTGCTCTCATACAACTGCTCTTGCCCAGAGTATTTGCAATTGGGAGATGCTGGCTGGGGGCTTTCTTTTCCAGAGCCAGTGAGATCCCCATTCTCCAGAGGTAGCCTTAATCCCCGAGCTTCAGGAAGGCTTGTGCAAGGCTTACCTTCCTTGTGAAGTTTGGCCATTGCCTGTTCAGGAATGCAGGAGCCCTCAAGCTGGGAAGAGAGCAAGCAAGAGACCAGGAGTTAGGCATGATATGAGCATCTCTGTCAGGCTGTGGCTTGGATTGGCATACCTAGGTTTGGATGGCCTTCCAACATATATTGATAGCCTTGGAGAACAGGTTCTCAGCTCCTGAAATAAGAAAAGTGCCAGAGCACGTGGAGAAGTGTAACCTTGGCTGTAGGAAATAACTGCTTTTTGAAATGAAAGCACTCTGTTCTTGCAGGCAGCTGTCAGTTATTGTTATTGGCAAAAGGAACTTCTGAATTGCATTTGGATTTGGATGCCAATAACCACTGTAAGGTCTCCTTTTAGCTCTACATCTCATTCAATGTGTGCTTCCTAAATTCACTTAATTTCTGTCCTCTGTATCTTGTAACTCATCTTAAGTTCTTCCAGTTCCCATCAGAAATCAACACCTGGAGTCTGAAGCTGTTGTAATCCTGATACTGTGACCCAGAGATCATTTTCTTTCCTCTGGCAGGTCCAGCTTTTCACTGGGATAGGAAAATTAACCTCACATGTAGATGAAAGTTTCTAGAAAGTCAGTGTCTAGTTTCTCCCTTGGCTGTCAAATCTTACAGGAATGTAGCCAGCATCTGTTAAAGATGAAACACTTTTCTCCACAGGAGACAAAAT
>NW_008245742.1:0-1360 GCF_000691975.1 Corvus brachyrhynchos
TCACATTCCGAGTATGTATCTCATGCTCCCCGTTGAAAGTATAAAATGTGAGTGACCATTGGGTGTCACTGCTGCTGCTGTTATACAGATTTTTTACCACCACTATCAAAAGAGCAGGCATGAGCATTCATTTAGAGAAAACAGGAGTTTGGATGGATTTAAGGTCTGCTTTTTTTTTCTTCTTGCAACATGAAAAAGGGTCAGCCAGAAGTATTGTGACTGATAACTGTAAGGGAGAAGATGTAATTTCCACAGATATTCTGCAAGGTCTAATGTGTATAATTAGATGCAGTTGCTCTGGGGTGATATTGTCTAAAATAAGATAAATTTTTCCATTAAGAAACAAATTTTCGTTTAAGTGAAATCAAACATATGTTTCTTTGTTAAGGGAATAAAAGCGTACTCCATCCTGTTGCTGTTGTTCAAAGCGAGTTATGGTTAAAAAAAAGGAATAATGAAAATCCTGAAACTGCAAAACAGCATTACAATTAGAACTCTTCACATATTCACTGATGAGTGAGAGTCTTATATCACCAACAAGCACAGCAGGTAGCCTGCGATCCTTGAAAGGCTGATATGTTTCATACAGTTGTCAAAATCAAATGTGGTTACATACTGGGTTGAAAATACGGCTCTGGTACTATAGCATGCATGCATTGTTATCTTTAGGCTCTTATGCATTGGAAGGCTCTGCATCTTCTCAGAAGCACACTGATTTTCACAAGATTCATTTCAGGCACCGAAGTTCTGTTTATACAGAAGTGCTCTGAGCAAAAAATACATGCTACAGATCAGGAAGAATGTATTGCTTAAACATCCTTTGTATTTGAGAAATCAAATCAACTGTATACACTATAAATATCTGTAAAATATAAACAAAGTGTTTCTAAAAATGAATGTGGTTAGACTGTGTTTACTGCACTTTGTGCTTATGCATCTTTTTTTTTTCTCAATAATAAGAATTTTATCTATGATCTTTTTTTCTTGCTAGAAGTAAACTGTTGGAAGACCAACACTGCAATTTTATCATACCTTTTTAGATCAAAGACATGAATTTCTTATATAACTATAATATTACCAGTTTGCAAGTTCTTCAGATGTTTGAAGACTTCAGCAAAATAACTTTTTCTTAGCCATTTAAATGTTTAAGATTTTTATCTTGCTTTCATGAAGTCATACAATTCTATGTGGGCATCCATGAATATGTCTTGCATGGATAATGTTAAGTTTAAATTAGCCCAATATGTCCTATAAAAATTTTATAATGCCCTTGTATTTGAGAAAAATGAATTCAAGAGCTAAATTTATAGCAATATAATATGACAGATGGTTAGGGGTCAGTAGCTCTGACTGAGGAAGC
>NW_008245743.1:0-1330 GCF_000691975.1 Corvus brachyrhynchos
GGCCCAGGGGCAGAAATTCCTTCATTTTTCTCTTTTTGCTTATGGTTTAGCATTAAAAAATCCCGTGAATGTAACAATGAAGCTCTCCAGAAGCCCCCAGGTCTTGTCTTTGGGTTTTTCCCAAGGCTTTGGCTTCCTTGAGGTATTTTGCAGTGTCCATGTGAGCGTAAATGAGGGAGTTGCCCCTCACTCTGAACTGAGACGGGGCTGTGCTGCAGGCAGTGCCACTCCTTATCCATTCCAGGCCGGTTTCTGTCTCTGCTGCAGCAGCTCTGGGAGCTGCAGGGATCGGCACAGATTCACAGATACAGAACGGGGAAATTATTCAAACGTGGAGTGGAGGGACGATCAGAGCATGTACAAAGGAAGGAGCCCCACATATCAATCTTCATGAAACCAACAGCCCATTTGATAAAATGTTGTCACTGCACTGAAAATGTGGGCATGAAAGAATTTTTTTACATGGCACACAATAGTAAGTGAAAAGAAATGAGGAGCACGGGTTTAGACTCGGAGGTTCAAATAGAAACTTATGTAAGCTAAATGCACTTAGAAAGGGATGAAATCTTAAATGTAGTTTCTCTGTGTGTTGGCAAATTTTCTGGATACTTCGTGCTTTGAATATATGCAAGGGATTAGACAAACCTCGAGGGAACACAATATGGTTTCCTTGCTTTAAAATCTAGGGAATTTACCTTTCTTTTCTTCGGGGTTTGTTTTTTTTAAATCCTTCAGTGACGTTAGGTCATTATTACAGGAGAGGAATGCTGTGGTGTAATGACTGCTCTAGACAGGCTTGAAAGACTGCCTGGCTTCTCTTCTCTTCCTCTGAAAATCCCAGACTGCAGAGCAACTCATGAAGAAGTAGCAGCTGGATTAGGCACTTAAATACCCATAGCCCCATCTTTCCATGAAGCAAGTGCTGCTGGTTTTGGTCAGGTTCCAGTGACTGGATCAGACAACCTGTATTTGTGGGTGTGTAACCCATGGCCTCAAGGGTGGTTTTTGTTGGCTCCTTTCTCACTGTGTGAATGATGCCTACAAAGTCGTCTTTGGGAGAGGGACAAAGCTGCTTGTGAAACCAAGTAAGAAACACGTTTATATGTATTTACCTCATTTATGGTGGACATAGGTTTGAACAGCAGGTGGGCTTTTAGCGCCGTGCCTTGGGAACCCAAGGAATCAGCTGAGTGAAATGCACCATTCTGATCTAAATTGCTATAATCCTTCTTGGATTGTCTGTGTTTGTCTTGGGGTTGTCTCCAGCTACCACCATACACCAGATGCAATGTAAGATGCTGAAATGTAGAGCAAGGCTTGAAATGCTGGA
>NW_008245744.1:0-1368 GCF_000691975.1 Corvus brachyrhynchos
TTTTTTTTTTTTCTTAAAAGCAGATAGTTACCAGAATTTTAGTATAAAATTATGCTAGTTCAGGTTTGTGCATGCACATATTTAAGCATTTATACTCAGCAGCTTGTTAATTGCCTTGGGTCGGTCCACCAATGTGTGTTTGGTGCTAGCTAGCCTGTCTTCATTTTACTTCTTTTGTGAAGGAGCTAGAAATGATCATGTTAATCAGAAGGCAGTTGATGTATTTCCTCTTAAAAAATATAATAGCTTTTACTATAAAGTAATCAACAAACTCTTATATGTAATTTAGGATATAGTCATAAGTTATCTAGATCTTTTGGAAATGGGCTTTTTGAAATGATGGCTTGGAAGGTTTGTTTTTCTGCTTTTATCAGCATGGATTCTCACAGTAACTGGCACAGACTCATAATTCTGCATTTATTGGGGGAAGGGGGAAGAGGGAAGGGGGCAAGTGTCAGCTAGACAAAAAGTTCAGGGGTGCAGCTTTTCCACTGTATTTATTTAATCTTTTTCTTTCAAGCAAGTACCCTGCTTTCTGCTACAGTTGGTTTTTGACCCTTTTATTCTGTTATGGTTTAGTCCCATATAGTCATTGGAACCTTCTAAGTGAGAAGAGGAAGAAGGCAGCAGTTAATCTGTTTCAAATTACATCTGCATGATTAGCTTTTCTCGTTTTATTTTGGGATAGGACCCCATCACAGAGCACCTTTCATATATGAAAGTCTCAGAGCATTAGTCTGTGAGGGCAGCCTTATGAGAATTTCTGTTGTACCCCACTGCTTAGTGGTCATTTCTCTGTGACCCCTGTTACGCGTTTGCTGTTCAAAACATCTGATGATGGAGATCTCACAGGGCCCTTAAGCTTGGTTTTCATAGAAAAGTTTATTGGTTTTAACATTGGTATAGGACGAGAATTTACATTAAATTCCTACTACCCTATTCTTCAGCTGATGTAGAGAATCCTTCTATTCTGCAATATGCTGTTACATGTTTAATGGTACTTTTAAGTCCATTCTTAACAAACCTAGCGCTTCCAGCTTTTCTTGACAAACTGTCAAGAAAACACACTAATTTAGGTTTCTGATTCTCTTCTTCTGGATTTCCTTGTAGTTGTTCATGCCACCTTTATTTTTGTCCAGTTTGAATACAGCAGTGAAGCTGCAGCATTACTACTGCTGAGTTAAATGAGAGGGTGATTCTGTGCCAGTAACTAGCAGTTACCTCTTCTTCAACAGCGTGCTGTTTGCATTTTGTGTACACTGAAACGCAAACCCTTTCCCACTGTACTGGTAATTCAAGCAATTGGCTTCCTCCTGAGGGTGTTCTTGAACTCATTGCCATTTCAGCTGCGTCTGGTCATTTCAGACC
>NW_008245745.1:0-1340 GCF_000691975.1 Corvus brachyrhynchos
AGATTAGGCTGAGCAGCTTCACGTGCCACAGCTGCTTGAACACCAGTGACAGCATTCTGTGATAGAAACTGTGATGTCCCATTATCTGTAACCTGCACAGCTGCTTTAGATAAATCCCATGCATCCCCTTCTTGGGGGATGGTGCATTTTAATGTCGTGCACTTCAAAAGTATCTAGGAGTTCCCTACATTTTTTTTAAGCAGATGGCCCTGACTTGAAGCTGCAGCCATTTCACAAGGATGGACTGAGGGTCCTACAGATGATTGGTAGGCTTTTTTCTCCTCCTTTAACAATAGTTTTGAAAAAGAAAACACCCTTCCAATACAGAAAAATGTATGGGATCATCCAAGAAACTTAGAGTGTTCCTTTAGAATTCAGACAATGAGAACACACTTTACTTTTTTCAGTTAGATTCAGTAAGAATGAAGGCATCATAACCCAGACTGAGGGAAGCAGAAGAAATGAACACAGAACACTTCTGGAAAACATTTTGGGAAAATATGGTTCTTTGACAAATCAAGAATTACAGTTCTTGTGCACGATCAAATTAAAGTGGCATTCACACAAAGAGTGTGGGTATGAGACTATACTAGGACTATACTAGGTATGGGGTCTTATTCCTAAATTACAAAATATTAAAGAGAAGCAAACAGAGAATGTCAGCCTGTCTCCTTCACTTGTCAGCTTTGGACTAATGCCAGCAGTGTCTAAATAGGGACTGTTTAGAGACTTTGCACTCTACATACTGCAGATACATGAGGCTGGTTGGCTACAATTCTTGAAAATTAAAGCCAATTACCACGGGTTTTGGAGTAAGGGAGGCTGATGCAATCAAGGAGATACCATGTGGACAGAGAATATCAATGTTTTATGCCTGCAGACATGAAGAGCAGTGATAGCATGAAGAAGCAGAAGGACTTGTTACCTGGCATCACTGCAGAAATGATGCCAAGCAAAACAGAGGATGACACTCTGCACTTCATGGAGAAAGCTAATTATCATGTGAGAAAAACAGACAGGGACAGACACATTCAGTGCTTAGATTAACAAGTTTTTTCTCCTTATAGCAAAATATTTTAGGCATTGAAGTCAAATATGTCGCACTGAAGCCTAAAATGTGTAACTATATTCTCACCTCATTCCCTCACCTCTCCACCCCTAAAAACAGTATTCACCTATAACTAAAGGAGAATCTCCCTCTTCATTTTTAACATTGGGATTGCAGCCATTGAGCAGGAGAAAGTGGACATTGTCCACAAAACAGTTTCTTACTGCCACCAAAAGAGGTGTTTCCCCTTTGAGAGTGGTCTGTTCCCACGTAATGTCACGGGACGCTGAAA
>NW_008245746.1:0-1356 GCF_000691975.1 Corvus brachyrhynchos
CTTCTCCAGCCCTTTGGGCAGCACATCCAGCCTCGGTCTGCACAGGGAGAGGACACAGAGATGAAGGCTACTAACAAGAGATGGTGATTGCAAAGATCCAAGTCTTCCAGGCACAGTGCTCATGTACTCCTTGCTGACTTTTCCTGAGAGAAAGAGCTTGAAAAAACAGGGATCGTACAGACATTTCTTCCCATTGCTTTGGGGTATGACCAGTGAGCTTTGTGTACCCAAAGCCGTTGGTGGTCCTTGTAAGGGGATCTCAGGTCTCGACAAAGTTCTTCTGGTGATGTGCTTTGACCTGTCCTGCTACAGCCTCCTTTAGGCCTTTAGCCCCAAGGAACAGGGGACATTGCAAGTACTGACCTGTGCCTTGTGGCAGCGCTGAGTTGCACTCCCACTCTGAGAACTGCTGCTGCAGGGCTGTGGGCTGGTCACTGCTGTGGCAGAAGGGAACCACTGCAAAGGGAGAGGAAAGGCAGCAGGATTATCCCTTCCTCCCAGCTCCTCACACAGCATCTCTGGCCTTCGCTCTCCTTCCATCATTTCCCCACCAAGCATTGTCCCACCTGTCACCTCTTCAGGCCCAAACAAGTGCCACAGCTGCTTTCCCAGCCAGAAAGACACCTTCTTCCAAGTCAGACAGCAGAAGGACCCCTGGAAGCACATCTCCCAGAGGACGTGCCACACACGGCAGCACTGATCCCACCCAACCACAGCCACTCTACCATGCACATACCTACAGCCCAGCTGCCAGTCTACCAAGCAGCCCTTCAGTGTCACACTTTGTCTCTTCCCAAACTACACATCAACAGTCATTTGGAGGAGTGACCCATCAGCTGGGCCTGTTCCATCAGCAACAGACAGTCCAGCTGAAGGTAATCACATACAGCTGGAGCTGCTGAAACCGGGCTGGAGCAAAAACTCCTAGCATTTACTAACCCCCAGTGTGTGGGGAATAATGCACTGTTGGTGACAGGCCACATCCACAAGCCCAAGGACTCATTAGTAACTCAAACACTCAGGAGTATTGATTAGGAGCTGATCAGGGTGTGCTTAGCAATACAGATGTCTGTTTTTATCAATCATTTCATTTAGAAATATTTTTACTTGTGAGCAGGACAATCATCGTGGTCCCAGTGCCTGCTTAGTGAATTGCTGTAATGGAAGAAGGCTCAGAGGAGATGGGCAAGGGCGATGCCTGGCTGAGCACCCCCGTTGCCAATAAAGGTGACATTATTGCTACACAAGGAGACTGAGAGGAGAGTTGGCTTTTGGTTTAGTGCAGCTGATGGAATTGAGCAGCTGTGGAACTGTTCATCCCTGCAGGGACCAACAAGGAGCAGTGTCTTCCTCAGC
>NW_008245747.1:0-1335 GCF_000691975.1 Corvus brachyrhynchos
CTTCCTGGGTCAGAGCCACTGACCCCACCACCATCTGTAATAGTTTCCTCTTTTGCCTTTTTCTTAACATCGTGCTCCCATCTCTCTCTGTCCTTTCTTTCCCTCTCTTGTTCTGTGCTCCCTACCCCTCCTGGTCTCCTCTTTATTTCCATTTTCCAGTGGGTCCCTGAATTTTCCTTCCTTTCTAGTGCTTGCATGCAGAATAGCCCCTGCAGATGCTACAGTACTAATGACATCAAGAGTTCTCCCAGTAATGCCTGTCCACCTCTCTGCTCTCAAAAGAGTGTTCACAGCTACATAGAGAAGTTCATCTCTGTAACTGCCACAGCTATGCATTTCCTACGCTGCTTTGGTCCCTTTTGTTCTCTTGACTTTCTTTTCTTAAAACAGGTGCTGTATGTAGACACATGGTTTAAATGGGTTCTTTCCAGCAAGAGGGGACCACCAAACTGAGATGGACTTAAAAGTGAACAAATACTTCTCATATTCCCTTGACAACAAAATACAATGACTCAACAGAGAAGCTTGGCCATGCCTTAATCCCACGTTAAGTGGGTCTCCCACTGATTACAACTATTGGTGTGGGGTTTTCACATCTCATGGTATAATGTTCAGCATTCTGTGAGGGATGTGCTATAACGCTGACGGCTAATTACAGGGCATACTTGGACCAGAGGTATTGCAGAGGCTGCAGCACTGCTGCAAAATCAGAAAGCTGTGAAGACTTGCCAAGGAGTAGGTAATTTTACTGTTTCATGAAATAACACATGGCAGGAACTACAAGAACAAATGTCTCCTATGTGTAGTATGTGTCCTGCACTGAAATATAAAGAGCAAAGTTACGCCATCCCAGTCATATCATCCTATTTGGAAGCATCCTTTTGTTGGTATCAACATACTAAAGCAAGTTCTCTGAAGAAACTGCTGGAGTCAAGATCAAGGAAGAAGAAAAATGGTGTCTCAGAGATGTCTGATTGGATTTGTCACTCAACGTGATGTTAGCCATTTTAAACAGCAGGTTAGCAAAACCATACATTGGAATTTCATGCTGAGCTTAGCTGGGAACTCTCTATGCACCAGTATTCCTTGTCACAGTTTCTCTTGTAAAAGAATGTCATGACACAGTTCATTGCTTTGACTTAAATACTTTATGGCCTTTGACCCTCTTGAAATTTTTTACAACCCTGATGACCAAAAGTCTTCAGCCTTACAACGCACAGCTGTGCGCTGTTCTGAGGATTAGCAGTTGCTTTGGCCTATAGACAAGATGGCATGGAACAATAAATGGATTCTAACTTCAGACTAAAAAGGAGAACCTTGCATACAGCTACTCTT
>NW_008245748.1:0-1372 GCF_000691975.1 Corvus brachyrhynchos
CACTTTGGCAGTCACAAGGGAACCACCATTTGCACCCTCACTGAGGAGCTTCACTACATGATACTGGGTGGAGCACCAATACCTGTCAGCACACAAACAAAATCTGTCACTGGCAGGACATCGTGTCAAGGCAAAGAACACACATATGCTATAGCAGGACAGATGTTCAACAGAAAAGGAAAAACAGAGACCCCTATGTGCAACCATGAGGGCATGCATGTCCTTTCCTATGATGTTGGTACGTGGACGGGCAGGGTGGGAAACAGAAAGCCAAATACTGCATACAGATAATGTCTCACTCCAAACTGGGAAGTGGGGCAGAGACAGTCTGTCACCTTCAGGACTTGTCTCAGTCAATGTGCGCTGTGAAGGCTCAGCCACTCTCACAGGCCAAGCGCTGGCACCCCTGCTGGAGCAGTGCCCTCAAGTCTGAGCCAGATAACTACGAGGCTGCTGTCAGCCCAGCATTTCTGGGGATGCTGCTCACAACTCCACTCCTCTGCATGCTGTTTTTTGAAGTCAGGACCTCCTGGCTCAAAGAAGCTTTCCCTCCTGCAATTCCCAAAGCACAAGCAACTACAACAGCTCAGGAGGTACAAAACGTCCCCAGCAGCAAGAACACTTGGATCTTGCTAGTCCTGATTCAAACTGGCCAAGTTGACACAAATTAATCCAGTCACATGGCCACTATACAACCTTGTATTCAAACAGGAATCTCTCCTCCCCAAACTCTCCCTTCACTATGCTCCCAAGCTAACAGGATAACATTTGGACTCTGCAACAGCACAAGATATCTTCTCCTCCAAAACTACCTGGGCCAAAGCAGACTCTGCTTGTAGCTTCTCCTACAGTGTAGGGCAGAAAAAGACAACAGAATCAAAAGCAGAACACATAACTAAAAGGAGCTCAGAAGAGACTGTCGGAGATGAACAAAGGTAACACAAGATGTAGCAGACTATATTAGGCATAGCCAGAAAAGGGGTGACATCTACTTAATTTTATTTCATGCATTACAAATCTTTAAGCGCTATAAAATACTTCCTGGCCTTACAGTAACTAACTTGGAGAAAACTCTAAGTGCTCTTTTTGCTCTGCCTGAGGCAAAGCGCCTCTGCCTTTTAGGGAAGCGCCACTTAAAAAAACGCAACTCATCTGCACATACGAAAAAGGGAAGGCCCAAGCACAGCTGCTCTTCAATTTCTGAGTCACAGCAGGACGGCTTGGCACTTCTCTCCTCTGCACAACAGACCCCTGATTGCACATGGAACTCATACAGGTTGACTGGGGCAGGACGTGCCTGCTTTCTGTGGATCTCCCAGAAAGAGCAGGCACCGCGGCAGGATTAAGCTGTTCCTCTGCTCTGTGCCACTTC
>NW_008245749.1:0-1382 GCF_000691975.1 Corvus brachyrhynchos
TGTCCCTCAGATCCTCCCAGTCACCCCCAGGGAGCAAAAGCTGGAGCAGGGCCTGAACCCCACTGGGACAGGAGTGACTTCTCCCAGTCCCCAGGAGGATGAGTGCGCCCAGCACTCAGTGGCACCTTGCAGAACATATCACAGTCCAGTTAATGGCCTTGAACAGGCACTGTTCTCTCCGTGGGACCTTGTACTTAGGGCTTGAGAAGTCCTCATGTTATTAGCGTAACCTGGAATTTGTACTATCTACGGGAAAGGTAAACTGTATGTGGGTCTAGGGGGAAACCTTCCCCAGCACCCCTATTTTGGGATTACTTCTCTGCTCTTAGTAAATGTGCAAGCCAAGTTTCAGCCTCACGGGGGACCTCTACATCCAGAAAAGCCTAACAGCAACTATTGTGCTCAGTTAGTGGAAAAATCCCAGAAAATAAACCATGAAAGTTATTGCAGAGCAGACACTCTTCCAGGGCAAACAGCCCTGCGTGGTCTGCAGCTCATGGCTAATCATAAGCACTTCTCATGCCATTCTCTTTTGGGGTGTTTTCTCACACTACTGTGTTGGTATTGAGCAAGGTATTGAAATAAAGGTAAAGGATGTGATCTTGTAGGTTTCCTTCTAGAAGAGACTAGGATGCTTTGAATGGGTCCCAAACCTATCCTCTACAGAAAGTGAACATGACAACTTTTAAAAAGAATGCATATCCACAACACAAGACTCAAAACTTATTTTTTAATATATATATTTATAGAACTAAGACTACAGCAGGCTCCTTCGGAAGAGTATTTGTGTCCTTGGTCTTTCAGAAATAAAATAGGATAGTCAATTGCTTGGCATGTGCACTTCACACAACTCACTGTGAGGCAGCAGGGCAGATTTTAGAGCTCGCTGTCATCTTCCCCACACAAATAAATACAGTAAAAGCCCCTAGGACTGATGGGCTAAGGCACATACTGAAGCCATGCAGATGCAACTTGAAAAACATCATAAAAACAGCAAATCCTGTTGCTCCAGGTTAGTGACCTGGCACCAGGTTTAGACAAGTAAACTGTGTGTTTATCCCCATGTCCTGTGTCCCTGTGTGCAGTGTCATAAGGCAGTGAGGAGCAGTGAAGCAGCACTGCACACAGGGACATCAGAGAGACCAGCAGCCCTGAAGCACGTAAGCTTCTGAATCAAAGCCATAATCATATCTATATATATATATATGGTACCAACAAGGGCAGAAACTTTCAGGAGATCTGCTCAGAAAACAAGTTTCACGGCTCCAGCAGTAGGTAAGTTTGTTTCCAGTGGTGCATAGCCAGAACAAGTCCAAAGTTTAGAGAATCACAGAAGTTAATTAAATCATGGAATCAGAGAATCCCAGGATGGTTTGGGTTGG
>NW_008245750.1:0-1375 GCF_000691975.1 Corvus brachyrhynchos
TTTGTTTGTTGGTCAGTTTTTTAGGGGACTTTTTACCTTTTTACAACGTTTAATTCTTCATGTGCATTTATGACCCCCTTTTGAGAGCCCTGGAGGTCTTCTGTTATTCTCTTATGCCCATGAGCTCAAATACCAGGAGTTACTGTGTTTCTGATTCTGTTTAATGATTCATCCAAACAAAACTTACATAAAAAGGATTTTTTCAATAATTGTCTCCTTTTGAAAAATAATTTTCAGCCATTTTAAAAAAAACCCCACTCTTCTTTACCACTGTCTGTCATATTTGTTTGATGCCAGAGCTAAATACAAATTTTTGTATGTATCTTCATTACGGTTTTATAGGATGAATTTCTAAATTCCTTGGTTTTTTAAGCACAGGTCAAAACTACAGTTATTTCTTTGTTGAGCTACCTTGATGCAGATTGAAATCAATCTATTTTCCTTCTCGGTCTTTCCTCGTTTTTTTCTAATATTTTTCAGGTATTTCTTTGTCATATTGTATATAGTCTGATTCTAGTCTAGATCTAGGCAGCACTTACTGAGGTGTCATTGGAGCAAGAAATAAGTATTGCATGCTAAATTTACAGACTGGTGGAGCATGAGATACTGAGGAAAATGGAAAATATTCTCAGATTTCACTGAACAGCACTTTGCTGTATTTTCTTATGTTTTATTCAATATGTAAAATGTAGAGGCTACAGTGTATCTATATAATGAAGCTAAATTGATCCAAGGTCATAAAACCTCATGAGGATGTAGTGTGAGTCAAAGAAAACGAGTCCTGTTGAAGATGATCACTTTGGAAAGAGTCTGGCTTCATGTGACACCAGCCTGGAAGGTGTGCAGAGCCAGCTCATGTCTGTTCTCTCTATCTCCCTGTCCAGTTTGTTCTAGAACCAGACTTTCTGAAGAACAATGCTTTCTTCTCTATTTAAAAACTATTTTTTTCCATACGATTTAATTTATTAGAGTGCCATTTTATGTATTCAGTAGAGATGGCATAAAGGTAAGTGAGGCTGATATTTAAGTTGTGCTTGGCTCCGAAGTCAAATCAGGGATATGGTTTAAATATGGATTTTATGACATCCAAATCTTAATATCTTCTTGTATCTTATTTTGTATTCTTATAGTGTAAGTCCATTACGAGATCAGGTGTAAATTGCAGATTTCTGCTCATATCCAGATGGGTTCTAGGAAATTGATCTGTTTGGGATTGAGAACTGACCTGAAATAAAACCAGGTGAGCTAAATTCAGATTTGAGAACTTTAGTGGAACTAGGTATACCTACAGTGTGAAGATGGAGATTCAAGCATGTTTATCTGAAATTGGTTTTTTTCTGTTTGTCTTGGGGTGACTTTATGACGTGTATCCCCT
>NW_008245751.1:0-1377 GCF_000691975.1 Corvus brachyrhynchos
CTAAGAGAAGTATCCTCACAATTCCTAATCATGCAGGGGGGGAAAGGATGTTTTATGATTAGACTTCCTAAATACTGGCTTACCTTACACAATCTGAGAAGTCCTCTGAAACCATTAGATTTGCATTACCAAATATGTACAGTTAAATTATTTTAAAGCTATTTAAATGTGAGGCTTTAGAAACCCTTCAATATCAGTTTTCTGGCAAGGTTTTGATATTTTTTCTGCTTTCATTATAAAAGAAATAATTGGTGTAATATTGTGGTTATTAATGTAAATTGCTTCATGTATCAAATCAATGATGGAATCATCCAGTGGAAAAAAGGTCTGGTAGATGAATCTTGATTAAAACATTTATGGATCAGAATGGTTTGAGAGACTGTAATGCAGTGGGGCAAACCTTGTCTTTATTTTTATAGCTATTTTTTAATTGAAAATCCTACCTAAGTTGTAATTCAAAGACTTATTTTTTAATTTCTTTATTAAATCACGTTTATTAAGAAAAATATGCTTCTTTTGCATGGCTGTGAAAAGTACTGAATTAATTCTAGATTAATCTTTAGTGAAGATGGAAACATGAGGATTCTGGGAGACTGGTAGCAGTTTAGCTTAGTGTGTTGCTCTGAAGTTCCTGATGAAGGAACCAAACTGGAGATTCTTGCTAGAACAGGTCCAGGAATGAGCTTTCTTCAGCAGAGGGGGTGGGGGCAGAGCACTGGCCAAAGCCAGGCTGGTGTCCATTCCCTCTGTCTGAGAAATACACAAGAACTGCAGTTAATCCAGCTGAGGACAGGCAGCCATGCCTGCCATTTCTGAAGAGAGGGAATAAAAATCTCTCTCGTCCCTGGCCTGTTGGGCTAAAATATGCAGGGAAAGAAGGCTGGAATTTCCTTGCCAGCCCAGCAAATAATGAGTTAGGACCTTGTCACACAGAGGTTGAGATTGCCTGCTACTCTCTGTAGCCCACAGGAGCTCTAGCTGGTATTTTCCTTCCTTAAATGTCTGCTTCTTTTGGAAGGTCGCTGAGTGTTGCTAGTAATTGCCTGAAGACACAAAACACTGTGGAAAGTAAACATTCATTTAAATTTGCATTCTTCTGTGGAGTTCACCTCTTGAAATATCCCTGTCCTCTCCCAGTTGGTTCTTCCTGTGACAATCTCTTGTAGGTCTGCCCTAATCAATTTATTCTCCGTCTCTGTTCCCTTTTCTGTTTTGATAACTCTGCGCCCACAGCCCGATGTAGGATAAGTGAAGTAGAAAAGGCTCTGGCAGACATGGAAAATCAAATTCTGTTCCTGACATATGGACAGAAGTGAACTCAGTTACCATCATGAGCAGCCCCAATTAATAACTTCTGTTTTGTTACTGATACAAACA
>NW_008245752.1:0-1368 GCF_000691975.1 Corvus brachyrhynchos
AATTGGCAGCCACTCTGGCCCAGCTCTGGGCCCCACCAGATCCGGGCTTTCACACTCGCAGCACCTTCCAACCAGTCCCCAGCTCCTCGAGAGACAGTGAAGTCTCATCATAAATTCCACATTAAGGATTTGGATTCACACCGTTTCAAACTCCCCAGTGACAGCACGTGGGTGCTGAGATTTCACCTCTGGCAAGGGCAAAGATTTTGTGGCCTTTTATTTCCGAGAGTCCCAAAATGGTTCAGGGTGGAACCTTGCAGAGCATCTCATTTCAACCTCTCCTCGCCAAACCCTAGAGATCAGGTGCAATAGAAAGGAAACAGATATTTGTATTGAATATAAAAATACTCAAAGAGGAATGGCACTGATCTCTGGAGCAGCAGCTTTGCTGAGCAGGGATCCCCAGGTGGGGACACCTGCATTTCCTCACCTCCAGGCTCAGATCAGAATTTCAAAGTGCCCGCTTTTGTCAGAGCTTTATCTCCTGTTGGTGACCACGTTTTAACTGATGAGACAGCAGCGAACATCCCTCTCCTGGTGGAGCCCAGGCTGGGGCTCAGCTCCTGGGGCTGCTCACAGGATGAGCTGGATCATTTCTGTGTGGGGCAAAGGGAACAGCGATTTCCAGATCTGCTCTGAGGGGCACAGCTTTAGGGGACCAGTCACAGAGGGAAAATAAAACCAGGTTTACCAGGTACTGAGCCTTCCTGACTCCTCATCTCTGCTCATCTGGGCTCCCTTTGTGTCTTGCCTTGATCTGCAGTGCCTTTCCAGGCAGGGAAAGTGTTTTTCTTGCATCTTTCAGTGGCTTCCAGTATGAGCCAGTGCACAAATGAAAATCCTGCTCTGCTTTATCTCAGCCCCAAGCCTGAGACTCTGTGTGGCCTCTCCTGTGGGAGTGTCCCTAATAAATCCCAGTGAGTAATCACAGTTATTCCCCCAGTTCTGCCTTGGTGGATAAATGGGGCCCATTAAGGGTCAAACCCTCGGCATGCAGATGTTTGCAGATGTTTGCAGATGTGCTGCAGGGGCTGTGGGAAGGACCCTCAGCCCCCTGAGCTCTGGGGAGGCACCTGGACCCATCCCTGTGTGCCAGAGGGTCCCCCCAGAGTGAAGGACAGAGTATCCCCGAGTGCCTCCTGCAACTGCCAGGAAATGGGCTCAAATGAGCAGCCCTGTTCCAAGTTCATCCCGAGGGACAATCCTGGCACTGCAGCTCTTTCCTCTGTTTCTCAACAGCACCATTGGAAGGAAATTATCAAATTGACTTTGGCCAAGTTCAGGCAAAGCATTTAACTCCCTTGTGCCTCTGTTTCCTCCTCTGGCAGGTGAGTTTAACACCTGGCTGCTCGTGAGAAAAAACATTTC
>NW_008245753.1:0-1385 GCF_000691975.1 Corvus brachyrhynchos
GGCCAGCACAGGGGACAGTCCCTGCCCTGGGGCCTTCCTGGGCCCGGTTCTCTCTCTCCTTAGTCCTGGTTCTGCTCAGCTCAGGCTCAGCCTCCCTGTGCCTGTCAGAGCCCAGCGATGGAGAGGGGACTAAGCCAGGAGCAAGAGCAGCAGCATGGAAAGACAGAGGCATGGAAAATAACCATAATATTAATTAAAGTCACCACAGGCCTTTGGAAGTGCTCAGCACCGGGGGCAGGATTCCGACTGCTTTGTGCTTTCCTCTCCTTTTCCCAGCCCTGCTTTCTCCTCTCCGACAGTGGCTGGGTGCCACGGGATGAGCTGAGGCAGCCCAAGGAGGGATCTGTCTGTGCCAAACACATTTCATGCTGCAACTCAGCAGAGGAAATTACAAACACTGAAGTCCAAGGCCTGAGCAGTCCAATTTTCTCCCCTGATTGCCACTGTGCCTCAGCTTAACAGAGTAAATAATGAACACCGATGCAATGAACTTCCTGATAAATATCTCCTGATGAATTTCTCACAGGTCATCCAAAAGCAAATTTAATGATTACATGCTGGCCGCAGCCACCAAGGTTTTTTGTTCCTGGCTCGGTGGTTAGGTCCAATCAGCAAAGGAAGGAATGGAAAATAAAGTGAAATGCCTCATTTCTGAGCACGCTCCCTGTTCAGTGCAAAAGCTGAAATTTGAACTGCAGGGCACGGGCAGCTCCAGCTCAGATTAGGATGGGAATAGTGGAAGGCCCTGCAATGAAAGGAATGAAAGAACAGGGCCAGTCCACCAGGGACCGTGGCCTGGAGAGCAACATTTGACTTCCCTGGATCTCAGCTTTCTTTGGAGTTTATCATGTTTGGAGCACAGAGTCCCCAGGGCCCAACATCCCCTGCTCTGCATTCATAGCCTTGCCCCGGGCTCGGGATGCTCCTGGGATGTAACTGATGTGGGTCACTGGATATTTAAAGTGTGGTAGGATGAATCCTTGGCTAATAAATTCCTGAAATTAGAGCTCAGGCAGCTTTGCGGCCAAGGTCTGCGGTGGTGAGCACGGCTTGCATATCACAGGATGTTCCACTGTGGGAAGGAATCCCAAAGCCTCAGGATCAGTGTGCAAGTGGCCTCAGCTCCGTAAAACGACTCCTTTTCCCTGCGAACAGAGCTCCCTGCTCATCTGTGAGCAACAGAACCGACATTGCTGCAGTGCTGGCTTCCTCCTGGCACCTCTTCCCTGCTCGCTGTCTGAGCGCCCTCCCCTTCACTGCCATCACCACATCCAGAATGAGATTTGCAATTGTGATTCATGCTAATAAAATAAAACTGCTGCAATAAAAGACAAAGGGAGAGCCTCAGTGGAGAGGCTCCTCAGCAAACCTCTCCAGCCGGAGCT
>NW_008245754.1:0-1377 GCF_000691975.1 Corvus brachyrhynchos
CACTTGGCCCCCAGCCAGGGTCAGACCACCACAAAAGCCCTTTGAGATCCTAAGGTAAGGAGTCCTACAGAAAATATTATTTTACACAGGTGTTACACTTCTTTGGGAGATAGAAACTGTAATTGTAGAATAACTGGTCTAGTTTACAGACACGTATTATGAAACACTTCTTACCTGCCTTGTTAGTCTGTCTGCTAAGAGGGGATGAGCAAAACCGGCCAGGAGATACCTTAATTGCAAAGTGGGATCAGCAGGCATGTGTGGGATTTGCACTCTGCTGCAATTTCAAATGTTGTAGTTATAATATTAATTTTAAAAGATAACTTCAACAAAAGCACAAAAAGCTGTATTTAAAATATGAATGAAAATGTAATCAAAATGAAGAAAATACTGTAAAATTTTTCTGAGACATTATATTGCAGCCAAGAAAAATGTTCAATAATTGGATGTATTGTCAGGGACCATAACACAGGCTTCTCAGGTTAGAAAGATCTTTGATTTATTTTAGAAACGAGGTTTGAAAACTGGCAATTCACAGTTTATCCTGTCAGGCTGAAAACAGCCTTGTTGAAGAGATAGCAGGAGATAGTTTGCTTCCATCATGGAGTGGGAAAGACAGGCAGTTATATCTTCAGTTATACCTCAAGTGTTTGCACTCAAATCCATTGGAATCTGTGTAAAAAATGAAAATATTATAGCTCTGTACCTCGGCTAGAATAAAAATGAAAAGATAACCACCTCTGACTAAATAATTAGCTACCTGATGTGTTAGAACTCATCCTGTTCAGTACTTCAAATGAGAGAGATTATAACGAGGTTGAAAGGCAGTAATAGGAAAATCTATGATCTCAGAGTTCAAACTCTAGTTCACTGTTAAGTCCAGTGAAGTTTGACATGTTTTGAAGGGAGAAAGTGGAATCTCAGAGTTTAAATTCATGCACAGATGATGTTTTGTTCAAGAAAATTCCCTCACAGAAGTGAGACACAGAATATCCTTATAAAGTGAACAGTACCACACTTCTTGGTCTTAGGTATTAGAGGCACCAGCACTGTAAAAGCTGAATCCATCCAGAATTCAGATGTATGCATCGTTACCAATTCTTTCCCAGATTATTTGACAAGTAGTCAATCTGCTTTAAAGCTTTAGCTGTTATGTTTATGGACCTGATGGATGGGAGCCAGAAATACTCCAAGTCATTATCTGTCACTCTGTGTCCATGAGTGTCCCTGGCCATTCCACTCCTCCTGCATCACTCTTGAAGAATTCTTCTCCACTTTATTCACTCTTGGTGCTGAGATCTTGAAATTCCCTCTTAAATGTAACTCTTCTAACTAACCTTTAGTATCAGCCTTTCTTCTACTTTATAATTTTTTTTT
>NW_008245755.1:0-1360 GCF_000691975.1 Corvus brachyrhynchos
TTATTTTCATTGAGGTTTAGTAGAAGATTGTAGTAGAGTGTTAAAGCCAATTGATTTAGTAACAATTCCTGGTTCAAAGAAGAGTTCTAAATCCTAGAAGGAACTTGTCAGCCAGAACTTACAAGGCTCGATATGAAGCTGGGGAAAGAAAGGAGGCAGATTTCCTTGGGGAATGTAAGAATCATCTGTGTCTGAATGAGAGTAAATCTCTTGGTGAAAATCTGTTGTGAATGTCCCTGTTAGTCATTTATAGAGTCGAGTGAGAAATCCTACCATGCTGGCCTAGAGCAGACCGACTTCATGCATGCTTGGGAGGATTCCAGGAAACAAATCAATGGCTGGGTAGAGGAAAGGACTGAAGGTGAGTGCTTTGCCAAGTGCCCTGTTGTGTTTAATGGCAGCCACCTCTTGGGTGAGCACCCCTTTCAGGATATAGGATTGTGAATTCAAAGCACCCAAAGGCAGAGCTGTTGCTGTGTGTGGTCCATAATTCTCTTCTCTATTGTGTATGTCTTACAGAGTAGATACTGTCTTGGATAATAATTAGATCCATGTCAACCTATTAAAAGTGTGGGTTTTTCCTTTGTATCATAAAGGTAGAATCCAGAACCTGTTGGCAGAGGGGATTGTGAATTCCCTGACCAGGCTTGTGCTGGTGAATGCCATCTATTTCAAAGGCAGCTGGGAAAAGCAGTTTGGCAAAGAGAGAACCACAGAAAGGCCATTCCGAATTAATAAGGTACGATGTGCTGAAATGCTGACAAGCAAAGTCTGTTCCCCTCAAGTAGTCTGAAATGAACACCTTTAAGAAGAAACTGAATCTTCCAAGCAGGGTTAGCTTGGGTCGGCTGTAAGAGATCCCTTATGCCCCCTTCCTTTCCTATGAACACCCTCTTTGCTGAGTTTCTCTGAACTTTCACATCATTACTAGAAGCTTTAACCTAGGACAAGGACAGGTGTGAAAGCTTGTGAATTGAAGTCTTCTTCAGTCAGAGCTTTCTTGCTGCATTTCTGCCCCTGAGCCAGTCCGAAATAGATGGGGAAAAACAAGTCCTTTTAAGATGTCTGTGCTCTGCAGTCTTGGTTTTAGAAGTAGATCAGTGCTCTTAAGAAGACTTGGCCACTGGCATGGGCAGGCCATGGTTGCCCCTCAGGATCCCCTGCAGCCCTGGCTTGGCCTCCAGGTGTCATTAACAAGAACTGGGAATGTGCCTTCCTTAACTCAGCTGCTTGTAGCAACCACTGTGGAAAATGGAAGCCCTCATGCCTGTCTTGAAACTGTCCCTCCCCAATGGTGAAATAAATCCAAGACTGCTTTAAGGTGCCACTAGCACTTTTTAAATGAGGGAGTGTTTCTGGT